>NW_006441953.1:22346098-22415862 GCF_000325575.1 Pteropus alecto | reverse complement strand
AGAGTTGTCTCTCAGAATCCAGAAGCTCTGTGGAAATGCCCTTCAGAGCCAGACTGGGCCTAATGAGGCTATTTACATGAAACCCATGATGGAGCATGATATTTAATCACATCATTTTGACAAATAATTAGAAGATAAATCACTCAAACGACAGCGCTACTGTACCTTAAAAAATACACTGCAAATACTGTTGACAGCATTTACAATTGCACCTATTCACTTAATTTTTCATTTAACAGAAAGGAAAGCAGAAGGCAGATTTGTGCACCAGCCAATCTAGCCTTCACATTCTGGCAAGGGTTGAGCTTGGGCACACACCAATCTTGCATGAAATAGGACTCTGCTTCTCATTTATAGCGAGCATTGAAAAGTTATAAAATATAATATGTGGTTTGGGGTCTTTTCTTGTTAACTGATGGTAAATACTAGCCTTTGGGTTATGTGGGAAATACCAATACATGTTTATGGTCTTCAAAGGGTTGCCCAGGAATTGCTGTGGAGGCAGTCTCTTAAGATTTCTCATCCCCCTCCAAGTGGTTTCAACTTTTAGAGAAAGCCTCTTTATGTATGCAGTCTTATTTAAAAGCATTTATCTTTGAATAAAAGCAAAATGAAAATACCAGGGAAATGGCCTAAGCCCCTGTCTGCTATTCTGGAATGTCCTGTTCCCTGGCATTTATAAAAGGAACTATGAGAAGAATCAGGTAGAACATAGAAGTTAATTTTAATTAAATCCTAAAGAGTTTAAATTAATGCTTTCACAGGGGCAAGGTCATTTCATATTTCATTTCAAGCCAAAACTAGACAGCACTAGATCTGTTCTTTACTTTTTGATTTCAAATCAAATTAATACATATGTATAAATTTGTGTGTGCCTGTCAACAAGTTTATTTCATAAAATTGGTTTTGTACAGAGTCAAGCGATAGGGTAGGTGTGTGAATGTGCATGTAATTTGATCTGGCTGTTGAATGAAGTCTTGAAGGATTGTTCTGTATTATTAAATAAACGAGAAATTCATCAGCAGCAGTTTTCATGGCTTTGCTGGTTATAACTTAAACTAATTCTAGAGAAAGATCAAATTATACTAGCCTTTCTTACTGATTATTGTACTTTATTTTGAGGAGATCTAGTATACCAGCCTCCTTTCTTTAATACACATTCCTCTGGATATTGCTTTCCTAAAGAGTGATTCCCCGCCCAAGATTTTTACTAGTTAACTAGCAACCATGTTATATCATGTTTGCCCAAGAAATTTAATGATTTTTAACACAGTCTTACACTCAAAAGACTATAAATGCTAAAATGATTAAACCTTATTATTTCCTGGTATGATTCAACTAGCATGATTTCTTTAGGATTCTAAATATTGGCGATAAGACTAAGACAGGAAATGGTAACTGAGTCTTAAAAAGATTAGGCAACTTGCCCCCCTCAAGGATTGAACTGGACATCCGGGACAGAACAAGATAAGAACAGACACAGTATTGTGAAGACTCGATTAGATCTAAAAAATCATCACATATAATTTTTAAGGAGGAAGCAAAAGAACTAAACTGTTAAATCAAGGGACATTCAGAGACTGCAATATGCTGATCAGCCCTGCAGCCAAGCCACAAAAACACCTGCAAAACAAAGGAAGATTTCTGCTGGGCTTGCTAACAACCCATTCCCCACACCTGTGAAGGGGAAACAGGAAAAAGAGAGTCTGTAGGTGACTGCCCTGCTCAAATAAAGTCAGTAATTCCCTATGGCCAATGAGTGAGATAGGGAAGAGAAAGCAAGAGACCTATTACTGAGAAAGAAAGGACTTGTGTGTGGGTGTGTGTGTGTTTAAATCAAGGACTATTTAAACTTTATTTTTAAAAAAGTTTCTGGATTCTGGTGCCCCCCAAAAAAATTAAAAAGGAAGTAGGCTGGTTAAAGTTTGTTTTTGTTTTTCTGGCATATACCACGATCATGGCCCCATTATACTAGAACTGCTATTTTCCTAGAATTTTACAATCAATTTTAAATTGACTGTTAAGTTTGGATGAGGAAAAAAAAAAAAAAGAGAGTAATGTTGCTGAGTCACCAAATTTTTTGTTCCAATTTAGCATGTCTGTCCCCGTCTGTTGGAACAGATTACAGAAGCGATAGGCGTGGTCATTTTTTATTCAATCCAAAAACTACTAAGACTACTGAATTGTACTTTTTTTTTTTTTCAATAATGGCGAACTAGTTGGAAAGAGAGCTGGCTGGTTGAGGAATCCTCCAGTAACAGCCGCTGCTTAAAATTCTCCAGCACATACTCACCAGACTGTTTCAGATGTTTCCAATAAAGTAGAAGATGTTTGGATTAAAACCTATGCCTTTCCGTGTTGAAGAGTCCAGAGTGGGGTGGAGTGAGACATCATGTTCGCCATGACATCAACCGTTAGTACCCAGAAGTGGCTGTTACTGGTGGAGATTGGATGGGGAAGGACTGAGCTCATGAGTTCAATATGTTGGCGTGAGATGTGAACAGGGAGGAAGGCAAAGCTGAGCACAGAGATTATTAGAAAATAGGGCAAAGACTGCATTTAAAAGAAGGGGGGATTCCAAAGCTAAATGTGAGCATTCTGTATTTCCTTCTTAGGACTGATAGGAGCAGAGAACCTGAGTTTTAGAAGGGACCTATTGGCATTGAGTACGTTACCCAACTGAGAAAAGTATTCCTTGTTCATCATATCAAGCAGAGGGTCAGCTTCCTCCTGATACCTCATATGACAGGGCAGCCTGAAATCACACAAGGCACCTTGTCTCTCTGTCTCTCTCTCACTCCCTTTGACCCTTGAACAGCCCTAATTCTACTGAACCCCATTCTCTCTCAGTTAATACCTGCCAGTCTTCCAGAACTCAGCTCAAGTGTCACTTGTTGGTGAAGCCTCATCTGTCCTGTCAGTCTGACAGAAAGGTCTCTCCCGTTTTTCCATCACATGTTGGACAAATGCTTGATTCTCACTCACGAAAGACAGTGAGCTCCATTAGAGCAGAATCATCCCCTCCTTGATTTTTCCCTTCCTCGGACTTAGCAAAGGGCCATGTCCACAGATGGAGTTCATTACCTGTTTCCCAAATCGTGAGTCAGAGTCTGCCATGCTGTTACCTTCAATCACTGTGGCTCATGATTCCCTCAGGAGATACCCAAAATTAGTCTTGTCCTCCCACAATAGGTTTATTCTTCGATTGTACCCCACCCCCAATTTCCTTTCCTTAGCATAACCTCTTCGGTTTTTTTTTAAGCCACTGGTTCTCCTAGCGAACGTCAGAATACCTGGATGATCTCTTAAAATGCTCATTGCTGGGTCCTCCCTCCAGAGCTTTGATTTAGTACGTCTGGGATGGGGACCAAGAATTTGGACTTCCAGCAAGTTGCCAGGTGGTGATGCTACTGCTGGTCCAGGGTCACACTCTGAGAAGTAATACTTTCAACCATCCCTCATCTAGCTGGATTCGTGGCCCCTTTATTCTCCTGCTATTCTCACTCTAGAATATCTTCTCTTAATCAGAACTGAACATAAAACTGGAAATGGAAATGGTCTAAGACTACGTTTAGAGAAACGATGCCCTAGACCTTGCTTTGTTTAATTTGTTTTGTTTTTCAATTACACTTGACATTCAATACTATATTAGTTTCAGGTATATAGCATAGCTGTTACACACTTCTATAGTTTATGAAGTGATCATCCCAATTAATCTAGTACCCATCTGGCACCATACATAGTTACTACAATATTATTAATTATATTCCCTGTTTGTTTTCGTACATAAACTTCCATCAATCCAAATCACTTTAAGAGTATTTAATAACCTGAGCCAATAAACGATTCCCAAGTTTTGTTGAAGCCAGTGTTGAACAGACTTGTCAGTGGGTTCTAGCATCTACCATTAACATTTTATAATAATCATAAGATGACAACTTATAAAAATGTTCAGAGGTGCTATATAAGTTATCATAAGATAACATAAAAATGTTCAGAGGTAGCAGTCAATAGTCATTCAGTTAATATTTATTAAATACCTTTTCTGCGTTGTATTAGGCTCTGGAGATACGGCAGTGAATGAAGGTAATGTCTGTCCTGAAGAAGTTTAAGTTCTCCTGATTCGCCATTTTAAACTGTAAAATAATTAGAAAAGAAAAATGCTTTGTTGCTGGAATTTAGTGTTTACTCTAGTTTTAGATTTTTATTTTTGGAGCAGGACAGCTTTGATTTCTGACTTTCAATATTATAGTTCTTGGTTTATAAATAAACAGCCCGATGATAATCAAACTGCTCTTACCAAAGCCTGTCACTTACATTATCTTTTTTGGAACTCCACGTAACGATGGAATGGGACTAAATAATGAACCAAAACTTAAATATATATAAACAATGCTTTAAAATAAATTCCATTTCCTCTCAATCTGTTTGGAAAACGTATTTAGGGATGGAGAGAACACCTTTCCTCAGACACTTTGAAAATAATTCAAAAGGATTACCCAAAAGTTAAGAGGAAGGAATTGTAATATGTTCATTTACTTGCTACATTTTTTTTCATATACACAATAATTTTATGTTGAACATAAAGTGTATTAATCAGCATGTCGAGTTCCACAGACTTCTTTGTGCATATAATGGTAATATTAGCACAGAGTTTCGTTTAAGATAATATTTGGACAATTACATTGTCAGGAAATGTTTTTATCAAATAATGTCCTTCATATTTCCAATGCGAGATGGGATTTGATACCATACAATTAATTTATAGAAGACTATAAAATTAATAAAAAGTATATGATGCTTGAATAAACAAATGAATAAATGGACTACATCATAATCTCAAACACGTGAACATTACTGTTAAAATGTCAGAACTTTTGTAATTGCATTTATTCTTCTATAAATTAGTAAAAGCTAAAAATACAAGCAAAGTTTTATACAAATTGAAATCTGAATGCTGGGAAATACCTAATAGTAAATAGGCTGCCATAAGAAGCAGCTCTTAAAAAATCTTTTATGAAAGAAAACAAAAGGTTATTCCCTTTGCTCATATGTTAAGACAGCTCTGCAAGGTGCTGACTTTACGTTTGGAAAAACATATTGTGTTACAAGGCTCTGTTTCCAGTTTCTGACTTAGCCTGACTGCTAGGTCTCGCCTCTAAGAATGACGGGAAGAACAAAACTGAAAATACTGAGAAGACACTCTGGGCTCTCGGTGGTGGTTTGGAATTGGTGCTGGGAGCAGATGTACTCTTTGAGGCAGGAGGCTACAAGGCTGGGTGTGGAGGGATGAAGAGGGAAGAACGTGTTGGAGTTGTGTTTATGCTTCTCCCCTCCATTATCCAGATCAGAGTAGCCCACACCGGGACCAATCATGGGCTGAAGGAAAGTGAATTACTATACATGGGGCAGAGGATGAAAAGTTTGTGCCTGAAGACAAAACAGTCAGAAGTCACAAACTCGAATGCATAGAGGGTTTAGGAAATGACTATGAGTCAAGAAATAGGCTTGTCAGGGATACAATGAGAGGTGAGTGGGTAATGGTGAACTGCGTCTTCGAGAAAGGCAGGGCCATTTGGCATCAACAGATAGTTGCCACGTTATGAGCCCATTTGATTTGCAGCTATTTCAATGGAAGCCAGAAATTCTATTACAAATTTACCAATATGTGAGTGTTGCTTCATTTTTTTAACTCATTACAAGCCAAATGAAACATATCTGTGAGCGTCTGTGGTCTGTCTGGTCCATTTACAGTCCATTTGCCGCACAGACAGAATGAATTTCTTAACACACAAATCAGATGACTTAAAATTCTCCAATGTCTTCCCCCGTCACCTGGAATAAAATTAAGCCTAACTAATTTCATGGCCTATATGATCTGGCTCATCCTTACATGTCCAAACGCATTTTCTCTGTGCCAGGACGCTTTCTTTTCTGACTCAGAGTCTTAACGTTTGCTTTTCCTTCTGCAAAGAATGCTGTCACATCATCTTTGTAAATGGTGTTCGACTGTTCTTTGCTCAGACCTCCTTTCTAATTTAGCCTTCCTCTCCTACCCCACAAGTCACTTTCAGGATTTATTTTTTTTTTTTTTGCTTTTATTTTCTTTCAGATTATGAGACTATCTGCAATAATATTATTTATTTGTTATTTTATTACTGTTTCTAGAATATAAGCTCTATGAAAGTAGAGGCTTTGTTTCGGTCACAGCTATGTCTTTGGCATGACTTGCGGCACACAATGGGTGTGCGAGGTACGAAGTTTTTTATTATTATTTCAGTTCTAAATCTACCCTTCTAATTCTACTTCATGAGACTGGAACTTGGCAAACCATATTTCTCCATTGCCGACTAGGTTTTGCTAATCAGGGGCACAGGAGAGATACTGGGAGGCAAAAAGATGGAGAACAAACTTGCTTCTTCTTGTTTTCCTGCTGTTCTGGCAGCAGCAGCTGATTCCAGTTTCCAGCTTTTTTCCACATTTCCACAGCCAGCTTCATAGAGCCTCATCGGAGATACCAGCACCGGCCATGCAGCAGCCCTTCCAAAAAAGGACACCCCACCTCTGCAAGGCCTGTCCTTGCTCCTATGGCTGCATCTCCACCTGGCAACACCGTCTTCTTAGATGTCCACATCCACCTGGCAGCCCTTGGAGCGTCTACTTTCTCACAACTCAAGACTCTTCCCTTTGATCTCCCACCTCAAATCCACCTACAAAAAATTCTCTCAGTGCAAATCTGCTTTCCTTACTTGGCTCAGACGAGTACTGTAGGTATTTAATCAGTATTTAACATATTTATGAATGAAAGAATGTGACCAGCAGACATCCGATTTGTCAGCTGTGTCCTAGAGATCCTACTCATAATTTTTTGTGACAATGAACCATTCTTACACCACACAGCTGAGTCATGTGTTCCCTTTGAGCCACTCGAATGACTTGGTAAGATGCTGTGTGCTCCATCTGTTTATGCTGGACCTCCAGGGCCAGAATACAATCTTTACAGACTCTGAGACATTAAGAAGATTATGGTGTCTTGATTGGGTAATTCAAAATAAAATATCTGTATATAAGGAGATATCGGCATAAACATAGCTGTTCGTAAGGTAAATGTAAGACTAACAATGATCTTATTTTTCTCATACTGACTACTGCAATGCTTTTTAAAAATTCTTTTAATAACCATATGCTTCCACAAAAATATACCCTCCTCATTTCATCATGTCTCTCTTTCCTGATATCCTAATCATGTGTTTTGTCTATTGCATAATGCAGAACTCTATTTATTAAGACTCTTAAAATCAGTATATAAAGAAAATGTTCAAAGGCATAAATTTCTGGAACGATTCAAGTAAATATTGGACTCTCCCTTCATTTCTTGACCTTCTGGAGAACTCCAACTCATCCTTAGATCGGCTCCTCTGTAATTTCCTGAAACCCTCACATTTATTAAGTATTCATTATGAGCTAATGCCCATGCCAGACACTTATATATATTGTCTCATTTTAGCCTGACAAAATTACCATAAATTAGGAATTACCCTTATTTATGCACTGACAGACCTAATAGACTGTTGAGTCCCCGCCAGGTACTTCATAAAATATGATTGTGTCTCTCTTAACATTTTGAAGAGCATACAACGTGCCAGGAATTCTTCAAGTAATTTCCCATATATCAACTCATTTAATCATTAAAGCAATACTTCTTACCAAATTTTACAGATGAGAATGCTAATAAACAGAAAGTACCTCACTCAAATTCACCCAAAGAATAAAGAGCAGAAATAAGATTCAAAACCCATCAGTGTGGGTCCTCCTTTAACTATGAACATGTGTCATTCTAGACAATAAAATGTAAATAGCGTTACTGAATTTGCCAGAGCTAAAATAGCTTAATGCTCTGTGAATAACTGTGTTCAAATAAAACCTGCATCGCCATGGTTAGCCCTTTATGGATTATCCACGATAATGGCCCCAAAATGTTTAGATGTGAGCACCCCTTTCAGTGTCAATGATAGTGGTCCTACTTTTAATTTCTTAGTTGACAACATAAATGACAAAATTGTTGTGATTAAGCCAGTACTTTATAGATCTTGCTGGAAATTTTTTAATGCCGTCCATTGTTCATAAGACAAAATCCAAAATTCATAGCTTTGCCCTGCCTGCTCAGCCCCAACCTTCCCCACCAGTCTTGGTTTTGACTACTTTCCCCCAATGATTACGGTCAAGCCCAGGAGTCTGCTTTCAGGTCCTCCAGCAGCTTCAGAGCCTTGACCTGTAAGCACTGTCCCTCTGCTGGAAATGCTCCTCCCCTCCCATCTACGAGGAAATTCCCACTCATGCTTTAGATCTCAAGTGTTACTTCACCCAAGAAGTCCTCCTTAATCTTCTAATCTTGGCCACGTCCCCTGAGATACACCTTAGCTGATCCCCAAACTCCTCCATCAGAGCGCTGGCTATCACATTACACAATTCAGTGTGTATTTAGTTGTTAGGCACCTATGTCCCACAACACATAAACATCTGAGAGCAGAGATCATGTCTGTTTTATTCACTCCTGTATCCCCATTACAGTGTTAAACCAGGAAGAAGGTTTTAAATTTCCGCGATATAGATGGCTTTTTCGATCCTTACCTAAGAAAATGGACTAAAATTCTTATTGACTCTTCAATTTTTGAAACAAAGACTAACATTAATAATAATGATAATACCTAACACTTAATGAGAAGTTTCTACTTTCCAGACACTATTTTAAGAGCTTTGAAGTTTGGAATTCAATTAATTCCCACAACACCGTGAGGTTGGTACTGTGAGAATACTCAATATCTATATGCTTCGCCTCAGCCGGGGGGTCAGATTTGATGAAGAATTGCCGCCGTCCCCCCTTTGACCCAGACTGAGCCCTGAGGCCATCACTTACTTCAAAACAATCCTTAAAAATATTTTGCTTGCAGAAATACTGCCCTCGCAGTTAAATTTCCCAGGGGTTTCAAACCACAGGACAGTGGTCCCCAGTGTCTGAACGGTGACCACTGGGATGAGAAGTTATGGCTGCTAAGATCCACAAATCAAACATATCCAAAACCCTACCAAGACTCTCAATAAGTAGCACAACACAGACAAAAGTGTCACAATTTTTCAAATATGAGTGAATGTGTCATAATTAGCAAACCTAAAATTCATTTGATACGGTTCCTTTGTTAATTGTGACACTTATTTTCTCAACACTAAGGAAGGACTACTGTTGTTGCTATTGATCGGTTTAGAACCTACTGCTCCAGATAATCTATGAAGGGTCGTAGACCATTACGACAGTTGTATTTGAACGTCTACACTCGCCAAACACCCACACAGCTTAGATATGACAAATGTAATAAATCTACCTGCATGTCATGATTGGTCGATAGAAATGTAGATAAGGTATATATCAATCTTACAACATCCTTGCCTAAGGCAGTTATCCTTCTGGGATTCTTTCACCCAGAAAAAGACATCTGGTCTCTTTAGATTAGCAAATCATAAATGAAGACTTTGTGGAATCCTCAAGATAAAAATCACTTTCCCATGTTTTTGGTTCAAGATATTGTCATCATTATGCCCCTATATTTAGGAACTAAAATTAGATTAATTACTACAGAATTACTTATATTTTTAAATTAAGAAAAAGGAGGATGACAGTTCTAAATAATATTGTAATCTAAAATTCTTTTTGATAAGAATGTATTAAAATCACAACTCGAAGTCGCATACATGTTCCTCAAATGAGAATATGCTACAAAATGCACTATAATCCACTTGCTCTTTGGGACACATTCAAACCATTTTGCATTGAAAATAATCATGATTTATTTCTAGTAAAAAAATAATAATAATTCCTTTGGGTTATATGTAAAGAAAAAACCACAGTCTTCCAGCTTTAGCTCTGGAAAATTTAGAGAAAAGGGATTACAGAAAGGGAAGCAAGAAAGGTTATGAATGATAGGAAGATAAATATGTTGAAAAGGAAGTTTATCGATTTCTTGTACCGAAGAAAATCATCAAGGTCTAAGTGACTTAAATCTTAAGAAACAATAGATGCAGATTCCTAATGCACCATGAATTTTTGAACCAATGAATAATATTAATTATAACTAAAAGCAGAGAAGGTAAACAATAAAGCAAATTAATAAAATAAATAGCATATGAGTGGAGAAAAGTAATGCAGAAAAGGAGAAAGAAACATGGGCACGTGGTGATCACGCTGTCGGCATTGTAAGTACAGTTTTAACTAAAAGGATCCAGGAAGGTCTCAGGGATTGTGATGTTTGAGCAAAGACCTGAACGTGGTGAAAATTGAAGCCATGAGAATCTGACTTTTCTGTCAGTGAGAACAAGTTTGGAAAATTTATGACATAAATAAGTATGGAGAAAACTTTGAATAACACACATTTTTTTGTCCTCACATTAGTAGATTTCAGAATATGTGGGTTTCTCTCTTTTGTACTTAGTTCTGATATAATCATAAAAACTGAGAATGGAAATATAGAGGGAAAAATTACACCTGCTTTCAACTAATTTGTTTTTTCATGTTATATTGCATATTTCATCTATTTAAATATCAGTTTTTCAGCTGTAGCCCAAAAGAGCCCCTCTGGAAATGACGTAGTACATCTCTGTGGGATATATTTCCTGCATTTAAAAAGTACACAATGAAAAAGTAACTCCATAGTATCTGTGTTCCATCAACCATAGCCTATTTTTGAACTACAACGCGTGCATGCTCCAAAATTTAAAGTTGATTTTCTCTATATATAAACATCTTAACAGACGTTATTTTTAGATCTTTGTTTAGCTTAATTTTATTCCATTTAGAAGAATGGCATTTTGGTTTTTCAGAAAAGTTTGTATGTTTATGATTAACTATCAAATACATAACTATTTAATATATATAAAAACTCAGTTCGAAGAAGATAAACTTTTAATTCTAAATTTACAAGCATCTACAATGTGCTTGGCATTTTATATTGGGGGTTGGGGGGAAAGCCCGAGATGTTACATTAGTAATAAGTTAACTAAGCAAGCATGTTAAATTATTAAATTTGGAGAATACATTGTGCTTATTATGTTACTTACCCTTGCAGTGAACTAGAAAATGAATGTGGTCATTCCAGACTGGTTAAATTGGAAATATATTTTATACAGATGTGTCTAATGCAGTTTCCTGGCAGAGGAATAATGCACACAACTTATATTTATAAGTACACAAATCTGGTTTCATATTATAATGCCGTTCTGTAAAATCAGATTTCCCCTCTGCACTTTGGTTTTCACTTTCAGGATATATGTACCTCCTTTTATCATTTAAAGTATCTTTATTAAAACACTATTTTTTCAGATCCTTCAGAGTTTGTTTCTTTTATGAGTAGGATGGGGGTTGGGTATTAGAATAGGAGAAAATTTAAAAATAACAGTGAGCAACCTATTTAAAACCAAGGGATTCACCCTCCTTAATTAGTGCTAAATTGATTTTTACAAAATCCTATTTCCACTGCCAAATTAGTTGAAATTCAGGTTCCTTTTTATTTTGTTTTGGATCTTTTTTTAATGTTAACTAGTTGTACTTCCATCTGTTGAGATGGGTAGACAGTATTAAAATGCCCATTTCAGTTCTTTTGACAATGTTCACTAGATGAATACAGCCCTAAAGACAATGAAAAATTTACCCAGACTAAATAAATAAATATTCATTAACATTTCTGATATCTTAGATTTTATGATTAGGTATGTGTATGCATTATAATTGTTCAGTTAGTTTTTAGTGCATGCATTTCAAGGGAAATTTCAGCAAACTGGATTTGGAAAAGAAATAAACATTTTTGTTACATGTACTTTTCAGTTAATGAATAATAGTTATTACTCACTGCTGCATCGCCCCTAATAGAATGGCTCCAAAATTTTTCCACTCGAAGACTTGGAGTTTTCATGTGAGAGCAATATAAAGGTAGCATGGAAAGGCATAAGCAGGTTAGAATGAAATCATTGTGTGTCAGTGTAAAGGCCAAGGGACTGCTATTCTACTGCTGAAGATAACCAACAGTTAGGTTCTTTCTCTGGGTACTCTGTAAAAAAAGATTAGTCAATTAGTAACTTTCTCCAACCGGGACACAGGAAGTCCAGGTGCCAGATAGATAATAATAATTGCTAACAGTGATGATTAGCAGATATTTGATCCTATTCAAAACATCCATGGAGACATTTGTTCCACGGTGACCCCATGTGCCGTTATCAGCTAGGCTACCAAGGTAAGAAGGGTTATTATTGGCAATACAGCCACAACACAATTATTGGACCAATAAAACATGATGGCATTTTTTAATGTGGTAATCCTATACACTAAAAGTAGAAATAAACTTTATGGGCTTTTCGAACTCAGGGGCATTTCCTAAGCGTGGACATCTTTGACGGGACCAAATATCAATGACCAGTTGGCATAGACAAAATATGCTCATGAATAATTAGGACAGGACCGAATTCCTAGGGCTTTTTTTTTTTTTTTTTTGGCATGGACCAAAAAGACACACATCTGTGAACACTTTGGACAGAACCAAAGGTCTGTTAATCAATTCAAGTGTTGTTTCCTCTACAATAAGAGTTAAAAGAAGAATGATGTGGGGAAAAAAAAAAAGGATAGAAACTTTCTCACTTGATTAGAATTTTAATCTGATGGCTCTACATCCTTTGGCACAGTAGATGCCTAAAACTCTTCCTCTGATATACGTATCCCTAAGTTTTTCAGAGACTCCTTTGCTGTGCTTTCAAATTCCAGCTCCTTTGACAGAGGCACTGCCTCTTCTTCTCCTGGCTGCACCTCACCACCCCGTAGCTTCTGCTTCTGCCAGTACATTTCATGGACCCCCACTCCGGGGTCCCCTCACTCCGGCAGGGATCTCTCCTGGAAAGGACATATTTTGAAAGGACATCTTTTTTAAAGGGCTCCAGATAAACAGTCTCACCACCACGCAGAACGTGTGTCAAGGGTAATTCTTAGAAGTCCCTTTCACCAACTTGAAGTTGGAAAAAAATCATCACCTCTCCCTCAGGAGATGAAACCCACAGTCCAGCTCTTTGCTAAGCAATTCTCCTCACATCCTCTCTCGATGTCCATTCTCTCAATCGTCTTCCCTATGAATGGGGAGGTTCTCAACATTTCTTTGGTGCTTCTGCATCTTTGTGTGGCAAGTGTCTGCCAAATGTCACACCTGTTGTACTCTTGAGCCTAACATTTTGTCACATCTAATGAACGTATACATACTGAATGCCACAGTCCTTTTGTCCATTTAGTGAAGGACACACATACTAAATAGGTACTTAGAAGTGACGTTATTTAACTCCAGCTGTGATTTAATACTACAAAGAAGAAGTCTGGGTGACCAAGAATGTGTTAATGAAAAACAAAAAATAGTCTTGGGCATCAGTAAAGTTAATTCTTCGGTAGTTGTTTTTAAGTTGAACACTAAAAAATAACTAGAAATTAACTAAGCAAAGGATGCAAAAGAAAAGAATGTTCCAAGAAGAGAAAAAGTACTTGCGAAACTCTAAGATTTCATAAATCTATATCAAAATGATCATCTCAATGACACAATAATCAACTATGCAACTTTATGCCAGAACTTCAATTAAAAGGGGGAAAAAAACTCATAGCACTTGACAATTACATTCTATTCTAATGCTTCCAAGTTATTTTATTACTTTATTCACTGTCAAATATGAATTGAAACTAAACTTTGCATAATCTTTGTACACGTCAAAGGTGATACAAATATTTATATGCTTTATCTGCTCTGATACCCAGTGGTATCTATAAGACGCAAGGTAACAAATCATAATGAAACAAGATTAAGTACTAAAGGATGAGAGTTTAAATAGAAGGGAATATCTTATTCATTCATTCGTTCATTTTTAAATTGAAGCATAACCAATACACAATTTATAACCTTTGACAAATGCACACTCTCGTGATACCATCAGCACAATGAACAAAATTAACGTATCCATCATCCCCCAAGTTTCCTTTTAAACGTATGTAATACAGTTATAACAACTATAATATCCTTGACTGCTAAGTATTACATCTGTGTCAATTCTGTATCAACTTCAATTGACTGATTTTTCTTCTCATTGGAAGGTATTTTTTTTTCCTGCCTTTTTACATGCTTGGTAATTTTTGATGCATGCCAGAAGTCATGAATGTTAACTTTTTGGATGCTGAATATTTCTGTATTTCTAAAAGTGTTCTTGGGTTTTTTTCTGAGTTGCATTTCAGTTACTTGGAAACAGTCTGATTTTTTTCAAGTCTTGTTTTTGAGATGTGTTAGTTGGACCACAACCATGCTGAGTCTAAGGCTAATTTTGCTCCACTGCTGAGGGAATCTTTTCTATACTCTACCTCGTGCCCTGGGAGGCTCTCCGACTTGGCTTATGGGAGCAGGTATTATTCTCGGGTTTATGTGAGTCCTAACACACTTACCTATTGTCCTTTGGGGGTGATTCTTTCCTTGGCCTTGGATAGCTATCTCACGTGCACGTGCTGGTTGGTACCTCGGTCTAAGTGCCAACGTTCAGCTTTTAATCGCCAAGGCACCCATTTCAAAAGCCATCCATCTCAAATAACCGTGCCCTCTCCTCACTGGAACCGATGAGTAATAAACCTTGCTCCTCAAAGTTCCCTGATGGTTTTGTGCTGAAGTTCATCCCATGATCGTGATAAGAACCACAAGAGCAAGCCCAGACAGTCAGTGGGGTGCCCCGTGGGAGAAATGGCTGTGGGGCTCACCAAGAGTGACGTGTGTCCTGGAAAGAGCCTCAGCATTCCTAAGTGAGGGAGCTACCACAAACAGGCTCAGGACCGACAGGACAATACACAGATAAACACTCGAGGGGACCGCTCTGGTGTTCTCTATACGTGCTACCCACTACCTCGGGTACCCTGTCTTGAAGATTCTGGCCTCCTTGTTCTTCCCAAGCTCTCAGCTCCATCCTGAAATTCAAAAGAGTTCACCAGCTCCATCTGTATTTCTCTTTCCTGCGGCATGCCTGAAGACTCTGCGAAGGCGATAACTTGGGGGAAATTATAAGACGTCACTTGTTGTTTCCTGTCTCTAAGGGATTCCTGTCCTTTGTTACTGCTATCCAGTAAAGTGCTTTTTCATATCTTTTTATGTTTTATCGTTGTTTCAGCTAGGAGAGTAAATACAATCCCTATTACTTCATCCTGGCTGGGAAAAAAATCCTATGCATTCACTTTTTTACTAAATTTCTAATATGGGATATAGATCGATGTGCACAGGGGAAAAAGCAGTGAAGAAAGCAGACAAAAAGCGCTGCCTTCGGGTGGCTCACATTTGACATGGGAGAGCCAAGCACACACATATATGATATTGAATTATTAGAGAGCAGTAGGTATCGTGAAGAAAAATAAGGCGGGAAAGGAAGGTAAGAAGACCTGATGGGAGATGCATTTCAAACAAGGAGATCAGAGAAGGCCATACTAACGAGTCACATAGGCGAAAGAACAAATCGGGGGACCCTGGCAGGGGACCCAAGCGTTTTAGGCGGAGGGAGCAAGTGCACAGGCTCTGAGGTGGGAGCATGCCCAGACGCTTGAGGAACAGAGTGGATGACTGTAACTGGAACAGACGGCTAAAGGGAAAGTGGTTTGCAAGATGAAATCCGACAGACATGAGTGAGAACCACGGATTCCAGTGCCTTGTCCACTATCTTAAATATTGTGGACTTCCAGGGAGTGGAGGTGTGTTAGGATGCGCCATACTTGAACATAATTATGCTGGCTGCTCTCTTCCTGATAGGCTGCAGGAGACCAGTGATGTGGCTGGCTTTGGAAATGCAGGTGAGAGAGAATGATACAGTGGATCAGAATAAAAGTAGAAGTACTGAAAAAGCATTGCTTTCTGGAAATATTCTGAAAAGTAAAGCCAATCAGATACATGCTAATGGATTTGATATGAATGAGAGAAAAATCAAGGGTGGCTCCAGAATGTTAGGCCTGAGCAATGAGAAGCATAAGGATAAATTCCACAAACAGAGGGAGAAGCCAGTCAGAGTGGGAATGATGAGAAGCCCGTGCACATAAAGAAAGGCAAAGGGCAGGAAAGTCCACGGCATTGGTGTGAAAGGGCCAGGAGCTGAGTTATCTGAATGGCACAAAGGTCAGTTGTGGTCAGGTCACAGAAAGCCTCAAATGGCACCCGCAAAGAAGTGTGTAATTTACAGAGTTTATGAGAGAAGCTAGGTAAAAATTTTTGAGGAACTTGAGTGAAAAACTAAAGGTTCGCAGAAGCTTTGCCCAGCACTTCTGGATCTCTGCAGATACCACTGCAGAGCTAAAAGTCACAGCTAAAAGGAATTCTATGGTAAGATCCTCTCTGTGAGTTTCAGAAACCCTGCATCAGCCAGTGTGGCATAGTTGTAAAATGCTGAGGAATGTGGCTGCGGGCCAAGTTGGTGTAATCAATGATGCAGTGACTCATTTTGAGCAAAGGTGTCATACAGACTGTGATATACCAAGACGTAAGTCCCAGATGGCAGATGACACTTCGAAGAACATACAAATATTAATAGACTCACAGCTCTGTGAGGAAAAGTAACAGACAGTAGGGTAAGCTCTGGAGGAAGGACGGACATGGTGGCATAGTCCTAATTTCACTGTGGCCGACTATGGTGTCTAGGTAAGGCATACAGCCTCTCGGTGACGTAAATGTTTCGTCATTAGAGTTTAAAAAATATCTCACCTACACTGAGAATCATGTGGATTCAACAAAATGGCAAATGACTCTTCCTACCTCTCCCTTCTTTATGTAATGGTTAATTTTATGTGAGAACTTGAGTGACTCACAGGTGCCCAGAATAAACACCGTTTTGGGGTGTGTCTGCGAGGGCGTTACCAGGTGAGAATAGCATTTGAATCAGTGGACTCAGTAAGCAGGCTGCCTCGCCCAGTGGGGTGGACATCACCCAGGAGGCTTCCTCCCACGCTGAGGGCCTGAATAAGACAGAAGGCGGAGGCAGGAGGAATTTGTCCCTGTTTCTCCAGCCTCACAGACTCAAGGCTTGAACTGGAACATCTCATCTAATCTTGTCCTGCCCCTGGACTAGAATTTACATCATCTTCTGCCCTGGTTCTTAGGACTTGGGACTTGGGCTAAATTACATCACCAGCTTTCCTGGCTCTCCATCTTGCAGAGAGCAGATCATGGGAGATCTATCTTTCTTTCTTTTCTTTTCTCTTCTCTTTTTTCTTTTCTTTTCTTTTCGTTTCTTTTCTTCTCTTTTCTTTCTCTCTCTCTCGTTCGTTCTATCTACGTACCTACCATCTATCATCATCTATCATCCACATCCATCCATCCATCCATCCATCCATCCATCTATCATCTATCTTTCTATCTTTCTATCTATCTACTATCCAGCTTCTTAGGACTTAGGCATCTTAAGCAGTATTGATAACTTACACTCAGCGAAAATAAACACATGGGCACTAATTTACTATCTTTTCATGGGCCAAGATATGAGCTATATCACCTGTCATGGCATGATTGTTCCTGGAGGTAGGAATATACAGGGACAGATTGGATGTTCTCTTAAAACGATTGTCTCACAGGGTGGAGGTAATGTTTGCACTATTTGAATGGAAGAATATGATGGCCACGGTCAGTGAAAACAAAACCTAAGGGTTTAAGCTGTTTTCATAAGCTATTTACATGGGGGAAAAAAAGGGACTAAGTCTATTCATTAACTCACTTATTCTGAATATTCCATACCTTTTGCCACTTCTGTGCACTTATTTTTACTATTTCTCCTTGCTCTGTCTGCCATTCTTTGCCTGGAAAAATCCCCCATCTCCATTCGCCCTCCTATAAAAAGCCATTCACCCAGAGAATGGAGCTCTCTCCTGCACTGGACGGCCATATCGCTGAGAGATACGTTTTGCTCAATCCCTCTTTCCTAGAAGAATCTACCCTTCAGTTCCAGCACCATGCTGCAATTCCGATCTCACACGTCTCTTTCCCACCCCCTGCATATCCCGAGGGTTCCTAGATCCGATAACTTTATATTCCTCTGTCTTTTCATCTTCCTGGATTCCCAAGAACAACCCGGTGCTAGCCAAGTTTGTTCAGTACATATATCCTGATGGAAATCACTTGGATATTCCTGAATATTTTGTTTGTCTTCTGCTAAGACAAGGCTTCAGAGAGCCTAGATGCTATGGAAACAGATTTACATAAATACTTCTATATGAAATGTGCTCTGCCAAAGCTCTCAACTACTTATAGAGTGAATTTCTTCAAACTAAAATCTCTTGAAATAATTGTGCTAGAAACCTGTGCAGTCAGGCCACGCTTTTTAAAAATGCTTTTTCTCTATCAGATACATTAACCACCTACATACTGTGGGAAATGTCACTTTGACAGAGCTGGGTTGGCACGATTTTCCTTGCTATATCATATCTCATCTTAAATAGTTAGCTTCACCGCTGTTTGGGATAGATAAGTCTGGGTTAAGAATTTTTACTTTTTTAAATGTTATTTTATTCTGTCACAGTCTAAAACATCCAGGAAGCATAAAAATCACCAGTGTGAGGCAGAAGAAACCTTTTTGCTTCGACATTTTATGCTTTTAGACATATGCATATCCAGATCCATCTATTGATTCATTCAATAACAAATTTTATAAATATTTAATGAGCATGTACTATGTACTAGGCAAATTGTTACGGGGAGGAGTGCAGTGGTGAACACAAACCATATGGCACCTACCTTCGTGGATTTATAGCATATATTTTTCAATAGGATGCAATGGCGCTCTAAAACTAATATAGTCCTTAAGCATTTAATAATGTGATTTTGATCCAGATTCCATAAGTTTCTGCTCCTAGTGATGTTCGCTGGTTTTAACAGCCTCCTGAATAGTGACAGTTACAATGAAAATAACGCGTAGCTTTCACTAATGGCAAAATCCAACATGCTAAAATTTATTTCAGAAGGAATCAGAATTATTAAATAATTAGAAATTTTTTTCTTGCCAGAAAATGAAAAATGGGGATAATTAGAGCTACCACCTGGGCTAGAATGCCAGGATGGGTAGCACAGTGGGCAAAATGCCCAAGAGTCACATAAGCTGAGAATATGATTCATTGTTCTTGGTGGGAGCGGTTATTCGATATTACTATATTTTCATTATCTCCCAAGCCCATGTGAATTTCCTTCAAAAGTTCATATTTTTAAATCTCAAGAAAGAGTTGATGATTTAAAAAGAAATACGTAAGTAGGAGTGGGAAAAAAAAAGTATTTCTTAAACCACTGCTTCATTTCCAGGAAACAGAAAACTAACTTTGACTTTACTTGAAAGGCTGCTTCCAGAGAGTTTTCACCATCTCATATGTAAGTACTGGCAAAATATAAATAGGATATATAATAACCAGGGGGCAGGTGGATTGCTTAACCTCTAAGTTCTAACTGTGTTCACTGTTCTAGAATGAAACATCTCAATCTGTAGGGGAACAACAGATCCTGGAGGGAGTGCCTGCAGGAGAAGGGACTCTCTGCCTGGATAACAGATCTTTCTCAAAACAATAAAACTCCACAAGTTTTTAGACCAATGCCTTCAAGAGAGTAGCAAACACAAGCTGAACATCAATTTCCGGGCAGGGAAGAAAGCAAGCATCTCACGTCTCTTTGGTGAACATGAAAAGAATCTACACATAATCACATTAAGAGCGGATATGAAAAGAATTAATAAATTGCTTAGCAAATACTCAAATATTTCCAGACTGAAAAGATCAGCCAGTACTCTATTTTATTTCTATGCAAGCACATCAAACAGAATTACTGCCTCAACTCTTTCTAGGATTTGAAACTGCTCTTCGTTGACCAAGCCAAATGTAGTTTTTCCACCATGATCTCTTTCCAACTAATTTCCTTTCAGGAGCAAAATAACATTTTCCAAAATTAAGACAAAAGCAACACTTACTCTGTCAACACTAGCTCTTAGTCTTAACAGGAAATTGAAATGCCCTTAAACTTTGGTTGGGTTTGTTTTCTCCCTATTGACATAACTTCCTACTAAAGGCCTGCAGTTGTCTCCTTCCATTACAAAATTAAGTTTTAGTATGTCTGAATCTCTTTTGCAAAGTAAAAATGTACAAGGATAAAATACCATTAGTCACCACGTAATAGCTAGGAAGAGCTAGCATTTTGTACAGATCTTCAGAGATTATAATTTTTCATATATAATAGCTCACATAATTTTCTTGTTTTTCTTCTCTATTTATTATTTATCCATATTTATACATTTTATTCCTTCTCTGCATGTAGAAAATAAAAACTAAGGCTCAGAGATGCTCAGTCTTTGTATATGTTGTCGAGACAGTAAGTACCAAAATTGGGGCCACCTGTCTCCTCTGTTTACATCTCAGGCCTCATGTAGTTCAGCATGATGCCCCTTCTTCCTCTTCTCCATAATAAGGCATCCTTGCAAGCACCTTGCAATCCCATAAAAGTAATTCCATAGGCAATAATTATTTACGCCAATTTGTAGACCTTTAAATTAATCTTCCATCTCTTGGGTTCTCTTTCATTCTCTCCTGCTTCGCAATCCTTACCTACTCAGCAAACTGATATATTATTTTCCTCAGTTACAGCCATTGTCAAACTTCTTCTTAGGAAAGATTATGGATTTTTAGTGATTTCTCAGACACAAATAATAAAGTCCCATTCATTTAAAACTGGTACATCTCAGTTGCCCAACCATTCCTCTCTACCTGTGAGTCCTGCATCCCAAACGCCTCTGTTTTCTGCATAATATATGTATCAAAATATTTTTACTATATCCATTTTAGAAATGTTCTACTCAATTCCTATGAAGAAAGTTATGGTTTTAGCACTCACGGGTTATTGTTCTTCCCTTCTTCCATATAAACACAATCCATGCATGTGATGCACACACACGTGCACGCGCGCATGCCCACACACACATTCATGTCCACCTCTCCGTCCCTGCAGTATAAATGTAGTATATAAATATAGATTCTGGTTTAACTAATATTCATATCTACATTATTGATTAAGTAATAAATTGTGATTACTTCTTGCTTTATGTTCTTCTTGCTTAGGAATAATAATGGCTTTATTTTGTCATTTACCATGTTTAATCCTTTGTAACACAACAGCAAAAATTCTTCTACATACTATATTTCATATGAGTGAACACATAACCGGACATTTTCATTATTTGTCTGTGTGTTTACTGTATTTCTGATCATACCTCATGGAAACCCCATTATGATGGCTCCAATTTGGTCTGACTGCCCTCCAATTACTATATATTTGTCATCCTGAAATTTCCCCTTTTTTTTGTCCTGAGAATGGGTGCCTCGGACTTCTATTTTTGGAAAAGCTATAGACAATATATCCTAAAAATCCTCCATCTGAAAAAAGACCTAGACATATCACACACATATAATATAAACTTCAATTTAAATCTATAGCTGAGCTCATAATGAAATAAATTGAAATCAATACCTAGGAACATTATATTGAAAATGTAGAACACCAAAGACAATGAGATCTGAAAAGCAGCCAGAAAAACAGACAACAAATTACTGCAAAAGAATAACAGCAGAGCCAGAAGATCATCAAGAGCAATGGAACATATTCTAAATGATGAGAGAAAATAACTCTCAATCTAGAATTTTATGCCCTGTAATCTATTAAGAAGCTGGCAAAAAGATATATTCAGAATTCTCCCCCCTCCACTCCCCCCTCAAAAAAACTCAGAGAAACATCCATCATAATAACTTAATTTAAAAAATTAATGTATAACATGGTAAGAAAGAGTATCCAAAATTTGGAAGGAAAGCACAAGATGACTCTCTGAGCTGTTAAACGCGGGGTATGTGAGAGCATTTTCTAAACAGTTTACCTAAGGGTCAGCTGATTCTCTAGGGTAAGCTAATACTGTTTGCAAAAGTAAGGTTCAGCCATTTTACCATCTTGTAAAACTGGTAAGACGAGATGAATTTTTGTTGTTGTTCATTAAAGAAAACATCACAAAGGTTATGATTCATTGTCCTGAAGCATATTAAATAACTCTGCATCTGACATGGCAGTCAGACCTCGGTATTCCTTCTCCCCTCATAGTCCACGTGTCCCACTTTCTAAAACTATCTCTTGATCCGGCCATGTGATTCTGTTGTTTAATAAAACTTTGTCGCATGCTCACTATTTTCTAGGAATTTTGAAAATTATTTTTTGAGCAATGCTTCGAGAGGGATGTACTTTAAAATGAAAGAAACTAAACCCGGAAAACCAAACAAAACAAAAATTATAAGGAAAAAAAGGTATAAAAGTAAATGCTTATATATGGGTAAATTTAAAGGAGTATTCGTCATCTTTGATTGCAATATAATACATAATTTGGAGGAAATTTTAAGAAATGGAACTAAAAATGAACAAAATTAAGAGTAAGTTGATCATAAGTAATGTACTTCATGTTTCTTACATTATTCAGGAGTAGGCCAGAGGTATTAATTAACCAAAGACTTTATTATGCAAAATTATTATAATTAAGGTAACCATAAAAATAGAAAAAGTTGAAAAGGTCCAACTAGTTGAGAAAAATATTGAATTAATAAAAACTTTAACATTCATAGAAATAAAAATAGAGAGAAGCATTTAAATATGCTTCAGAGCAATTAGAAAGCATAATAATAGAAATAAATCGGTAATTAAAATAAAAATGGATAGACTCTTTTTTCTAGCGGCAAAGGCTGAATTTTCAAATGTGTTTTTATTTACAAAGCACTCGCTTAAACATAAGGACACTGAAAAGCACAAAGAAAAGTCAAAGACTGAAAAACCATATCAGGTAAATGCTAACCAAAAGACAGGTACTATACCTCTATTTGTCACAGATAAAATAGTTAAAGTACATTACTATGGATATGAGCATCTCAGAATGTATAATCACAAAAAATATTTTCAATATATACTCATCTAATATTCTCAACATATATAAAGAAAATATTGATAGGATTAACTTCGTAATGGGAGATTCGAACACAACAATCGGAATAATTAATAAATATATCAATAATATGTAAATTTGAGTCTCTTTCTTGTGAAATCAGAGTACTAATTAGAAATGGTAAAACAAGCCATTTTTAAAAGGGAAAAAAATTCTTCACCAAATGTTACATGTGTAAACATTGTCTTCTAATAGGCATTTATGCCAAACATCGCATGAATGTTTCAGAAGACTTTACTGATATCCTAATTTCTGTCTTGCATTGCAGTAGCATGATCAGGAATAATAAGAATTACTTTTCCATTCACCGTCTTCACATACACACGGACTGATAGGTGCTGAGGACCTTTACTCTCGAGCCACATTTAAGAGATCTGATTTTTCAAAAAGAACTCAACTATGCTAGACTCCGTGGGGTGGAGAGAGGCCCTGGAATGTGGAGAGCGGAAAGGCTGGGTTGGCAGGAGCTGGCTGGCAGCTCCCCAGGCAGACAGAGGTGGAGATTCGTGCTTGCTTGTCTGCGTGTTTTCGTGGTGGTGAGAGCTGGGTAGGGGTCGGGTGGTGGAGATCCATGCCACCCTAAAGCCTCTGACAGGCTGGCCTACAGACACTGAGAGTCACAGTGCCCAAGGGGCGTGCTGCTGGAAGCTACAGAAACAACTCCTTGCTCCAATTTGGCAAAGGGGCATTTGGGGTGGACTGGACCACAGGGTACCTCAGAAGCAAGAACAATGAAGGGAAGACTAAAGCCCTTTCTCTTCTAAACACCACAAGCCCTCACGCTGAATGTAACATCAAAGGAGGTGAAAGGAGAGGTCAAGAGGCCCCCCAAACACAAAGTAGTTTAAACAGCTCCCCCTTCTAGCAAGTGAGAGCTGGGAGTATGATTTAATTTGATTTTTGAAAGCATTACCACATTTTTATTCGCCAGAGAATTAAAGAGTACAATTCATATTTAATACATACCATGAAAAGTTTTCCTGTAAAACATTTTATTTCCAATGTGCATATGTTTGACATTCTCCAGAGGACTAGATTTGAGGCTTCCAGGTCTTATAAAAATCCTTTAAGGTCCAATTAAGATCGATTCCATGTTTTGCAACCTACTTTTTGCTAAATCTGTTTTTCTTTAATCGTAAAATCATGAAAACGATGTAGTCCATTCATTAATAGAAAGCATCCCCAATAAACAGCAATTATCTCGATTCCCCTCAGTATTTGAAAAAGATCCTGCAGGTTTTGGATGCTCTGTAAATCGGTCATGAACGAGCCCGTGCCACCGCCAATTCCATTTCTCCTGTGATGAAACTGAGGCAACACAGTTCAATGGATTTCACAGATTTACAGATAACGTCCAAGTCAGAATTAAAGTTCAGATCTCACTCAAATGTCTTTTTCTTGGCACCAGATAACTACGTTTCCAACTTTGGACCATGATCCATGATCGGGTCTCAGAGTCAATACGATTGGTCAGGATCGGCATTTAAAAATGAACTAGAAGAGAAAAAAGGACAGAAGAGCGAACATGCCGCAGCCAGCACGGCACCGAGTGACAGAGACTGGAAAACAAAACGAAGCGAAACAAAACGAACAATAGAAAATCTAGCGTGTGTCGCAGAGGAAGGCTAAGCAGCGTTTTGTAAAACGTTTGCATCTATGGGGTCAATAGGTAAAATGTCTTCTTTGCTGTGAGCCTTGACCTAAGGTATTAGAAAACCAACAAAATAGGCCCTTGGTTTTTCCTAATCGCTCTTTCATATTTGCAACGAGAAAATATCCACTTCTACTTGTCTTTTCTAACTCTGTCCTCTGTCACTCACTTAAACGTTAATTTTCTACATTTACACATAGAAAACAATAATAGGGTTGCCTATGCACTAATAGACATTAACCTACTGCCATATTTCCCGTCCTCCCATGCCCTCTCCTCCTCCTCCCTTCCTTCCTTCCTCTACCCCACAAATTTCTCTCAAAGGAAACATTATAAATACAGCTAAGACTCCACCCTGTCCGTATTATAACCTGCATTTTTTTCCTAGAGGTAACCGTTATTTTGAAATTGGTTTGCATTGTCCCCGTATATCATTATGTGGTTTTACCACATATTTATTTACCGGTCATCCAATTATGCATTGTTTTACATGTGGGAATCCCTTGGTTACACAGATTTCCTGGCCTAAGTTTTTTGAGATGTATCCATTCTCCCCATGTAAGACTGTTACATTACTTTCACAAGCAGTACTACAATGAACATCTTTACACGTATTCGGTTGTGCACATGTGCTGTGAGACTTTCCAGATTTCTAGAAGTGAAATTGGTCTGCCTTAGTAGCTTATGAGCATCTTCAATGTTCCTAAGTTTGAACAAAGTGATTGTACCAATTTATACTTGCACGAGAAGATATCATAGCTTTTGTGTGCTTATATCTTTGACAACATTTGAAATTATCAGACATTAATTTTTACCATCTATTGGGCAATACGTGATTCATTTAATTTGGATTTTGTTCATGATTAGTAACGTTGAGCATCTTTTTATACTCAAGAATGATTTATTGGCCATTCCCGTTTTTTTTTTTTTCCTTTGCATATTATTTGCTGCTTCCTTTTATGTGGGGATTGGGAGAGGATGGGGAAGAATGTTATTTTTCCTATTGATTAGTTGAAATTTTTTATACATTGTGGTTACTAAACTGACTTACACGCATTACAAGACTCCTCTCCAGTCTGTGGCATTTCTTTAAACTTCATGATATGTTTCATTGTGTGGCAGCTTATTATCATTGTTGTTAGTTTAATGAAATCAAAATTATCAATCTATTACTTTATAAATTATAATTTATTTTTCTTAGAAATCATTTCTCATTCTAATAATATAAAGATAGCTTCTGTATTGTATTCTAAAAGTTTTATCATTTTGATTTCCTCATCATCTTTAATGCATATGAAATATACTTGCGTTTCTGGAGTGATGTAAGAATTAGGATTAATTTTCCATTAGGATAGTCAGTTGTCTCAGAACTATATATAAATTGGCCATCCCTTCTGACACAATGTCTGATGCTATTTTTAATTCATGTGCCAAGCATTCATACAAATTTGGGTACTTTGAAACTATTTCGTTTGTTTTGTTTCTCTTACATGTATATAGCAACTTGCTTTAATTATTAAGTTTTAATAATTTAGAAACTGGCGAGTCGTTTCTTTCCTCCCCTTCCTTAGAGGTTTCTTGTCTATTTTTAGGCTCATACTCTTATATTTGAATTTTATAATCAGTTTTTCAGGTTTCATAAAAAACTTCTCTGAGGTTCTGATTGAAATGTTTCACTGTTTGTATTTCATGAGTAATTCCAAATACAGGATAGCTTGGCCCTCTGCTCAGGGCCTTACCAGGCAGAAATCGAGGTATTAGTCAGAGCTGTGATCTCAGCAGAGGCTTGGGGCCATCAAGCAACCTCACTGGTTGTTGGCAGAATTTCCTTTTGTGTGGTTATATGACTGATCCCTCATTTTTCCTTCTATCGGTTGGGCGGGGGTCGTTTCAACTCTTATAAATTCACTTAGTCCAAGCCAGCAGGAGACTCTCATGTAAGGGCTCACCTGAGACAAGTGATACAGAGACAGAAATCATAGATGTAGAATTTGAAATAAGAAAGATGAAATTATTATTTGCACACAATATGATTGTTAACATCAGAAATCCACCTAGAATGATTTCCCTTTTCATTTAATTCAAAGTAAACTGATTAAGGACTTCAGTTATATCTGCAAAATTCCGTTATCACTGCTCTATGTCGTTATATAAGTATGGAAGTGATAGTCTATGATATTCACAGAACCACACTTAAAAGGAAAATTAAAACAAGATGAAACTCTTGGGGTCATTTAAAAATTCTGCTTACCACAGTTTCCTAACTTTATTTAGGAATTTTCTTACTAGGTTCCTAAGTGAGATTGGCATCTGTTTGGAGTACAAACTTAATCCTAATCGTTATTGTGTTGGAGAGTACTACCCTTTGTTTTATCCTCTGGATATATACTTTAATATATGCATTAACGTTTAATGTTTTCAAAGTACTGTTTTAGCTGCAATTAATCACTTCCTTCATTGGTACGTCGTTTAGTTTTCCATTATATCGCATCCAAATGGGAAGGAATATCAGAAATATTATTCTAAAACTCTCAGTTTCATCAGTCACTGATTCGCTCTGCCTCTTACATGGACACACAATGCATGTGTGATATACTGTCAAGGTAATGGGGTTGGTAGTGGGAAGACAAGATTTTCGTTTCAAATTCACCATTGGCCACCATAATATTGATGTCTATTAAATAAATTTCTAATTCCTGTTGGAAGGTAATTTCCAATGAATAATTTCATGTTTCTACATGTTGCAGAATTTCTGAGCAAAAAAAAGGATTGGCAACCTTGGCTTAACGAAGTTTATTTAACAAATATGCCTTGGAAGTTATAGGTAGTGTATTGCTCCAGAGAGATTTAGAGACTCATCTGGCCCAGAACCATTTGCTTCTGGGCCAGGACAGAGGTCTTTTCCTCCCCCTACCCAGAGAGGATTTCTTAACTTTCTAGAATAAAGGCCTCTCTCTGTAGGGAAGGATGTACCAAAGTGCAGCCTTCTTATTTAAGTCCTGAGTCTCATAGTTTGAGGGAGTGGGGGTTCCTCTTATGTGGTACAATCCCAGCACACATAGAGATGAGCATCTTGCCCTTATCTTGTGGGGAGTAGCGGTATAAGGAATAGGTGCTGAGATGCTCTGTAATGAATGGACAAAGGGTCTGTTCTTTAATCCAGAGATCCTGTGTTTGCTGTCAGAACATGAATAAATACATAACTTAAGAATTATCAGGCACTTTTGGTGCCATGGGTGCTGTTACAGTCAAATCTAACCCACAGAGTTTTCTTGATGAGACAGATGAGATTGTGTTTATGAATATAAATGAATTTTTTACAAAGTAATACTGATATGCAACTTAGAGATATGAAGAGGTGGTGATTTTTTTATATGCCAAGAAGCTAGACAATATTTAATATGGTCAATGTCAATTGCCCACAGGTGTTTACTTCCATACTTTCTTTGCTTTTGGAATAATGCATATCTACTTAAACCATTATATGCCTATAGCATTGTTTTCTTAAAGGAGTAAAACAGAAAGAAGTCCCTTAGTTCTCTTCAGTGTATGGTCTTGTCATGAAGGTCAAACCAAGATGGTAAGAGCAGAAAAAGGGAAATTCCTGCAAACCTCAACAACAAAAACATGTGGGGGGAAAAAAAAAAACAAAAACGCCTAACCGTTAAGGTCAAAAGTTAAAGGTCAAAGTTTATCATTTACTCCATAAGCCAAAGAGAGTTTCAGAAGAGAAGGGTGTGGAGAAAGGGTGTGGATAATCTGAATATTGTTTTCTAGGATCTCTTCCCTACTTCTTTTCCATCTACCTCCCCCCACCCCAACACACACACACACACAGATACCCCAAAACTGTGGTACTTTGATGCCATTTTACCTATTTCTTCAATGGTTTATGTTCATCGATTGACTATAAAGTTCATAAGAATAGGGGCTATGTCTCTCCTAATCACTCAGTACCCAATCCTGTGACTGGCCCTTTATAACTGCAGAAAGAAAGGAAGACAAGGCAGAAGGAAAACAAAGAGAGAGAAAGGAAGAAAAGAACAAAAGAAGGTTCACTTTCAGTCACCAAGACCAAGATGCCAGCTGGAAAGAGAACCATAGATACGGATACTGAAGTTCACACAAGAGCTCCTGAATTTTTAAAAAAGAGCTTTCAAACATTATTCTGCTTATTTTCTCACTTGCTTGGCCTACACATCTCTTTCTCCTGAATTATCCATTTTCAAAGTTCTGTCTCTGAAGCCTACCTTATTAAACACTGTTAGAGTTACACATTTTCTTTGTCATTTCAACAAAACTCTGTCACTTTATGATAGGTACAAATTTATTACTTACGTATCCCATGTTCTCTTCAAAGTCTTGTTTGACATTGAAAATGTGAAAAAAAAAAAAAAAAGGCTAATTTGAAAGCTTAAAGATGGAGCAGAAATAGAACTACCGACAAGCATTTTGGAGTCTGAGCGATGTGTAAACCACATTTCCAGTGTTTCTGATATCATGCTCCCCATCCACCACCTTTAACTCCTAGAACCGAGTACAATTTTTTAAAACTTTCCTATTTGATAGTTATAGCTGAACTAAATCAAAGTGTAATACTTAGAGACATTAGCTTACATTTTCTTTTTCCACTTTTTTCCTTCTGAACATCTTAGCCTAAATATATAGTTTTAGTCTGACATAAAGCTTATTTTGTTCCTTGTTATTATATAGGATTGAGCTTTGCAGTTTGGTTTGCTAAACCTATGGTTGAAAACTAAACATTTCTGGAAAAAAAAAATGGATAAGAATATCTTATATTTATTGAACATAGCCAAGAAATTTATTTTTAATAAGTGAACCACAGATGGGATGCCATCTGTCAGCATATGGCATTGGCTCTTAAAGCAATGTTTACATCTGGGGGATATGACGCTTTCTTTGAGAGAACAAGAGGCATTATTGAACTAAACATGAAGAGGAATGATTTTAGATTCATGAATATTGTAAGTTTGCTAAAGATAGAATCAGCATGTTTATATGCATACAGTTTTCATATATTTGGGTGGATAAAAAGAAAGAAAATCTGTCCATTGAAATTCTGATATGATAATAGAAAATAATTATAATTTTTAAACTATTGGGGTTTTTTCCTCCCATGACATGAAAATTATTGGTATGAAATGATCAGATTACCAGATTTGAGTTTTTTAATATATATTTGATTTTACTACATAAAGTTTCCTGTAAGAATACTAAAATAGTATTTTAATTTATTGAAATCCAAACTATAAGCTTTATTTAACTCAAAAGCATATACAAAAGACATAATTTATTCCATAAGTTTCAATAACTTTAAAAATGTTATCTGGTATATTTTTTGTCTGTTTTACTATGTGTACACATTCTTATTTTTAATCATTTTTTCGTTTTAAAACATAATTGGAAATATACTATTATTTTTTACTATAAAATCACTTAATTGATATTTTTTAATTACCATACATTGGTATGGGAATTGTGTTAGGCTTATTTGCATTTAACTCTTTGATCACAAACCATTTGAATAAATTCTGATTAATATTAACTTCTTTCTATTGTTAGCTCAAAACTAATTCAAAGCAGACTTTCTCTGGTCTTCCACCTAATATAGCAAAGATTCTATATCTACAATACATAAAAAATTATGCAAATTGTAAAACTCCAGTGAGTAGAGATTATGAACAAATATTCAATAACAATAATAATGATAATGTAGACTACTATTCTAGAGAATTCTCTTTGGGGATTTACAAGCATTCTCTTGAATATTGAAAATAACCTCCCAAATTATAATTTTCCCCTAGTTAAAATTGAGAAAATGGGTTCAATGAAGTTAAATAATAGGGCTAAGATCCCAGAACATAATCAGCAGTATCTGCTTAAAAGCCCATATTCTTTCTACTATACAGTGCTGCCTCCTTTCATGAGAAAATACTATTGATAAGCAAACATGAAATATTTATTAATTGTTGAAAGGGAAAAAAAGACCAACTGGCGCAGTAATTACAATAAATTGAAATCATAATGAGGTAGCGATTTCTCAAGCTGTATTTTTTTTTGTCAAAAATTAGAGAAATGACTACAATCAAATACTTCAGATCTGATTATTCATGCATAATGTATTTTGTAAATACTAATCAAGATCCCCAAAATGTTCATAATTTTTTATCTATTTTTCCATCTTCTAAAGCTTTTAATAATTTAAAATATTAAGGAAGTTAAGTTGATATAGTATTTCTCTGCAGCAGAAAGCATCTTGGAAGACAGATGTGATAAGACGAATCATCTTCAGCACAAATAGTATTGAATGTTATTATATAATATACATGTAACACTTTTCTTGATGGAATACATATATTAAAAAGATGATTACATAAATATAGCAAGAAGGATGACACTTGATATCACAGACTTCTGAATCTCTGTGCTTTCCTGGAAAAGTTCCTTACTTAACTTTTGAAATTCAATCTCTCCACTTGTAAGATCAAGATTGTAATAGAAACATTCCCATAGATTGATGTGAATTATTTAATATATCTAAAATATTTAGATCATTACCTAGAATGTAATAAACACCCATTAAATGAGATGTTTTATTTAACAGAATTAACAAAAAATATAGAAAATGTTTTCATTGCTGTAATCAAAGGTATTACAGTAATACATGAGCAAGTAGGCAAAAATGAACATTTTAATTTTTTCGGTAATTATTTTATGGTGAATGTCTATATTCTTTTCCTTATATTTATAGTAACATCTATAATTATGATTAAATTTTTAAAATTATAAATTCTAATCTAAAAAGCTACTCTGGAAAGAAAATATTTAGGGTAGAGGATTTTGATGGTCCAAAAGACAAAAATCTAAAATCGTTAATTTTTTTAAGCATAGTCTTTTTGATGAGAGGATGAAATCTCCATAGTAGGAAAATAAAACAAAAACCTTCCTTTCCATTACCTATAGGCTCAGCACATTCAGTACCATCTTCAAAACAAAAGCTAAATATAGATACTAATTACCCTAAATCATAATTTTTTTAATCCAGAATACTAACATTATCTCAAAATGAAATATTAAATAGTATCTGGGATATGTATGTGAGTGTGCAGGCACTTATGTTGTTAATGAGCTGGGAAATAACTATGCTTATAATGGCAGAGATTTGGAAAGTGTCAATAAATGCTTCTTCTTCACCTACAAATGTACCTAACCCACACCACAGGATAATGGTAGGTGCAGTTTTAATATCAAATTTCCTTAAGACCTCTGAATAATTTCTCTGAATCAAGGGATACCAAGGGATGTAGCCAATACCTCTGGGAATTGGCTACATCCAAATCACAGAGGGTGTTTGCTAAAAATAGAGACTGCTTGGTCCCGTCTGCATCAGTCAGAGAACGTGTCTCAGGAACATTTTTCTAGCGTAGATTCGAGCTGATTATGATGTGTAGGGCACTCAGTGGTCAGATCAAGTTTGTGACCTTATAAGGTTATTTCTCTGTTTCCATAGGGGTTCTGCTGCAGAAAACAGAATCCATTCTAACTAGTTTGAACAGACAGAGGTTACTGGGTGTTGAATGACTTTCAACATTCTTGGGAAGCAAAATAAAACAGATCGGGGAGCAACTCTCAGAGTAACAATAAATTTAGAACAACTTGGTGGTTTCTGCCTCTCCTAACATCACGGGCCATGAGAGAAGAAAGCTGATAAATCAAGACACTGACATGACAGCTTCCAGCGCCAGAACCATGCCACCTTTGCGTGACCCACACAGGACCGATGAATGCCCCGCCACCCACTCCTCTCGGCACTTGTCCTCGGTGCTGTATTCAGATCTTGTGTGATTGCTTTGGCTTAGTGGATCCTTAATCATATCCAGAAACTTAGTGAAATGAGACTGAGGAAATTTGAGTTTTCTAGCCTCCTGAATCCAAGAAGAAATACTAGAGGCAAGTTGGAAAAAAACAACAAACTAGCCCAATTTATTATAATTGCTACAATTTCTAAATTCTCTAATCAAATCCAATTTAATTGGCTTGAAACAAGATAATTCAGAAAATGTTTAAATTTCATCCCATATGAAGCTGTTCATCATTCTGTCATTCTGTTCGTCTGTCTGTATCTGCCTGTGTCATCTGTGTCTGTCTGTCTATCTTTCTCTCTCTGATGGATAATTCCTTTCCCATCGAAGTAATTTCTATTCCTCCGAATCATCAGATCATTTGGCCATCTGTATGTCCTCTTTGGAGAAATGTCTATTCAGGTTCTCTGCCCATTTTTTAATAGGATTGCTTGTATTTTTGGTACCAGGTGGGAGGAGGGTTGGGGTGTTGGGTGAAACAGGTGAAGGGATTAAGAAGTACAAACTGACAGTTACAGAATAGTCACAGTACAGCATAAGGAGTATAGTCAGTAATACCGCAACAACTATGTACAGTGTTGGGGGGTACTAGACTTATCGGCGGATCATCCCATAAATTATATAAATGTGTAACCACTATGCCATACATCTGAAACTAATATAACATCGAATGTCGACTGTAATCGAAAAATAAAAAAATAAAAGAAACATCTGACCCAGCTGCTCACTCTCACCCTCCAAATGGTTTTTCTTTATTTAGACTCTTAGATACCATACTTTCCTGTTTATCTTTCTACCCTACAAGCCAAACCTTCTTAGCATCCTTTGTCCATTCCTTCTCATCAACTTGCATTCTTACCGTTAGCTTCCAATTCCTGTTCCTCCTCTCTCTCCTATCTATATTCACTGTATAAGGATCTTACCCAGTCTCCTGGCTTAACTCACATCGATATGCTGCAATCCATAAACTTTTAACTCCACCCAGTACTCTGCCTTGCGGTCTGGATTAATATTCAACAACCTACTTGATATCTCCAGTCGACTGCTATTAGCATTTTAATATTATTACGTCTAAAACTAGGTTTCTGATATTCTCCCAAAGCCTGCCTTTCCTACAATATGGCCCATCTCAGTAAAAACAGCAATTCCATTTCTTTCCACTTGATTAGGGAAAAAAAACTTGGAATCATCCATAACTCCTCTTTTTACTCACACACCTCATATCTGTCAGCAAGTCCTTGTGAGCATGGCTTTCAAAATATATTCCATATCAGACTACTTTTCCACACGTCTACCGATAACACTCCAGGCAAAGGTGTTATTCGTCAAGATGATCTCTTGCCTGGATTATGTTAGAACTCTCTAAATTGATTTACCTATTCCTTTATCCATCCACAGTCTATGATTTACACAAATGCGAGAACTATTTTTTTAAAAACAGATTAAAGCATGTCATCCCTTTCCCCAAACTCTCTGCTGGTTCACAAAGAGAAAAGCCAACATCTTTATTTCAGCCTACAAGATCCTATTTGTCTTTTCGCCACCAAATCTGATATCATCCCTTACCTCTCTATGGTTCATTCTGCCCCGAGCCCACAGACTGCCCTTCCTTCTTCAAACACAGCAAACATGTCCCAGGTTATGGCCTTGATATTCTGTCTGGACTGCTCTTCTTCAATCCAATAGCTACATAAATGGACCTTCACTTCAGATCTCCTTATTAGAGCATTCATTACTGGCTATTCTCTTGAACAGCAAATCCTCTGCCCAACACCACTGTACTCCATGTACCTCTTGATCACCTTTATTTTTCTCTACAACATTTATGTCTATCTGGTATGCTACATATTTGCTTATGTATGTACTTATTTATTTATCACTGTCTGCCTCCTCTAGAATAGAAGATTCATGAGATCGAAGATTCTGTTTTGGTCCCTGCTGTCTCCCCAGCACCAAGAATGGATCCTGATCATAACAGGTGCTCAGTTAATACCTGTGGAATGGATGGATGAACAATCTTTGCAATTTTCATTTGGGTTCCAATGTGTCCCCTTTTCAGCCCTTGTGGGTTGCATGGGCACCTGGGAACTAACTGTGTTAGTTCGTCAAATGGCCCTGGCTAGAGGGATTAGTTTAGTGGCAGACATGTAACTTGAGCTCGTTCAGTAAGAATAATCTGGTATTTGTGGTGGTACTATAAAAGAGGGCCTCTCTTTTCCCCTGAACTTGTGAATGAGAGTGTGAGTCTGCAGCTGCTGCTGCCAGAATCTACCTTCTGAAGCCTGAGAGAGAAACTAACACATAGGCAAGAAGTGAGCCAACCCAAGAGATGAACAGAAATTTAGGACTGATGATATTTTTCAGCCTCGAATCCAACTGTATTTAAAAACACTGTATTCCTGGACTTTTCAAATACCGAACCAAATAAGTCTATATTTCTTAAAAGCCAGTTCTGGGTGGGTATATGTTCTAAATTGGGTCAGGTAGTCTATATATGTGCTACTATGATATCCTATAATTTCTATTTTCTCAGCATTTAAAAAACATAGATGTATTTTCCTCTTCACTCGTCTGTTTTCCTCATCTGGAAAATATAAATTTTAAAAGAAAGAAAGTATTGTAAAATATTCACTTATGTCCAGGGTCTGATCCAGTATCAGATACACAATAGATAATAAAAACTTATTAAATAAATGCCAAAACTATCCAACTTCCCATAAAGAGTATTTATAATTAAAAAAAAATAAGTCTTTACAATAAATATGTTTGTTAGAATAAAATACCGTGAAAAAATGGTAAATTAATGTCCTTTCCTTTTTTCCCCAGCCATGTACATGGCTCAATTATCAAGATATATTTAGAATAAAATACCGTGAAAAAATGGTAAATTAACGTCCTTTCCTTTTTCCCCAGCCATATAATATACATGGCTCAATTATCAAGATATATTCTCAGACACACACACGCACACACACACACACACAGACACACACATGCAAATAATCATAGAAATATATAGTCACATCCTCAGAAAGGGCTAAGAGGAGAAAACTCCAGGAAGCTAGGAGGGCACACAGGAGGGACAGCTGACATGGCTGGGGAGTTAGCACTGAGAAAGCAACACTGTCATTGAGAATTAAAACATAACTGAGAGCTAACTAAATTACTTAGGTGTCAGGGGCCATGAGAAGGGAAGGAACAGCTTGCACAAAGGCAGCCAAATTCACTGGAGGAAGTGAATAAAAACACATGTGGCTCTTTAGCACGTAAGAAAGATAGGGGGCGGAGTCAAAGCAGTGCTAGGCTCTGTGGGCCATATTAAGACCATCCTAAGAAGAGCAAGACTCCCTTTAAGGATACAGTCTAATGAAGGAATAATGGTTCTACTAGAGGTGAAGCTAGAGGCGAACTTTTTAATACTCCAAATGAGTGGACAGGTATACATGACAGACCACTTATGGTGTATTGTTTCAGATATATTTGGCTTCGAGAAACAGAAACCATGAAATATATTATGTCACTCATAAAACAAGAGATCCAGAGAGAGAGTAAGCTATAAGATGGACCGATTCAGTGGCTTAAAAATTTGAGATAAAAAGGTTCGTTCCATCATTCTGCTCTGCTACTCTCAGCATCCGTTTCATCATTAAACTGGCAAAAAAAGAAAAAATGGCTACTGGCCTCGAATTCAGCAAAGACTCTATACACCTGTTTTCTATCTCTCTTAGCAATGATAAAATAATTCCCAGAAACTTCACGACAGACTTCTCTTTACATCCCAAAGGCCAAAGAGTTGGGCATTCTTTACCCAATCAAGAATGGAGGTAGAATTATCACAACTGACTTAGACAAATCATTGAGGGTAGAATGGATGATGAGTCTCTATCACTACCTGTGGGTAAACTACAAGGAGGCCTTAAGACTACCTTCTATCCATAACGGACACAGTAGAAAGTCAATGTAGAGACTTATTAAAAGAAATTAAGCATTGGAGCTCTTCACTATTCTAGGCAGGTTTCCAAAAACACCAGTAATGAAGAAGGCTGCAATGATTCATCCCTACCATCTAGAGGTCACAACAAAATTGAGTCTGTCTTGCCTCGTTTAATTACGTGTGAACCACTGTGAGTCTAAATAATGGAACCCACTGAGTGCTCATCCTGTTGCTTTAAGATGGTTTAGAGAAAAGACTTCAGACCCTTTTTTGTGGGGTTCTACAGTACTGGCTATTTCAAGAAACTGAGCATGGCCAAACCTTTAGGTAGCTGGCTGATCAGGCATAAGTAAGGCATCAGTCATTTAAAAATACATAAATAAAAATCAAATATATATTAACATTTTGGATATAGCATTGGAATCAACTATTATGGACTGAATTGTGTCCCCTGAAAATTCATATGTCGAAGGCCCAGCACCCAATGCGACTGTATTTGGAGATCAAGCTTTTATGAAAGTAATTAAGGTTATATGAGGTCATAAGGGTGGGACCTTAATCCAATAAGGTCGATGCTCTTATAAGAAGATACAGAGCTCGAGCTCTCTCTCAAGGTTCACACAAAAGAAAGGCCATATGAGGACACAGCAAGAAGGTAGCCATCTACAAGCCAGGAAGAGAGCTCTTACTACAAATCAAATTTTCCACACTTCAAACATGGACTTCCAGCCTCCAGAACAATGAGAAAATAAATTTCTGTTGTTCAAGCCACTGTTTTATGGTGTTTTATTATGGCAGCCCAAGTTGACTAATATACCAACCTTCAAACAACCGAAGAAAAATCAAGTTCTTTTGCCAGCTTTAAATCTAATGTCTATGGGCTTCAACTACTTTGGGAAATAAGCTGAAAGTAAAGAAAGTCTCATTACAAAGCTGCAAAGTAGCTAGAAATTCTTGAGACCATCAGTTGATTCTCATACTAAAATAAAGCATTTTACTTACTAGAGAAACAAAAAAGTTTGACCCTACCCTTTTTTTTTAAAGATGATATTGTATTATTGTAAATGTGTTTTTTGTGGAAGAAAGAGAAGAGAAGGAATAAATTAGATAAAACATATTAGCAGGTTATTGGAGAATCCCAGGAAATTAATAATAGCAAAGTTTCTCTTTTGATTAAGATACAGTAGGACAAGGAAGACTATAGCCCCAGCGTTAACAACAATAACAACAAACCTAATAAAATAGAAGAGCAGTTGATTCAAAGTGCCATAATTAATTAATATCAAAGAGGGATGAAGTTTTCATGGGTGGACCAAGAAGTACAGATGCTTTGTTACCTAGAGACAATTAAGTATCTGGAGACAGTGCAAATGTGCACAGGAGAGGCATGCCTTAGGTGGAGCGACTTTACAAGGAGAAATCAGGTGAATTTTAAATGACGTCATAGGTGGCAAGAGAGAGCGTCATCTGGAAAATCTCCAATGCAAAAATAAATGTTTCATCTTGACAATCTCTTCCTCCAGAAATGTTCATGAAGGAATGGCAGAGTAAGTGGCAGAACTAGCAATGGCTGTGGCCTGGAAAACAGTGTTTGCACAGTCTCACAGTGCTCAGATTCCAGCGCTTGCTAAAGTACAATACAAACGTGAACAAAAACCAATTCTGGCTAAAACCCAAACTACTCACAGTTCAAATCCTGAAAAGGTCTGGGATTAGGACCTCAAGGCTGAGGCCCTGGAAGTTGGGAGTTAGGCTAAAGGGCAAAGTCCAGTCTCCACAATTTCATTTGAAACCAGTGGTAAACACAGTCTAATTAAAGCTTGGGGGTGGGAGGAGGGATGAGTTGTTGGAGGATGGAGGATTTTTTTAAGGCAATGAAAATATGCTATAACAATGGATATATATTATTATATGTTTGGTCCAACCCCACAGATAGTACGACATCAAGATGAACCATAATGTAAACTATGGACTTTGGGTAATTATGATGTATCAAAGGAGATTCATCAGTTGTAACAGATATACCACTCTGGAGGGAGATGTAAATAACAGGGGAGGCCATGAATGTGTTGGGGTAGGAGGTACATGTGAAATCTCAGTACCTTCTAAATAACAGGGGAGGCCATGAATGTGTTGGGGTAGGGGGTATGAAATCTCAGTACCTTCCTTTCAATTTTGCTATTAACATAAAACTGTTCTAAAAAGAAATAAGTCTTTAAAGAAGAAGTCAGTCCAGATTTTGGTGGAATCTGATCAGTCAGTCCCTCATCTTAACTGCCTGATGAATGGTATTGTACTCTCTCAAAGCTAGAGATAGAGATATAACAATTTAATACCCATTATTCTTTTAGACATCCCACGTGCCAGGCTGCCGTGTGAAAAGATATGGAGAAGTAGGAAAATATGGCCCATAATCAAGAGCAAAATTAATCAATAGAAGCAAAATCACAGATGATTCAGGTGGCATAATTAGTCATTATAAAAGTGTTAAATAATTTATAGCATAAGATAGAAAGAATGGTTCAAGATATGAATAATTCTAGAAGAGTTATCAAATAGATAATGGAGATTCAAATGGATATTTTTGAATTGAAAAGTACAGTATAAGAAATAAAAGTGTTAGATTGTTTTTAACAGCAGATAGAATAAAAGCAGAAGAAAAATAGGTGAACATAAAGATATGTCATAGTAATTATCCACACAAAAGCACACAAGGAATATAAGATAGAGGGAAAAAAACTAAACAAGGTATCAGAATCCAATGAGAAATAGTAAATTAGTATAAATATGTCTAACATGAGTCCTAGAGTAAGATGATATAAAGAATTTGGGAGAAAATATTTAAAGAGATAATAGCCCAAAACTTAAAATTTGATGAAAAAATTCAACTTAGAAACCCAAAGAGCACAGAAAACACTAAGGAAAATAAGAAAAAAAGAAGTTCATGCCTTGGCACAGCATAGTGAATGATTTATATTATGGTTGCTAGAGCTATTATTAATATAATATAGATACATATTTTTATAAATATATGTATTTTATATATTAATGTATAAAAATAATATGGCTTAAAAGCTAATAGAGAAAATAAAATAAAAAACTGAAAGTATCAGAGGAGGCTGTAATGTTGGATACATGACAAAATGCATTTGTCAAAACCCATAGAATTTTGCAACATAAAAGCATATGCAAGTTTAAGGAAACATCATTTGGAAAGTTGAGGATTCCCGGGATAGAATGTAGAATGTAACAACACAAAAAAAATCCTAATTATATTACAAATGTCTGAAACAACCTTACTGAAGTGGGTAAGGGGAAGAGGTGCTGACCTTATAACTTTGGAAATGAATGAAATCTCTAAGATTAAATCTGTAAGTCAAAAGGAACTGCATATTTGCATTATACTCTAGCTGATAAAGTTATTTCCCACGGGTACATATTAAGAATTCTGATACTGTTACATATGAATATTAGAATTAAACAATTAAGTGAGCATAAACAAATGTTGGGAGCCACTTTTCTCACTGTTGGAGTAGGAGCTTACAAATAAGCAAGACACTAGAACATTCCATATGTAATGGATGGGAAATAGAGACATAAGTGAAAACTCATGTTTAACTGACCATAGATATATATTGTTCCATGTATAAATATGAATGTAGATATATTTATATGTGTTAGTATACACACCCTTTGCAGAGCCTAGCGGTATCAAAACTCAATAGAAACAAGTTTATCTAGTATCCAGATCTTGGAATCTAATACCATTCTTTAAAAAAGAATTCCTTGGAGAAATAGCCAAAACTAACCTTGCATCAGGGAGTATACCAAAGGAGCCTGGAGTATTTTGCAATGTCAGTAATTGATACACACACACACACACACACACACACACACACACGTATATGCATATGTATATGTATATGTATACGTATTAGTATATGTATATGCATATGTATATACACACATTAAGTATTCAGAAGATTTGAATTTGAAATTTTGAAGTATTTATAAAACACTACACCCAATTTGGGCTACACATTCTTTTCAGATACACATGAAACATTCACCAAGATAAAGTAAATGCTTGTTTATAAAGCAAATCTTATTAATTTTGAAACCCATATGATAATCTCAATATACACAGAAAAATGATTTGAAAAAATTTAACATGAGCTCAGGATAAAAAGAAACTCTCAATAAACTAAGAATAGAAGAGAATTTACTTAATCTCTGAAGTGCCTATAGCTCCTATCATAGTTAATGAAGGAATACTGAATAATCTCATCCAAAGATTAGGAATATACAAAATATCCATATTCATACTCTGTACTCTATACAATACTGGAGGTTCTAGATAGTTCAATAAAGAAATTAACTAAATAGAAAAACAAATGACATGTAAGAAGTAAGACTGTTATAATTCACAGATAACATGAGTAGGTATATAGAAAATGTGAAGGATTTATAAAAACCTATTCGAACTTATAAACGAATTTATCAGGTTTGAAGTATATAAGAATGATATAAAAATCAATTGTTTTTATACACTAACAACAGACAAATGAAAACTGAAATATAAAATACTATTTAAAATAGTATCAAAAACATAATATACTTAGCCAAAAATTTATTTTAAGGCAACTAAAATCTCTACAATGAAAACTACAAACATTGCTGAGATAAATTTTCAAAGATATCAATAAGTGAACAGATATATCAATTTCATAGTTTAGAAAACTTAATGTTGTCAAGATGAAAATTCTCTGCAAATTGAGCTGTAAATTCATGCAATTCCTGTCAAGCCTTTTTTGGGGGGGTAGAAATTGATTAGACAATTCTAACAATGACATGGATACACAAGGAATTCAAAATAGCCACCAAAAATAAAGAAAAAAGAATACAGTCAAGAGACTTGTATTACCAGATTTTATGACTTAAAGTTGCATTAAATTTAGAAAAGGTGGCATCGGTATAAATATAAAAATGAATGAAAACAATGTGGTATTGGACTTTCATTTGCAGCAAAGATACAGTAATAGAGACCAGATTTACTTTCCTACCTAAAAGAATGAAAACTGGGGAAACCTATGAAACACTCATTTTAAATTCATGAGACATCAGGTAGTGAACTCTAAGAGACAGGAAAAACTGAATTAAGCCTCACTGTTGCCCCAGCTGACTTCTTGGAAAAAGCTTCCAGACCACAGCACAGTTAGGATGAAATCAGTGGAGCCTGGGAGTCTCCCTAAGTCGAAGAGACTAAGACTGGAGACCGAGAGGGATTAGCTAGAATTTTCAGGACACTGTTAAGGGAGAGAAAATGCTTGCACCTGCAGACGGTTCCAGAGACCTGCAGAGGGTCGCCCCTCAGTCCTCAGCTAAGTACTGATTACCAAATGCATATGAGGCCAGGAAAAGAAAAGCCCTAAACACTAGTGGGAACAATACCTGAAGTTCACACAGAGGAGAGACTACAGTCATTCATCGCATAATGATGTTTCCATCAAGGACAGACCGCACGTACAAATATGGTCTCATCAGATTATAATGGAGCTGACAAATTCCTATTGGACGTAGTGACGGAAACTAGTGATAACGTAGCTGTCCTAAGGTAAGGTCCTAGAGCAACTCATAGTCACGTGATTGTGGTGATGATGCTGTAAACAAACCTATTGTGCTGCCAGTTGTACCAAAGTATAGCACGTACAATTCTGCACAGAACACTTGATAATGATAATAAATGACTACACTACTGGTTTATGTATTTACTACACTATACTTTTTTATCATTATTTTAGACTATACTCTTTCCACTCATTGAAAAAAAAAAATGTTTGTTGTAAAACAGTATGCTATGTTACCCTGGCAGCAGCTTTATACAACTCCTGTTTACATCTGTTAATTGCATCATTTTCTCTTGTGCTTGATTTAGTCTCATTTTGTTTAGTACAGTAACATGTTGTACAGGCTTGTAGCCTAGTAGCAATAGGCAGGACCATACAGCCTAGGTGTGTACTAAGCAATACCATCTAGGTTTGTGTAAGCGTACTCTGTGATATTCGCCAATGAAGCAATCACCAAGGACAAATATCTCAGAATGCTGTTAAGCAGTACATGACTGTAGTTCCAGTTCCCACTAGCCAGACTGGAAAACCTCATAATTCATGGGACATTGGGTAAAGTACACAGAACACTAATGGGATCTCAGTAGTGGGACAAAATTAGCCCTAGAGTAAATGTTGCTTAAAATCAAACCTGAAAGGATCAAACTGTTTTCAAATTACTTAAATACATCCCAGGGAGGGGAGAAAAAGGCCAAGAATGTTAAAACAATATAAAAATAACCAGCATCCAAAAAAGGTAAACTTCATGTTATCTGCTATTTAATAAAAAATTAACAGACATACAAAGAAGCAGGAAAATACAACACATGATGAAAAGAAAGATTAGTCCTTCCAAGCTGACCACTAAATACTACAAATTATTGACTCAGTAAACAAGGACATTAAAATAGTTATTATATATAATGTATATATTCCATATATATAAGAAGCCAGAAAAAAATTGAACATGGTTAAGTGGAAAAAAGATCTAGATCTACAAACAAAATCTAGAAACAAAAACTACTATGTTTAAGATTTCTTTAAAAACTACACTGAATGGGTTTGACAAGAGATGAGACTTTATAGAAGATATGATGAGTGAATTTAAGGCATTTGGACAGTAATAGAAACTGTCCAAAATGAAATGCAAAAAGAAAAATATTGAAAAAAAAGGAACAAAAGGGTCAGTAAGCTATAGGGCAATTTGAAACAGCCTAATATACATTAATTAAAGTCCCTGGAATAAAGCAGTGAGAGGCAAAAAAAAAAAAAAAAGGTTAAAATTATCTAAATTTAATGAAAAATATGAACCCTCAGATCTGTGAAGCCCAGTGGAATATAACATAATAAACATAAAGTAAACTACATCAAATTATATCAAATTTATTACCTTTAAAGCAGTGATAAAGAGAGAACTTTATATTCAGCCACCGCAAAAAGATACAGAGAAAAATGAAGAATGACAAGACATCTTAACTAGAAAAATATTCAAGCCAGATAATGGAGGAAAAAATTTTAAATACTGAAATAAAAATAATTTTTAATCTGGAAATCTATGCCTAGCAAAAATACCTCTCAACAATAAAGGCAAAGTAAAAATTTTCTCAGACACACAAAAGCTGAATTTACAACCAACAAACCTACACTATATGAGTCATGAAGGAAAATCCTTTAAAAAGAATATTATGTCAGATTAAAATATGGATTTATACAAAGAACTAAAGAGACTCAGAAATGATAACCATGTGATTGCAAAAATGACTTTTCTTGTGATTTAAATACCTTTTAAAGATATTTAGCTGTTTAAAGCAAAGTGAATACCAATGTAAAGATATATACTAAAAATACTAGAGCAAATACTCAAGAAACAAAAATTTATAGATATTAAAGCCACGAATAAGATAAAATTAAATCACACAAATATATAATTAATGCCAAAGAAGGCAGGAAAAAAGGAGCATAAAGAACACATACGACAAAAGAAAAATAAATGGAAACATGATAAATTTATACTCAAACACTATTAAAAAGTGAAGTACTTCAGATCAAATATAAAAGCAAGACCCAACTATATGCTACATATTATTCACAAGAAACCTACTTTAACATAAAGACACAAATAGTTTAAGAGTAAAATCTTATGTCAACACATTAGACAATTTAAACAAGATGGAAAATTCCTAGAAAGATATAAAAATGATCTGAAAAGAAATAATCTGAATAGATCTATGGCAAGCAAATACATTAATTTAATAATTTCAAAACTTTCAACAAAGAAAAGTCCAGGCTCAGATGGCTTCCTTGGTGAATTTTCTGAAATATTTAAAGAAGAACTGACTCAAATGCATCACTAACTCTTCCTCCAAAATGAAAAAGGATCATTTCCCAATTTTTTGGCAGTATGCACTGATACCAAAACCAAACAATAGCATCATAAGAAAAGAAAAATACAACCAGTTTCCTTAAACGAAATACTAGCCAGCCAAATCTGGCAACATATAAAAAAACACTGTGTACCATTAGCAAATGGGGTGTAACCCAGTAATAAAAGTTGCAAATAACAGACAAATTAGCACGCATCCAGGTTCCCAGACTCCCCAGCATCCTGTTGCATAAGTGCGTTCAGGAGTATCATAAGAACAGTCCTGCTTCTGCTACTAAGTTCAAGAGAAGTAAATGTCCTTATCATCTGCTTTCTCCTTACGATCAGGAACAAGATAAGGATATATACTTTTGCCACTTCTATTCAACATTGTATGGGAGATTCTAGCCAAAAACATTAAACAAAAATTATAATTAAAACACATCATATTGGAAAGGAAAAAGTAAAACTCTCTCCTTGCAGGTGACAAATCCTTATATATAGAAATCTTAAGGAATCCACACACACACACACACAAAAAGCCATTAAAATAAATGAGTATAGCCAGGCTGCTGAATACAAGATCGATATACAAAAATCCACTGTGTTCCTATACATTAGCAATGAACAATGCAAAAATGCAAGTATAAGAACAATTCTATTTGTAATATAATCAATAATAGTAAAATACGAATAAATTTAACAAAAGAGCACAAGACTTGTACCTTGAAAACTAGAAAATATGAAAAGAAATTGAAGAAGATCCAAATAAATGGAAAGACAGCCTGTAATAATCAGGGATCAGAAGACTTAACATTGTTAAGACGGCAAACTCCTAAAACTGATTTAGGAATTCAGTGCAATCCTTGTCAAAATCTCATCTGGTTTCTTCGCAGAAAATGACAAGCTGATCCTAGAATTCATAACAAAATGTGAGGGGCCCAGAATAACCAGACAATGTTGGGAGGAAAGAACAAAGTTGGAGGACTCACTCTTCCTGATTTCAAAGTTACTACAAGGATAGAGTAATCAAGACATTGTGGTGTTTGCCTGAGGAGAGGCATATCGATAAATGGTACTAAATTTAAAGTCTAGAAATAAACCTTTAAGTTTATGGTCAATTCATTTCCCACGATGGTGATGAAATAGTCAATGGAGAAAGAATAGTCCTTTTAAAGAGGTGCCCTAGAAAAAGGCAACAGAAGAATGCAGCACTGCAAACCTATAGCCAGAAAGAAAGGAAGCCAGAGGGATGAATAATTCAATTTACATCTCACCCTCTGGTACCAATAGTACATCATGATACCTCTAACCTAACCAGAACAATCACCCAGAAGTCAAGCATCACAGCTGGTGCATCTCATGAACAGCTTCCTCTGGACATTCAGAATGAGAAGGAGGGAACAGGGTAAATCAAGAGAAACAGATAGAAAAAATTGAGAAATTAGATTAGATTAGGCCCACCCTGATAAACCAGGATATTTTTCCCCACCTCAAAATCCTTAACCTTAGTTACATTCGTAAAGTCCTTTTTGCCATGTATTGTAACATATTCATAGATTCTGGCGATTAAGGAATAGACATATTTGCAGGGCCATTATTTCCCTACCATTATCTGTCAAATCATTTTTTCAAAATTATCTAAGTTAAATAATAACTGTGTCATGTGCAAAATAATTTATACATAAATGTTCATGGCAGCTTTATTCATGATAGCCAAAAGTGAAAATAACCCAAATGTCCATCGACCAATAAATTAATCAATAAAATGTGATATATTCATATAATGCAATATCATTAGGCAATAAGAAAAAGCAAATTACTAATATATGCTACGGTGTGGTTGAACCTGGAAAACATGCTAAACAAAAGAAACCAGTCACAAAAGACTGCACGTTATATGATCACGCGTCTATTCTATGAAATATCCAGAATGGGTAAATCTATGGAGACAGACAGTAGATTACTGGTTGCCTAGGACTGTGGGGTGGGGAGTCTTGGGAAAGTGGAGAGTGACTGTTAATGTATAGAGAGTTTCTTTTTGGGGTGGCAGCTTTCTTGCTGTCAGGCAGATTTCCTTTTCAATAGCAAGTAGACTGGATTTATGTGGGTAACAATTGATATGTGTTTCAATATATTGGGTCTGAGATGTTGCTGAGACATCCAATTGATGATGTAAATGTGAGCTTCACATACGTGCTGGAGCTCTGAGGAGACATTCAATTTGGACATTCTGCTGGACTTTATCTGTTTGTGCCTAGGTCTACCCTATATCACTCTCTTCTCTCTGTATGTCCCAACAAGGTTATCCTTTATGAGAGTCATCAACTGTGTGATCTCTGGTCTGGGTGGGGTTATCCTGAATGAGTTTGTCCAGTGGGAGGTACCAGAAGATCCGAAGATGAAAGGAGAGTAAAGTTCCTATCTAAGGTGGTACAGGCTGCTTTACTATTTCTTTTTGGGTTTGGGTTTCTCTTGTCCTTATAGACACTTCTGTATACAGTCCTTTATTAAACTTTCTTTCATTGGTCCATTCGAATGTACCATCTGCTCCCTATCAGGATCTTGAGTGATTCGGTAATTAGCACAAGAAGTGGCCCCAGGAAACACCCTTAAAATAGGTTTCTGGGACTGGAAGGTTAGCATATTTGAGAAGCTCACAGATAGCGTTTGTTTCAGGAAATGGAACACTGATAATCTCTGGCATGCTATACGTTGTGATTAGTCAAATAATCACTGCTGGTGGCATAAGATGAAATACAGACACAACGAACACATCGGGAGATCAAGTGGCTGTGGCACTTAGTCTCTATGGCAACAATGGTTAATTCAAAGACTGTAGCAAGAGAAAAGAAAAAATTAAAGGTCCGTTTCAGAACATGAATGAAAAATCAGAAAGTTTCTACGGAAACTTAACAGGGTCTCTTATCTCCAGTAGCCAAGAAAAAGATAAGAACGAAATCTAAGGACTGAATGTAAGTCTAAGGACTGAATTTAATTGTACAGTTGTAAGCCAACTGTACAATGAAAAGAAAAACAGCTAAAATAAATGCACTTGTGGAAAAAGAATAGGACCCTAAGATATTTGGGCAGAAGACAAGCGAAAGGGTAAGAATTTCTAATTTCCAAATTCCAGGTATACTCACATGAGATATGAAAGGTAGTAAATTGAGATTAAGTAGTCAAGAAATGGTGCTCATACCAAAAAGCCAGTACGGGCACTGGGTTTTCTGCAGCAGGAGAAAGAGACTCAAGGGGAACATCTCATGAACAGCTTTGAACTGTCTGTCTCTTTCTAACATGCAGCCTGAGTTGAAAACCAATGATGATAAAGGAAGAATCTGAAATTTTAGAGATGTAGGAATATCAGAGTAGATTTATTATTATGTGTAATCTGCTAAAATCCCTTCTATCGATCACCCTGAAAAGGCCTATAGGACACTCTCCCTACGAAAACATCTTTGAAAATCACTGTGGTGAATGTGTCCTGTAGGCCAACTATGACTGGTGCTGGGAGATGCTTCAGTAGAAATGTCTTCATATTTCAGTGGGAATAATGGTATGCCAGTCCAGTCAAGCCCAGATCAAGGGTCATAACCATCAGAAATGAGGTGCTTAAAATCACATTAATAAAGCAAGGGTTGAATTGGCAATAATGTTCTGATCTGCATTAACCTGTGTCAGTAACTTACTTATCATTAAGTTCCTCAGAATAAAATAGATGGGCAGCCTACTGAGGTATGGCTTCATATATAAAAGCAGGAAATTTCTAAGTCTAGTGTTAAAAATCTATCTTACGTTATCATAATGGGGATTAATAGCCTCTTATTGAGTTCTAAGACCTAAGTCAATACATAGGCCTGGAGGCCCGCCACTGAAGGCGACGTTGATTCCCTTTGAGATAGGATCTGCAACACAGCCCTTAATGAATACTTAGTGTATTCCCCAATCCTTCTCTATGTGACCTAGAGCCACATACCAGGATAGCTGTGCACTGGCAAAAGGGAAATACTCTGAACTTCTTGGGGATTATTAAGCAGAGGCCCTGAACTCCTGCTAATCACTAGAGTCTACATGCAGCCTGGTCCACTAAGACTGGGCATTTATTGAGGTCAGGTCAGAGATGGAATTTTTTCTCAGTTCATCTCAGGGTGAGTCTAATGGGACCATTGGCTTATCCTATGGGTCATTTGTGGGTTATTATGTTAGTATAAAGCAAGTGGAAGGTTCTAAAACTACATACACTGCCAAGGGAACAAATCAAAAGCCATGCTCCGTTGTCCCTTGAGGTCCACTGTCAGCCCTCCTCCTCCCTGATTTATGTCCTGGGCTGCATCGACAAACTCCGTTAAACTCTAGCTGTTGGGATTCAGTCAATGGTAGGCACCAGCCAAAGATCAGAAGACAGAAGGAAAGTGCTGTTGGGGTATTTATTCCTCCAGTTCCCTCTCTTCCAGACCACAGATTGACATTAGTTGAGGAAGATAAAGAACAGAAAGTATGAAAAGCATTCAGAAATAGGCTAATATAATGAAAGGGTTTTTCCTTCTTTTCTCTTTATACGAGATAGTCATTTTAAAGTCAACAAATTATATCATTTAGTATCCCAGAGAAAACAGATGTACCCTTCCAAAGGTTTTAGCTGAAGTTTAATGAAAGGATTACTTACAGAGGTGTGGGCAGAAATGACAAAACCAATAAGGTATGGGGCAGTGTCCAGACATCAGCAACAGTGGGGCACCATTGCTATCCCCAGGGCCAAAGGAAAGGGAGCTATATAATTAGCACCCAGTGAGAGCTGGTTCCATGGAAGAGGGGCCAAGCCACTGGGAGATGTCTCTGTAGCACAGAAACTGACAGAGCCAGGATGCAGAAGGAAAAGGGTGCGAGGAGGAGAATGGAGGCTGACTATCTTAACCTCTATCACCTTTCCAAGTCATGTGGTACTGCTTTGGCCAAATACAACTAAAAGCCAAAGGACTAAAGAATCAAATGATACAATCTATAGAAGTCAGAATTCCAGGGCAGAGACCAGCAGAGAAGAGAGAGCTGGTGAGTATGTGATTGGGATGGAGGAATAGGATGTGTGAGCAGGAGAGCAAACAGACAAAAATCAGCTCACCAAGGAATCATTTTCAACTGTTTTTGTTAATGAGCAAAATTGAAAACAAAAGACTGAATGAAAGTATATTTAAAAAAAACTAACATTTTTTCAAAAAATGCTTTGAGTCAAAACTCATCATAAAAGCAAGAATATAAAAAACATTCTTGGATTTAACATATTTATAACAGTTGCGAGAAGCTGGATTAAATGGTACAGCTTTGATTCTTGTTTCCTCTTGATCCTGTATTAAATGTTATCTTTTAAGGTTCGGAATAATGAATACTACTGTGGATTCCCTTGTATCTCTGCAATAATGCCTTTGAAAAAGGTAATTACTATAAATAGCCTCATTTCTGCTAAAAATTATAATATGAATTTTTTATGTAAGAACAATAAATCAACCCAAACAGCTGCTTCACTATTATTCATCATAACAAAGTTATGATGTAGCCAATTGGAAAAAAATACAATTTTCCTAAAGTGCTTCTTTGAATTATTCAAAGTTTCTGTTGCAGCTAATTAATTTAGTGCACATTACCAAAATGAATCTTTGAAAATAAACAAAATGCTGGCCAAAATAGAAGTACAGATGCTAGTAGGATTCCATTTTTTGATACTGTGCATTATACATCTGCCTCAAATAAGTAGAAGTTAATGTAGTAAACTGATATTCTTTAATGGATTCTACATATAGCCGAATATATATCAGCAATGATGATTTAATATGCATTCCATATAATACTCAACTTGGATAACTATGTGATCCTTTTGGAGATGGGTGTTTGTCCCTATCAAAAAATGAAGTGAGAAGTGGGTCTTCATTAAACACACTAGCATTTCAAATGCTGCTTTATTTCATTTAGTTTTTACTTATAAGAGGAAGCCTGCTTCTCATATTAGGCTATTTACATCTCTGACATCTAACATTAGATTTCCTCTTGGTAAGATCATCACAAAAGAAATTACGAGCAGTGATAAAGAAATCCATGTCAGAATGGAAGATAAATGTATTTTTACAATCACAACCACTAAATTTGCAAAATTGCCATTCCTGGGGCTCTAGCCACATACTCCTTCCTTGAAACTTCTTTCTTTATTGAAGGTAACATTTAGCTCAGATCCAACTGGTTTTATGAAAATGGAGACACTGAAGACTGAGAATTCTAACCATGACTCTATCACTAATGTGTTCTGTAACCTTGGGTAATCTCTCAAACCTCACCTCTTTCACCTAAAAGATGTTCTCAATTCAGTAGTAACTTACTTCACAGTCTTGTTCAAAGGAATAACGAGCATGTCTGCCAGGTATATTGAAAACATTAAGTACTAGATACACATTTAATTGTGAGATTGTGAGATTAAGTACTAGATACACATTTAATTGTGAGATGGAACATTTATGACATTAAAGGATCTGCTGCAAAAAAAGAAAACAAAATAAATCATGTACTGGGAAGCAGAAGCAGAGCAATTAGAAATTGTTCTCTTAGGTTAATTAGAAATTTGTGCATAGGATTTAAAAAAAAAACTTTCTCATGGGAATTGTCTTAGTGTATTCAGGCATCTATGACAAAAACAGTATAGGCCAGGTGGCTTAAAAAAAATTACTTCTCACAGTTCTGGAGGCTGTGAAGTCCAAGATCAAAATGCCAGCAGATTTGGTGTCTGGTGAGAGCCCACTTCATGATTTATAGACAACCATCTTCTCACTGTGTCCTCACAAGGTCTAGGGGGAACAAGAACGCTCTTTGAGGTCCTCTTTATGAGAATTCTAACCTCATTTATCAGGTTTTCACCTGCATGACCTAATTGTCTCCCAAAGGCCCGATCTCCAAATACACTCCCTTGGGGGATTAGGCTTTAGCTTTTCAATTTTGGGTGGAAACAAATGTTTGAGCCATAGCTGTACCTGTTGTAAAAGTAAATTAACTAAGCTAGGTTTACAATAGTCTTTTTCAGGACAATGGACTCTATGCCCCAACAAGATTTATGCTGAGGCAGAATTTTACTAATATTGTGTGAAATTCAAGAACATCTGTCTGTGCTAATTCAAGTAAATGTGTTGTAGACCAAGAAAACCTTTAGAATCTTCAGAGACCTGAGGAAGAATGAGATGTGATGTGCAAAACTATTTGCCATAGTTTCTTGTTACTTCTTCTGCATGGAAGGGTGAATGGAACACATATAATAAAGATGAGTTATACTCTATGGAAAGATGATAGTAACATTTCCAAACAAACAAACAAACGACTCTCAGAAAATCAATGAAAACAAATCTAGTTCTCTGAAAAGATCAATAAAATTGATAAGCCTCTAAAAAGGCTGAAGAGGAAAAGAATGAGACTACAAATTACTAATATTGGAAATAAAAAAGGGGGCATCATTACATATCCTATGGACATTATAAAGATAGTAAAGGAATACTATAAATAACTCTATACCCACAAATCTGATAAGAGATCACATGGACCAATTCCTTAAAACATACTATTTCGAAATTCACACTAGAAAAAAAAATACAATCCGAATAGGCCTACATTTACAAATTAAATAATTTATTAAAGAAACTTGATCCATATAAATAATTTTTCAAACCAGAAAGCAGCAGGCCCACATGGACATGCTGGTGAATTCGACCAAACATGTAAGAAAGAAATTATACCAATTTTCTAAAATTTCCTGCAGAGGACAGAAGCATAAGAAATACTTCCTAACTCATTATCTAAAGCCAGCATTACCCTAACACTAAAACCATACAAAGATTTACAAGAAAAGAAAAATATAGACGAATATCTCTCATGAACATAGATGCAAAACCTCAACAAAATATCGATATTTTTAATCCAGTAATATGTAAAAAAGAATTATACACCACAATCAAGTGGGACTTATCCCAGGTATGCAACTCTGGTTCAACATTTGAAAACCAATTAACATAAACGATCACTTCAATGAAAAAAAAAAGTCACATGAATGTATCAATAGATAAAGGAAAAACATTTGATAAAATTCAATACCCATTTGTGATAAAAACTCTCAGTGAATTAGTAATAGAGGAGAACTTTAAGGTGATAAACACCCCTCCCCCAAAAAAAACAACTAACATCACACTTAATGGTGACAAACTTGAAGCTTTTTCACTAAGATCAGGTATAAGGAAAGAATATTCTTCTCATACTTCTTTTCAACATTGTACTGGAAGGTCTAGCTCATGCAATAAGACAGGGGGAAAAGGGTATATAGGTTAGGAAAGAAGAAATAAAACTGGTTCATTTGCAAAGGACACGATCGTCTGTAGGAAATCCAAAAGATCTGATTAAAAAAAAACAAAAACTAATAGCCAATTTAGCAAGGTTGCAGGATACAAGGTAAATATACAAAAGCCAATTGCTTTCCTATATCCCAGCAATAAACAAATAGAATCTGAAATTCAAAACAATACCATTTATATTAATACAACCCAAAATAAAATAGTTGAGTATAAATCTAATAAAATAGGTTCAATATCTATATAAGGAAAACTACAAAACTGTGATGAATGAAATCAAATCACAGAACTAACACCCTAGATCAAAGATCTAGATGTAAAATGCAAAACTCCTAGAAAACAACAGATTACCTTGGGTATGGCAGTCAGTTTTTAGACACAACACCAAAGCCATGATCCATAAAAGAAATAATTGGGACACTTGAATAAAATTAAAAACAAAACAAAATTCTGCTCTGCGAAAAGTAATGTGAACAGAATGAGAAGGTAAGCCAAAGACTGAGAGAAAATATTTGAAAAGACATATCTGCTAAAGGACTGTTATTCGAAATATACAGATAACTCTTCAAACTTACCAATAAGAAAACAAACAACACAATTTAAAAATGGGCCAAAGATCTTAACAAATACTTCATCAAAGAAGACAATACAGATGGCAAGTAAGTTTATGGAAAGATAGTCCACAGTATATGGAGAAATGCAAATTAAAAAGGCAATGAGATACCATTGCAAACTTATTGAAGTGGCCAAAATCCAAAACACTGACCACATCAAGTGCTGACGAGGATGTGAACCAATAGGAAGGTTCATAAATACATCATGAGAATGCAAATGATACAGCCACTTTGGAAGACAGTTTGGCAGTTTCTCAGAAAACTAAACATACTCTTACCCTTTGGTCCCACAATCAATGCCCCTTGGTATTTACCGAAAGCAGCTGAAAAATTTTGTCCACACAGAAACCTTTACGTGGATGTTCATAGCTTTAATCATAATTGCCAAACCTTGGAAGCAACCAAAGTGTCTTTCAGTAGATGAATAAATGGGAACATCCAGACAATGGAATATTATTCATCACTAAAAAGAAAAGAGCTATCAGTCTTGAAAGGACATGGAGGAAACTCAAACGCATACTTCTAAGTGAAAGAAGCCAATCTGAAAAAGCCTCCTATTGTGTGATTCCAACTATATTCCATTCTGAGTAAGGCAAAACTAGAGATCAGGGAAGGATCAGTGGTTGCCGGTGGTTTGAGCAAATATTTTAATAAGAGAATATTCAGATTCTGCAAAATTGATTAATGGTTTGTGGGTGTGTGTTTTGTTTTTATTATTTAATTCCCATAGATAGTTGCTGGCTGAGGGGACAGAAGAGTTCTTTTTGTTTGTTTGTTTTCATTCTTGTTATAATATACTTAAGACAATATTAATTCCATTCAGGGCCAGTATCTCACTAAGTATATAATTTCATGTGAATAGATGGAGTGGGAAAGTAGAAACACTTAACCAAATATCTTTGAATGTTGATTAAAAAAAAAATGAAACTAATATGATCCTCTCTTGGATTTTATGAACATTCCTTGCTAAATTTCTCAATAGATGCAGAGTAAAAACCATGATACAAAGCAAAACTAGGAAAACCAGGCAAAGAACAATTAAGGAATACTTAAGATCGAAGTACAGGGGAGGGAAATTTGGACGATCAAAGAAATGTAGGGGAGGAGATGTTGGAGAATTATAGTGACTAGAGTGACATTTCATGAGATTATCATAAAAGGAGTTGAAACTGATAGTATATTAGTTAATTACCACTGGGTAGCATATCATCTTAAAACTGGGTGGTTTAAAACAAGTATTTATTATCCTTCAAATTTTTGTGGGTTCACTGGGAAGTTCATCTCCTTTATACAGTATTGTTAGGGGTCACTCACTGAATCTAGATGCTCATCTGGGGCCCTACGCCCTCTCTGATGTGGGCTCTCTCCTTCATGTGCTGTTTTATCCTGAAATACCTCTTCTGTGTCTTCTCCCTCCAGCAGAGTAGCTTAGAAATCTTTAAGCATGGTGCCTGGGTTCTAAGGTAGAATTTCAATTACACTAACATGTAAGTGTGAATCAAGCCTTGGTTGCATCACACTTGCTAATGCCCTGTTGGCCTAGTTGCAGTGTGGGAGGGGGCTGGCTATGCAAGGATCTGAATGCTGGCAGGCACAGTCCCCTGGGTGCACTACGGGAATAGTCTACCACATCCACTGAGGTCGAAATAGTCTACTGAGTACCACAATGGGTACCACAAATATCTTTCAGGTATTTCCATGCTTCAGCAGGCTTTTTTTTAATATATATAATTTATTATTTTTAAGATTAATTTTTAGAGTAGTTTAAGATTCATAGCGAAATTAAGCAGAAAATATAGAGATTCCTCCTATTCTCCCTACTGACACATGCACAGCCTCCCCCATTATCAATATAGCCCACCAAAGTGGTACATTTGTTGCAATTAATGAAGCTACATTGACACATCACAATCACCTAAAGTCTATAGTTCACATTATGGTGCACTCTTGGAGTTGTACAGTCTGTGGATTTGGACATTGAATATTGACATGTATCCATCATTATGAGACCACACATGTCTTTTTCACTGCCCTTAAAATCCTCCGTAAATATTGTCCCTTTAAGTATATTGGAAGAAGAATAAAAACTGAAATAATTGTTCCACTCTCTTTGAATATGTTCCTGGCTGTTGATCTTCTGTTCTTTCAGGACATCATTTACTGAATCTGCCCATCTTGTCATCACATTAAGATTGGAGCAATGAGCTCCTCCCTGCACACTCAGCCAGCAACTATCTATGAGAATTAGGTAATAAAAACAAAATGCAAATAAAAATAATCCATTAATTGCTGTTTGAAAAATCTAAATATTATCTCATGGAAAGCTTTACTCAAAAATCATTTTTCTTTCTGGACCATTATGCCACTATCATTTCTGTATCATTCCACAGCTATGTCATATAAATGGGAACTGAAAACAAATTTCCAAAGTGAAGTAAAGACAAGGAAAGGGAGGGGGGATTTCTGGGTTTGGATATTTCAACATGACTTAAGATTGAAATGGTAAATAGAAAGTTGTTCATTTGGTAAGTGAGCAAAGGAGCATATAATAAAACAATGCTTTTAATAAGCAGATGTCCAACATTAATATAAAGGTTATATCATTATATCCAATTCCATTGTTGCAATGGTCATATGTTTATTGTAATAAACTATCATCAAAGTTTTCACCAGATCCAATTAAATTTTTAAATACAGCTTCTTTCAAGTTGTCAAATATTGAATGTGACTATGAATTTATTTGGCCAGAAAGGGAAGAGGTTGAGATGAGAAACTGGAAGTCAAAAGTGACATATTTTGACACACTTACTATAATCTATTGACTTAATTAAAATGCATGTTTTCCTTATATTCCCATGAAAAGAGAGATCTGGAGTCCAAAAAACATTCTAAACAGACTATACTGCTTTGTAAAGTAAATCTGACAACGTAGAAATGAACATGGAAACTAGATAAACAACAGTGGAGCTTGCTAAAAATTTTGTGTCTGATTAATCTAATTTAACCATGTTGAAGATTGCTAAGCATGAAAGATTTAGGGGGGAAAAAAGAGTTTTAAATTACCTTGATTTAAGAAAGACATTTTATTTTGTCATACAGCATTGTATATCATACAATACACACTAATTAATGAGGAAAATCTGAGTGGGCTATCATACATTCATTAGGCTGATACACAACTGATTGACTAATAATGTTCACAAAATTCTCCTCATCACTGACTTAAAGATAGAAAAGATAACTAACAGGATTTCAAAGAAGCTGACATTGAAATCTTAGTTGCACTTTCATCTATAATCTAAAGCATATCTTCAAACAATCTCACAATTTCCTGTAACTGGATAAATTAGGCTTAATGATGACAATAATAAGATTTAAGAGAGAAATACAGGAAAAAATTACTACAATGAGAAAACTAGAGGTACAGTATAGAGAATAAATGGCAATACATCTGAATGAATTCAAGGCCATCTTTTCTTTGAATTTTTATACTTATTGTGTGAAAGACCTATTCTATTATGTTGTATTAATCAAGAAGCTTTTCATGCACTTGTCACTGAAGTCTTCAAGAATATTTTAACTCCATGGTGGCAGTAATAATTTTTTAAATTATTATCTTATATTTGATATCATACTAATTTCAAGGAGTCAACATAATGTTCTGGTGATTATGGCCAGTGGGCAGTTGTTAAAAAAAAAAAGATGGACTTAAGGTACTGATAAGAAAATATAAAATAAATAGCTGATATTACAGGAATATAAAAGCACAATGTGTTTTGCAAAAAAAAATGAGAGAGGGACACAGAGAACCAAAGATAAAACTTCTGCTGAGAACTACAATACAGAGAAAGCACATCTAATAAAATGTCTGCAGAAATATAGTTAAGGAGGTACAAAAAGAGAACTAAAGTCCAGAGTTTATGAGTCAAGGGTAGAGACGGTACCATAAAATAATGACCATCATTCTAGCAGAGCGTAAGAGAATAATGAGTAATCATCACCGAAGTTCCTGAAGCAAGGAGCCATAGTTAGAACAAATTTAGTGCAAGGCACATAGAAAAGTTCTGGAAGTAGTTTTGAACTCTTAGCTTCACTGATGAATGTTCTTTAATGAAGAGAAAGTAGAGATTATTATAGGCCGTTAATATTAAAAGCATAATTAATAAAAACTCTTTAAAACTGAACTTTCAGAGAAAATTTTTACAAATCACACCTCAATAAAATTAGGAGATAACGTGTGTGTATATGTGTGTATAAAACAATTAAATGGATGTGGTGCCATAGTGCAGCAGTTAGCACGTCGGCTTTACACACAGAAAGTCCTGGGTTCACGCCCCAGTGGAGCCACGGTCCATGGTCTAAGGCCATGCCACCCTGAACAAGCCCGATCCCATCTGATCTCGGAAGCTAAGCCGGGTCGGGCCTGCTTAGTACTTGGAGAAGAGACCACCTAGGAAGACTAGGTGCTGTAGGCATAAATAAAAAATAACAAAAAACAATTAAATACATCAAATATATGGAGAATTTAAAACAGTCTCCTAAAAAATAACAAAAACTTTTGTCAATGGAAATAAAACTGTTATTAGATATGATAACATGATCTGATAACAAGTCCACCAAACCTAAGATGTGACCTTTACAGGATCAGAGGCAAATGCAACACTGAATGCATTTCTTATTAAACAAGATTATTTGGAAGTGAATACACTAAGCATTCAACTTAAGAACTCAGAAAAGAAAAAGAAAGCAAATCTAGAGAAAGAAGCTGAAAGATGAGGTAGAAATTAATAAATTTGAAATGAGAACAATTAAATTAGAATTAATAAATAAATCCAAGAGTTGAACCTTTTAAAAATAATAGTAAAATACACAAATTTCTAAGTAGTCTAATCGAGTCAAAAGTAATAACATAATTATTTAGAAATAAAAAACATATACAACCCAAGATCAGGTAAGATTTTAAAAATTATAATACTATGAACAATTCTCTGCTACACATGACAATCTCAATGAAATGGATAATTTTTCTAGAAAAGCTGAAATTGCCAAAATTGACTTAATAAAAGTAGAAAAACTAAATAGACCAATAAGTTTATCATAAATTGAAATATTCATAAAAGAACTATTCTCTGAAAAGGCATGAAGCTCAGATAATTTTAGCAAAAAGATCCTTCCAAACACTGAGAAGAAACTGATCTCTTTGTGCTGTTTAAACTGTTACAAGGCATAGGAGAAATGGCAACTGTCACAATTCATGTTATCAAATTACCTTGCTGTTTAGATCCACTCCCCACTCAGCCCCAAGCAGTTATGATACGTAATCTGTTGCCTCAAGAATTTTTGAACCATTCTCTCTCCTCTTTTACAAAAACTCCATTGAAGAGATTAAGTTAAGTATTTTCAGGGTGGAGATCAACTTTTACTTAGAGGGAAGAAAAAAAGAAATTCCTCAAGCTGGTGAGAAAGAAGAGATTTATAATTCCCTAAAACCTCAGGGACCTGCACTCTGCCCTTGATGGTCTAAGAAGCAGTAAAACCTCAGAGGAAAACGGCAGCTTGGGACTCCAGGTCTGAATAATTGGTGGCATGGGAGCGACTGAGAAGCAGAGATGACTGATGACAAGGGTTTCTCCAGTGCCTTGGTACTCTGCAAGACCCCAGAAACTAAACGATACCCCCTTAGTAATAGGAAAGAGACCCAAGAATAACTGACACTGAATTTCCTGCCAACCCAGGGGCATATGTGCTTGAAGTTGGAATTAAATTGACTTAAAGGTAATAAAAACTGTGATATTTCTTTTACTAGTCTGTGCATCAAAATTGTACCCACTACATACACACTAAAAAAAATTTAAATACATTTCCGGTTATTTAAATCCAGAACAATAAGAATAATAATAAAATCAATCAAGGTCAATTCTACATATATAAGAATGGTTAAATATTAAAAAATCTATTTATATAATTGATCAAATGAATGACTACATTTAAAAATTATGGTTATAATTCTAGTTTCTAAAAAGAAATTTGAAAAATTCAGCATTCTTGAGTTTAAAAAACCTTGATTAAAAAAAGTTCCAATGAAATTAAAAAAGGAAAAGCCACTCTTATGCTACAATCTTCTACATAGTTATCTTGTTTTGATATCATAACAATCTTATTTTTCATTTTAGACATAAAAACTTTACCCTAGAAAGATTAAATAACTGGCCCAGAGTCATACTGATGAAGTGATGCGGTTAGAATGTAGGTAATCTGTTCCCTTCTACATTTACAGACTTGCTGTGCCATAAATTGGCTGGTCAAAAAGATAATAAATGATAAAGCAAAGAATTAATCTCACATACCTGACTCAGTCTAACACTTCCTTCATTCGAAGTTGCAAGTGTCTGTCTCTCCTGCGAAACTACGCAGTCTCAGACTACAACCTTGCCTCCTTACTCATCTTTATTTCTTCTGATATCAATATCGTGCTTATAGCCTATTACAAACTCCGAGAATATGTTCTGCATGCATCAGTGAGCATTCTGAGTTGAACCTGTGGACAGGAGTGACATTGAAAATGTCATGGTAGAGGCACCAGCTAATCAGAACAGGCATCAGCCAGAAACCACCACCACAATCTTATCAGTATATTCTGATAATTATCAGCCCTGGCCAACAGAGGTGAGCTCAATCCTAATTTCTCCCATTCACATGAAAGTGCCTTTGGAATCCCAGCTGTCATTTTGTTCAACTCAGCCCCGCGTGGTGGGCACCAGACAGAGCTCGATTCCTTCCATAGAGCCTGCCTCTCCAGAAAGGGTGATTGCTCCCCGCTGGAGTATATGATTCAGATGTTTTCAATAGAATCTGTTTCCTGAGAATTCAGAATTTGTCAGGAGAGGAAGATAGTGAATAAGGGAATTAGTGTCTCTTCGGGTAGTTGGACATGTAAGTGATTCTACTAACTCCCTGGCTATATTTTCCAAAATGTTTTCCGGATGTGCACAGGAAAACGGCAGAAAGAGAGAGGCTTGAAGCTGGCTGAGGGAGGACAGAAATGGAGGGCAGTCTGGATTTCGAACCCTAATTCTGGAGCTCCAGGTCTGTTCCCTACATGTAGCAGGCAGGGTTCGGCCAGGGAGGCAGAAGCAGTAGGATAGTGTGAAAATTAATAAACAGAAACTCGTTTAAAATGGAGTCAGGAGGCTAAAACAGAGTACTGTCACTCACGTGTAACTCCACGCTCAGAGTCACTCCACGCAGAGACTGCGCCTCGCCTCTCAGCATCTCCGACAGGAAGTGACACTGCAGGACTGCCTCCGCAGGTGGAGGAAGGGTCCTGCTCGGCGGGAAAGAGCTCAGCCAATGGGTGACCGCGGTGACTCAGCCAATGAAAAGTCACTATACTTCAAACTTCCAGTTTGCTCTAATAGACTCCTGGTTTACTACAGCCCCTACCGTACAAGCACTGTTCTTCGGGTGGTTCACCGTCAACAGGCAGTTTTTGGTTGTTTCTGAATATTCAATTTTGCTGGATAAATATCCGGCTATTTGTTAAAGGTGAACAATATACGAGTATATATTAAGGAACTTATTACTGGTTATTTGCTTACCTAGTTATGAAAACTGGCTAAGAAGGCTGCACAGGCTACCTCCACATTTAATGCTCGAGCCCAACGTTCCCAGTGCAGGTCTGGAAGGGATCACCAGCAGACCGGAACCCCAGAAGAACTGGTTGGAAGACCACAGGGATGGACTGAAGCCTGTGTCCATTCTCATTGGCGCTGACCTAACTGCTAATGAGTATCTTACAGAAGCTGGACACTTCTTCAAATTGCTGAACACACGCGTGCTAGCGCGCGCGCGCGCGCGCACACACACACACACACACACACACGCACACACACACACACCCTCCCTCCCCCCCCCTTCACAAGTCAGAGAACTTGAAAGAAGATCCACCAGAAATGGAGGTAAGTCAGCAGATCAGCAACAGCATATGTATTCTACGAAATAGCTGCTGCCTGCCTTCCTCTCTCCAGCTCTGGAGAGAATCTCATGAAACATACCATTAAAAGCATTCTGGGAAACGTAATCCAGCCTAACCACATTGACACATTACAAAGCCATTACATTGTGGCGCTAACTCAGATGAGTCTTTGTTGTTTGTAACAACAAATTCCTAAACTATGCAGGAGAGAAATGGAAACTAGAAAATAGAAGATAGTGAAAGAGCAGATATATGGAGGCCCCAGAATCGAATCACAAATGACAATACAAAAATAATAACAAAATGGCTTATATTTAATAGTGTTTTATAGTTTAATTTGCAACAAAAGATATTCAAATAACTCGATAATACTAAGAACTTCCAGCAGGCAGAATTTACTTGGTAGCCAATTTCCTAAATTGTTTTGAAAACAGGACAGATACTCATTTGTTGGGCGATAGAGGGCAGGTTGGTGGTATTTTTTTATCCTAAACACAAGAATCCAAGTAAGTGACTTTTCAAGATTCTTTCCAACTACATGATTATATTATAAACCAAATTCTTTCATTGCACGTATCTCCATGGCTTTAATTAGCTTATTCATATTAAGGATCCTCTTGGTCTAAGTAAACATATCCATAACTTGTTGGCTAGAGCAAATATTTTCCATGAAATGCCACAGGGGGGAAAAAAACTTTCTAGAAGGATACCTGCTTCCAAAATTTGACTTGGAACAGATATGTAATACCTCTGCTGCTTATGAAAAGCATACATGGTCTGACCCTAAAAATAGATTCTTGATTTAGGTAAAATAACTCAAGGTTAAACTTTAAAAATGAATAAAAGCTGAGCATATCAAACTTCTCCCAACTACCCTAGACAGTGCTTGTCATGTGCCAGATTTGAACGTAAGATGGATGTCTCTAATTGATACAGTTTGCCTCTGTTTTCTGAGATATTCTGCCCCCATCTCTCAATTCTCAGTTCACAATCACCCACAGATCACATTAATTGCTGCTAATTATATTTTTAAAATATCATTTTGACAAACACGGATGCAGCCTTGCTCTGGCCTTAATTTGGTCTTCTCAGGAGAATGTACATATATATGTATGTTGTAAAGCAAGAAAGGGAACGCAATGCAAAGAAACTAATTTGTGGACTTATTGCCACTATGTTAATTACATTATGTCCATTGGGAAAATACAGATAGAAATAAAATAATTAAAAGCACCAAAAATTGAACAATCACATTTTAGTGTCTATCTTTTCATATATCCATATATTTTTGTTATTTATGTATATAGATATAGAGATATTCATGATATATGTGTATATAGATATATAGGTATTTATATATATGTACAAATGTGTGTGATATATGTGTATATTACATTTGTAATATAATATAATTTAATGAATCACATCGGTCAAGCCACTGTTTTGGAGTATGGAGCACCACAAACCTTTTCGGTGCCAAAGGATTTCGGAAAAGGAAATTGAACACTCCTCTCGCTCTCCTCCAGCTACTCTCTTTCCTTCTCATTTAAGAAGATGGGGTGGATTAGTTAAATTCCACAATGTTTTATGGGGGCCTAAGTTCCAGAGTCTCATGATTTCACTAGGCATTTTGTGGAACCCGTAAGACTTGCTAGTTTCTCAGAGCTGGAGAAATAAAAACTCTCCCTAGCTCCCACCTGTTCTATTCTTGAGAATTCTCTGCCTTCTGAATGTATGATAAAGTAAGAAAATCCCCTAGACACCACATGTGTCTGATCTAAGAAGGCCTGAGATGGGTGACTGGGACCATCTTTGCCTATTCATTGGCACAAACTCTTGTGTTCTTTCTGAAAAGAGAAAAGCCTTTCTCTGCAGTTGGTGGTGAAATCGGACACTCAGGTATTGTTAAAGGAAGCAGAAGGGCTATGGCTTGTTTTGGTTCAAGACCAGTTTCGCTGAAGAGCAGCAACCATTTCCTGAGCTCTGACTCTGGACACGTAGATTACTTCCTTATTTCTCATATTAACCATATAAGGTCGCGTTATCACTCAAATAAGCCAATTTGGTAATTCAAAACTTTTTGTGGTACATAATGTCCACAGTAGCAGTTTGGGATTGTGTGAGTTAGCAACTTTGTCACAATCTCTCAACCAAGTTATAAAGAAAGCAAATCTTAGATCAAAATGTACCACACATTAAGGTCAATAATTAAAGATTATTAATACAAACAGATACGGAAAGGTTTTACAACCCATTTCGTAGGTTTGATGAATGCTGAGTCTGTCCTTTTAGTTGCTCCAACCTCTAACATGAAGGAATAAGTACTTTAAGACAGATGATAACTAAGGCAAAGTTCCATTAACATTAAAGTCATCATTAAAGAAACCTCCCAAACCAATTAGAGACCATGTGGACACTCACCCCCTAGGGCAAAGCCTCCCTAGATTCTTCTATCTTGTTTTACAGAGATGGAGAGCATTGGTAGTATTTTAAAAATATCTAAGTCAATCCACATATCTTGAAAAATTTTAATTTTACTACGTAAAGCCATTTCTAAGATTCAGCATTCTAATTATCAAGCCACCAATTTTACAAAAAACTTATTTCTGACATTCACTATGCTAATTAACAAAGTATATTCTATTGACTGAGCTTCCAACAGAAGAATTCACTTAACCACTTTTCAATCTGGATTCCTGGTGTGTATCATTTCTGAATATACTACTGATTGCTCCTGTATTAAAATATTCAAAGATAAATTACAGACATAACAAGCAGAAACTGTGATCATCCTTATGTTACAGATAAAGAATTTGAGGTCTTCAGGAGATTACATAACTCAAGATTACAGAGTTAGTAAATAGTAGAGTTAAAATTCAAACCCAACAAGTTAGACCCAGAGCCCATGCATTATTTGGTCACAGTTTTACGTTGGAATTAGGGACCAAGGTTTAATACTCAAATAGACTGATCCTTTGCTCCCTACAGTTCCGAGTTATGTTTTCCCTAGGGACCACTCAGGGAGGAGCCACTGGTTAAAGGAAAGACCTTGTAGACATCAAACAGTTCTTGTGAAGCATTTGGATGGGCCAAATACAAAAGAATCAAAAACATAAGGATTAAATTTCCCTCTACATCCACTTAAGTTATAAAATTAAGAAACAGTGATTGGCAAAACAGTTTTGGAAATTTTGTAACATTTCTAAAGGCATTCAAGATGTTTGTCAGAACTTAAAACAGGCTAGGTTCTTCCATTCCCAATAAAAATATAATAAATATATACACATGTGGAGTGAAAGTGTATATGTGTATACACACATACACAATCATTTATTTTCTAAATTTTACAATTTTAAGTGGAAAGTTTACACTCAATTTTTCCACTCTGGTGTGAGTCCCCCTTTTTTTTTTCAGTACATTGTAGGTTTCTACAAAAATTAAGTTTCAAATTTGCTGCTATGAACGCATTGTTCTCTTATCTTTTGTGTGAATTTTTTATCTGTGGTTATATCCTCTCTCATTGCAGTGGTGTCTATTTCTCCTTAAAAGATTTGTGTATTTTATTATTATTTTTAAATCGGTAGTTTTGTTATTCTGTTTTTATATCACTTATCTATTTTTCTAACTTTATCAATCCCATTATTTTACTATTTTTCCTAACTTCTTAAGTTACGTACTTTATCTTTTCTTTATTGTTTACTATAAAAACCACTGAAGTCCATTTCTTTTCTTCTGAGTACAGTTTTAACCACTTCCTTCACATTTAAACATCAGTGATAGTATTATCATTTTGATATAACTTAGTATCTTGACATATATATGTAAACATATATGTATTTAAATGTGTATATAAATATATATGATATTATATTATCTCTTTGATTTAAAAAAAAATCCCTTTAAGAAACTCTTGCTTTGTTTCCAAATGTTCTTATATGTGAAAGTGTGTGTTTATGCTTTTATTATTAGTCTCAATTTTATTGTATTTTAGGAAGAAAAAACATGGGTTATGCAATTTGTAATTTGGTAGATTTATTGTAAAGATATCTCAAGATATAAAATGCAATTTTTCTTTGTAAATGTTTAATATATATTTTAATAGTGTGTATTTTCTATTTGCAGTATATTAAGTCAAGTTTATGCATTATGAAATTCAGCTTTTCCATTCATACTTTGTTTTGCCTACTTTATCTGTTCCAGATCAAGAGAGAAGCTTCAAAGATTTTATTACAATTATAGTTTTGTCAAATTTTTTGTTATAACTACTTTTATAATCACAGATTATGCTATTCAACATGTAAACATTTGAAGCTACTATAAAGTCAGAGGTTTTACCTTTATTTTATGAATGTAATTCCTCTTTAACTAATTAAATCATTTTAGCCTTAAATTCAGGTTTTTTTGATATAGTAGTATTACTTGCCTTTTATTTGAACTTATTCAATACATACTTACCCACTCCTTTTTGTAAAATACTGTTTCATTATTTTAGTGCATTTGTTACATATATAGTAAATACTTGAATGTTATTTTTGACCCCGTCTAGACTCTTTAGGTTTTTTGCTGGGGAGAAGTTTATAAATTGCAAAGAGAGGACAGAAGAGATGAAAAGTAACAGATTCCTAATCTAAGAATGGACAGTAGAGATTTTTGGATTCCTGGGCTTTTTTGAAACGTGAAGTAATAAATTCTGCACTTTGGCTTAAACAACTCTTAACTATGTTTCTGAACTTGAAGTCAAATTAGTCTCAGCTGCACCCCAAATAATCCTGACTAATGAAGTCTTCTATAATGTTGTAATAGACTTCTAGCTATTTATACCACCTGGCTAAGATTTGACTTATTTTCATTCTATTAGTGGATGTCTATATATTTAAAAATTTGAACCTCAATTTCTCTTGCAATGTAAGGATTCATTTTAGAATGAGTCATTGATTCTGCCTCACTGGATGAGCAATTCGTATGTTGTATTTCCTTTCCTCCACATCCCACAGTTCTCACATTTTGCAGAATCTTCTTGAGTTTTACAACCAGATGATTGGTATTAATTTAATTGCTACATTATGCATTTGACATCTGTATTATATCCATTTTAACAATTGTTTGGAAATCACCTCTCAAGTTTTACTGTTCCTCTGGCCACAGCTCTTACATGTTTTACCCAAATCTGAGATCGTTATATTATTCATTCGTTTCTCAGATGGCCCGAGTATTTTCTAATTTTTTTTTTTCAGAAAAGATATTCAGATTATTTATTTTATGAATCCTCAGAAGCATGTGAATATTTTTCTCCCTCTTGTATATCATACTGGTTAGTATCAAATTTGGTTACATCTAAGAGAAAAGCCCAAATGAAAAATGGCTTAAAATATATCAAAATATATTTCTCACATGAAGTCTGAGCATAGGAAGTCCAGGCCTCATCTATTAGCACCATAGATTTTGTTGGTGGTCCAGTTTTTATGCTTTTACTCTGAAGCATTCATCATATGCATGATCCAAGATGGTTGCTCAAGTGCCAGTCATCGCATCCACTTTCTAAACAGGAGAATGAAGAGAAAAGAGATTTTAAAAATGATGTTGTGCTTCCCTTTCTAGGAGGATTCCTGGAAGTTTACACACTTTCCGTCTCATCTCATTGGGCCAATAGGAAGAAAATAGTCACATGGACACACACGATTGCAAGGAAGGTAAAGAGATGTGCCTGACTAAAATTGAAGAAAAGAAAATTTGAAGATATAAACACATTCTGATCACATAACAGCAATATATTTAGTGAATATATACAATTTGGAGGTTACAAACATTCTAAAATTTCAATATTGTGTCATTGTCTCTTTGCCTTTTTTTAAGAAGAAGAAATTATCCAGATTTTTTTCTTTTGTAGATAATGTCTTCCTCTTCTCCACAGTGGATGCTTGTTGAATCTGTTATTAATCTTTGAAAAGATAATGAAAAATACATGTATTTATATATTCTTTTTTTATTCATTATTTAGTCTTCAGTGGTCCTTTAAATGTTAAGATAATAGTCTTTTTTCTCTCAGAAAACTTTCTTCTATCATTTTCTTGATTTTTATTTCTCTTTCATTTACTCTGGTTTTACTCACTGACGTTTGTATTGTGAATATACTGGCTTTCTTAGAGCTCTATTCTCGGTAACTTATCTTTTCTCCCTTATCTTTTTCATTGACCTCTGCAAGAATTTCTTTAGCTTATTTCCTAAGTCCCTTATTGAGATTGTCACTTATATTTCCTCATTTGTATGAGGTTTGCTTTAAAAAAATTCAGTAGTGATGTTTTTCCCTAAGAAAAAGTTCCTAAATCTCATATTGTTCCATGCTGCTACTTCTCAAATTTGATTGTGAATAAAACATAGAAGAACTTTTGGGTTTTCTTTCCTGTTTTATGTTTAAGTCAGTTTCCCAGGATTATATTTGTACTGATTCTTCTGCACTATCTTCCGTTAGACCACTGAGTCTTTTCATGTTCCTGGTGATTTTTCTCTGTCTGCATATTCTTAAACAAGAGGTCAGTGTTTGCCTAGTAGTATGACTTGCGGTTTATTTTTCAGAGATTGTGTTTAAGTTTTCATCCCCTGTGAAAGAGGAGGAGACTGTTTATAATTTCTGTGGTTTGATTGTGCTAGACTATAGATCCAGATGGTCGTAAGACATAGGAAGGGATATGTTTCTGCTTTTCAGACAGGTCCTGTTCAGCCACTAAAGCAGGTGGCTAATTTCTGGCCCACTCTAGCCTGTAAGGTGGCCAAGAATTAGTTCTGAAATGCATTTTCAAACAGAAAGGTAAAAGTTACTCTGAAGCTTTGGGTTAAGGAATATTCGTTACTATTGCAAGTGATGGTAGTGGTTTGTCCATGTTTGTTGTATGTCAAGAGAGATTTGAGGAAATTTGCTGCGGCCAGTCACTTGAGCGCAGAGAATTCTCACATACAGTATTCACCTCCAGGTTATCGAGCTAGCCGTCACCTCCAGTCCTCACTATTCCAAACTTAGGCTTTTATTTTCCGAGTCTTGCAGCGAGAAGACCTGCCCACCTACCTGACAGACCTTTGCTGTGCTTCCGTCTGCTTGACATTTTCCAATATATTTTTTCAAAGATTCTCAATCTTTGATGGAAATCCTGTGCTTCCAATGCCATGATAAAGATATTCTTATTTTTAGATTCCTTGTGTGATTTCAGTGATATTTGAGGAGTGAGAAGTAAATGCATGAGCACAAATAACCATTTTGATGGTTAAAATCTGAAAATGTGCTTTTTGAGCCAAACTGTTATAGAAAGGCTGATTTTCCAAACCATAAATATGGTTTGAAATGTTTCCATTGCCTGCGGTGTGTGTTCATGTAGGGTAAAATATTTTAATTATTTTAAGAGCAATAAACTAGTTTTATTTTTTAATGTTGGTGAACCTTACACATGCATGAATATTATAAGGCTGAAAATATGCTAACTTTATCTAAAAACCAGGTTGAGTACAATTTAGGTAGGGCTAAATTGATAAACAGGATACGACTTTAATATTTCGGGTTTTGTAGACGTGTTTGGTATTTTGTCCATGGTGTATCTAAATAATCGACTAACTAAGGCACTAAAAATGTCAGTGGTCTTCCAGACTCTAAGACTCATGGGGCAAATTTTCATCTTTAAGTAAATGTTGGTAGTAGCTACTTGACAGATTCAAAACTCTTTTTATCTGGTTACCTTGATTAACCATATCATAATACGTTGTTTTCTTTTATTTTAAGAGAAAAATACTAAGTCTGTGTTCACAATCTTCTGTAACAGGCCACTGTAATATGTGACATTCTCTTACAGAGGTAAAATTGGCCTGATCAGCCTGCTGTCTTCACTGTAATCTGTGGGAGCTGCTGAAATCTGCCAAATCTGGCCACCAGAATCCCATCTGTCATCATTGGGTGGATTCATCTGGTTCTAGTTAGCAATAAAGGATAAGATTCTTTAACCTAGAACTTTCAAAAAGTTAAAAATTACTTTTTTTTAAAAAGATTCATCATGAAGAACTTAACCCATATTTTAAAAAGAACTTCATAGATGGTTTGCTAAATTTTTAACCTAAAATAAAAATAAACACAAAATGATGCAATACACAGTTGTTAATTACTATTAGGAATAGTGATGATGATGATGATGATGATGATGATGATGATGATGATGATGATGAAGATGATGATAGAATTTATTATGGTTCTCCCTCTGATGTGAAAACATATTTTTTCCTTTCAGCATTCATTCATTCTGTGTCCCTTAACACCT
>NW_006441953.1:22308892-22346057 GCF_000325575.1 Pteropus alecto | reverse complement strand
CCTTGTTCTTAGTCTGCTTCCTGGTCCCAGATATAATAAGTTGCCTGACCGAAGTCCAGGCCACAGAACCAATTCCTGGTGATTTTTGTAGGGGTGAGTGTAGATAGAAATTGGTCAAATTACAAAGAAGGGGTTCTGCAGGAACCTAGGAAGAGGGTGACTGTCTTTGCAGTGAATCCCGTATGCCTGGAGCTAGCTGCAGAAGTATCTAGACACCATAAGGAGGAAGAGTGAATGAGAATGGAACCAGGAAGAAGGAAGCAGAGTCAAGAGACAGAGGCAGAGAAAACAAGTTTGAGAAACATCAGTTAAGCTTAGAACCAAGTCCTTTCTGAAGCCATTCCTACTCCTGGACTTCTCAGTCCGTTCTCCCAGGTCATCATGTGCTTCTTCCTCCCTTGCTCACTCCTGTGCAGCAACAAATTTGCCTTGAAGAGGCCAAACTTCATGTTCACCCAGGCCGTTGCATTTGCTGTTCCCTCTGCCTGGAATCACGCCTCCCTCTCCTCCCCTCCCCGCCACACGCCTAGCTACTCTCCTTACTCCCTCCTTCACTCTCTTCACTTTCTCCTCTAATAAGCCCCACCTGCCGTTCTTCTAAGGACACGCTTTCTCTCACTTGTCACCCCTTTCATCTGTCTAAGTTTCCTCGTTAAACCACATCTGCCATTCTATAATAGAGCTGTTTTTTACGTGTAGGTTTTCGGCCTCTCCCACGGGGGTTGAGCTTCTCGTGGGCAGCAGGTTTGAGTGCTTTTTCGCAGCCACTGCATCCCAGCATCAAGAACCACGCCTGTCGCATAGTGGGCACTCAGCGAATATTGGCTGAATGATGAGTAAATGAATCAATAAATCCTTGTGCTGTTATTTTGGCTTAATCCAGCAGTAAATATTCTGTCACAGCCAAAAATATTGTAACTGTTAGAATATTATTGTTACATTTTTATGATACATAAATTAAGGCTTAAATGGTTAAGTGAAAAATAAATAGAGGAAGAGATTTCAAAGTCAGGTTCTGCCTGGCTCAGGAGCTCTTAAAAGCTAGTCTCCACGACTTTCCCAAGTGCTGAGTTTAGCCAGAAAGGCTTAAAAAATGTTTCTCCCACGATAATGTTTAGGGGTTTTTTTCTTCTAATGGATAATAAAATAATTTAATAGAATTCTCACATTATTTTATATTCAATGATGAAAACGAATAGCTAATAAACTCATGCCAAGCACAGATTCTGTCAGAGGTATGCATTCGTTAAGTAGAAAGAACTGGGCTACTATACATTTAAAATTAATAGCAAGCTATGGATATATACTTAGTATGCAGTAGATATATACTTAGTATGAACATCCATATTTTGCTTGAGACAGACCAGATTTACTCTTTTTGTTGTCCTGGCATAACAATGAATAGCACCCCTTTTTCTTCTCAAAGCATCTGGAGGTATCTATCTATCTACCTATCTATCCATCCATCTACCCCTTCCTAGAGTTAGTTCATTGTAACCTTCTAAACAACCTCTTGGTATGGCTTCTGAAGAGCTGGAATTGTCATTCTGCTTCATTCATAAAACAGAAATACTACATTTCTGAAGCATGCTAGCAATTCCTATAGACAGAGCATTCACAGTTAAATAGGCAAGTATATACATAAACAATAACAGTGCACATAAAAAAAAAACTAGGAGAGAAGAGGAAGTTCAATCTCAAACTTTTTCACTTATTTTCATTTCCACAGCTGGCATTCTTTTCCAAATCACCATCATCTTTCAAGAGGACCATCTCTATAAATTCCTAAGTAGGTCACCCCCTTCTTCTCTTCTCGTCCTTCTATCTGTTAGCACACTGCCGCCAAGATGAACATTGAAGACACAAACTGAATCTTATCCTCCCATCGTGAGGGTTAAATAAATGTCAAAACCCAGGTGGTCTTGAAAACAGAGCCTAAGGCAAAAGCTTATGTACGAAAACTATATTGAGAGGTTCAATTCCAGGAAAGCTGGAGTGATGGAAACGGGGAACGAAGCAGGAAAGGATAGAGGAAATGGGAGGAGATATAGAACTGACCCCCAGCCTCTCCCGGGTATCATGTTGACTGCTCAATCTCATGGGACCAGCTCCCAAGGGGCCCTGTGAACTATTATGTCTCGGGACTGTCTGTGGGTGGTGGGGGTGCTGTGGGAGGTGAGAACACTATATTTTCTGTCTCCTTCTATTGGTCAAAGTTCTGTTCCTCGGCACTTTATCTCTCCTGCACTCCCAGGCTGGGCAAGTGTGACAGCAACATGGGACCTGAAATGATATCTTTGCAGCCACGGAGGGAGAAACCCTGGGCCTGAAGGGGAGAACCGTAACAGTCAGGCACAAGGCAAGGTGTGGCTCAGTTGGTTTTGCAGGAACCAGGATTGAAATGTACAGTGTGGACAAGAGCTTCGGAGACAGTGAGGCTATGCGGGTCTGACATGGTACAAAAGAGCTGCCTGGTGGTATAAGTTAACATTGAGTGACTAGAAACATGCTCATCATATGGAAAGTACCCAGTAAACGTTATCGATCTATTATTTACAATTATTATAGATAAAGCATTTGAAAAAAGAGAGTGATGTTATAAATACATTATAAATGCCACCCAGTAAACACAAAGATTTCTGTATTCATAAAGAATGTTTTTTAATTCATTGGTTTTCACTGAGGATTCATTATGTGTAAGGCAGTGCCTGGGACCAGTGATCATAGTGGTGAACAATTAGATATGACTTCTATCCTCAAACATGTGTCAAATCTGTGATTATCAATTCAATCATAACTGCGATGGAGAAGCACAAGGATCTCTGGGGGGCACATAAAGGAAAGGTATGACCTAGTCTTGGGATCATTAAGAAGGTCAGCGAAGTGACAATTTAGTCAAGAGGAAGAGGAAAGAAAGTGTGTCATGGGCAGAGATAGCAGCATGAGTGTGATGTGTCAACTCGATTAGGCCATTATACCCTGGTTTTGGTCAAATACCAGTCTACATATTGCCACGAAGGTATTTCTTAGAGGAGATTAACATTTAAATTGGTTGACTCTGAGTCAACCAATCCATAATGTGGATGGGCTTCGTTCAATCAGTTGAAAGAAAAGACTAAAGAAGGAATTCTGCCTCCATAAGGTCTTTGGACTGGGGAATGTAAGTCACCTTCTGTCTGGATCTCTGGCCTGCTGGCTTGCTCTGCAGATTACAGACTTTCCAGCCTCCCCCTACCCACCACCTCCCCATCACACATAGGCCTGTTCTTTAAAATCAATCTCTCTCTTCTCCTCTCTCCCTCTCTCTCTTCTGGATTATCTATTAATAAACACAATACAGTGATTCCAATTAAGGATGGAAAAAAGAAGAGGCAACTCTTCTATTTTAATTCTTTCTAGAGCCATTACCTCTCTTTTTTCAAATGGTAATACTCCCTATGATTAATTATGACAGAATCTCTCTATTCCTGGGATAATAACAATTCATTTATCCTTGATCCAGTCATCAAATATTTACTTTTGGAGATGTGACTATGTTTTCATGTCACAGAAATTAGGACAGCCTTACAGTCTCAAAACAGAAAATGACATCTGTGGCAAGGTGTGTGGTCTGTCCACTTCTGGAGTTCTGTATTAGGAAGTCCACCAGTCCACCGATATTAAACATAGTCTCCAATATCAGATCCTTCTGTAACAAATACTGTAGGTTCCAGCTGCTTCGCTCCTTCGCCCCATTTCTAGGAGGTGAGGAAGAGGGTTCTGATTTTGGTTCTCTCAAAGAATCCCAAATGCCTGACAGCTAGCCATTATTATGCGGGAGAAAGACGATTACGTATTAGCATTTGAGGAGAAAGACACAGCATAGGCAATAGTGGATGAAGGGATTGGAGTAGAAATGTTCCTAAACTGGTTTGGGGAGGCCTCATAAGAGTAGGTTACATTTGAACCGAGGGGGTTTCAAGTGAATATGTTAAAGGAAACTTGAAAATACCTTAGATCCAGTTATTTCGTTACGTTGAGAGACCCCGGGTGAAATGACATCCAGTATGGGTATACTGGGGGCAGAGAGGACACGGACTGTTCAAAGACTACATCTCAGTAGGTATAGATTATTTACTGTGGCTTAAGCTCACACCATATGCATTAAGCTGCCTTCTTTACTCAACTGCCCTGCAGTATGGGCATTCTTACTGTCGCTTGCATGTTTAACTGATGAGTAAACTGAGGCTGAATTTGAGTAAGTATTTTCCCAAGTTTATAATTAAAGCAGGTGTCACAGCCAGAAGGCAGAATGACACCATTCAACCCTTGGGTCTTGACAGTGACCCCCACAGTGTGTCCAGTAGCAGCCAGTAGACAGAGACTTCCTGGGTGGAGTTCCTAAAAGATGAAAAAAAATGCAGGCAGCACTACAGAAAAGTGAGGTTCAGAGAAAGATGAAGGAGCGGGATCTGGCAGTCAGATCCAGCCGCATTGCCTCTGGCTGGGGCAGCACTAGAAACGCAATGCTTTACCTTCCCAGGTGATAGGGCTTCTGAAGAGTCTGGTAGCCAAGGAGGGCAGGCTTAGCCAGCATCCCTGATAGCTGTGGCACTAGGGTGCCTGTCAACTTCCCGTCAACTTCCCATCAACTTCCCTCTCTAGATGAAACACAAAACTGCCTTGCTGGATATGAGAGAAAAGTCCCCAAGAGGAACTCTTTTAAAAACTCTTGGATTTCAACAAAATTTTCCCATTGATAAATTTCAGCTGTTTTTCCAAATTGAGATCCAATTCTCACCGTTTAAATTTTTCCTTAGGGCTATAAAGTACAGTTGGAAAACAATATTAATTTGGGAGGAATTGCTCCTTGTGGGGCTAAAGAAATATTGTGTGGATCATTTTGTTGTCAGTAAAACATTAAAACCTTGATGGTATATTTACTTTAAAATATTCTAGACTTTCCAGTTTTGGTGATTCTGTAATTTGAAATGGGATTTTCTGACTTATGAATTGGTTTGTATAGATTGAAGGGACATATTTAAACAGAGCAAACATTACCTCGTATATTTATAGAATTTTTAAGTTCTTTAAAATGATATAAGTAATTTTAGCTTTTCAATGACAGTTTAATGTTAATTTTTCTGATCTCAAATGTTAGTTCGGAAATCCCCTTGATCACAGCTATGACTAATTTATTTTTAATTACATAAACTTATTGCTTAACTTCCTCTAAATCTGGCAGTTTCTACCATTTAATGCAATAATCTTTTTGTGAGGAAAAAATATTTACTCCAAAGTGAAAACAGGTTTCTCTGTGGGTGTTCTAATACATTTGTCACTTTCTTTTTCTAGAATATTTTGGCATTGAAAGTGTCTATTTGACCTTCATAGAAGGTTTTGAAACAGTGATTGAGTTTTAGCGTTATTTTTCAACATCTTCAAGTTAAACTTTACAATTTTGCTTTCTGCACATACTAAAATAAGGAAACAGCATCAAGTTCCATTGTAAATACATATTTAGATTGTGAATGTATATATGCAGGTTAGTAGCTTATATATATGGAAATATAATAACGCTAGAATCTGAAGGGACAAATTAGACTGAATATATAGATTAGATATTAATATTTCCATTTTTAAAATGAAGAGATTCAGACTCAGAGAGGTTAAGTGATATGTCCAGGTTCACGCAGTGAGGGGTAAATAAAACCTGCTGTCTCATTCTACTACACATTGACTTGGTGCATTTTGGCATTTCTGAAAGAATTCCAGACATTGAGAGAAGTATGAGGGGGAGAAAATAGGAATGGAACAGTGATGAAATATTTCTGTGGCTTTGAGACAATGTACAAATTATGCATCAGTCAACTATTTTCCTACTTCTTCCCACCCAGCTTAGAAAATTTGGTCAAACAACAAAGTATCTCTTTTGTTCCAGTAATTTTACAAATTGTTCTAACACATAAAGGACAAATAGAAAAGAAATAAAAGACTTGATCCCTGATCTGAGGCCATTTACAATGCAGATAGGAAAAAAACACTTATAAAATGAGGAAAAAATGATTTTATAAAGCTACATATGTGCAAATTAGCGTGCAAATGCTCAAAGATAGTGATGTAATTAGCTTGGAGAAAACAGAAAAAGCAGAAACATTTGGAACTGGTAAAAATCATTGAATTCTGGACTTAAAAGTCTAAAAATTGGATCACAAAGTCTTCAAAAACACTGAATTAATGAAGACTCCTTAGGATTTTATCCTTTGGCTGCCTGAAATGCAAAATATCTCAAATCAAACACATGACCTTCCAGCCTTTGAATCCTCTCAGTTCACAATCCAGGAACCTGAGTCACTCATAACTGCTCTGTCTTCCTCCTCCACACTCCCCTGATACAATTTATTCCCAGTTCTGTCAATTTTACCCCCTAGACATCTCTTGAATCCATTCACTTCTCTCCATTTCTGTCACCACAATCCTAATGCCAAGTTCCCATTGTCTTTCTCCTAAATTAGATTATTAAAATGTCCTGATGTGTCTACTGTCAGCCTGTCAGGCCCATCTGCAATCCAATATCTCATCACATTAAATCTGATAAAGTGGCCAGCTGCTCGCCACTTCCATAAACTGTCCTGTGAAGCCCTTTATCAGCTGTCCTTCATCTATCTATCACTCCAACCTCACCTTGCTGTCTTTGTACTAGAATCACTGAACTGCCATCTCTATTTGTACTCACCCTGACTCCTCTCAACACATGGCCTAGGTTTTTAATGTTCTCTTCTTTTTGAACAAGTTGATATGAACTCATTCTCTGGCTTTCCTCTTAAACAGCACATCTGGCATCCTCCCCTGACTTACCTGACTAGGTTAGATCCCTGTTTTAAGCTCTCATGGCACATTTACCTCCCCTCGAAGCACTTAACACCATTGCTAAATTATACCTTTTAATTCTCAAAATGACTCCATGAAGTTGTCTTAATTATTTTTATGTTCTATCAATGAGAAAGCTGAAGAATAAAGAGATTGAATAAATTGCTCAGGCTCATAGGGTTAATAAGATACAGAACCAGGAAATACACGTAAGCAGTCAGATGTCCAAGCCTGTTTATGCTATAGGTGCCTCTGCATATCTGTGAAATGGTTGGATGGAAAGACCGCCAAATAGGCAAATGAGTTAATATTTGCAGGTAGTTTTTGTTTTTGTTTTTATGCATTTGAAAGAAGAGAATGAAGAAAGGCTGTCTATAGAGTTGCATTGGCAATAAGGTGTTTGTTTGTTTGTTTGTTTTGCTTTAATTTTCAATTAAATTTATTGGGGTGACATTGGTTAATACAATCGTATAGGTTTCAAGTATACGATTCTGTAATACAGCATCTGTATATTGCATCGTGTGCTTACCACTTAAAGTCAAAGGCGTTTCGATCATGGGTGAGACTGGTAATGGAAAAAGGTCTGAAGAGCACATCTGCAAGACAGCGAGAAAACGACAGGTGACGGCTGATTTATCACAGTCAGAACTGAAAGTGAAGTTGACAGCAACGACAAGAGCAGGACCTATGGAATTGGGAAAGTAATGCTGAGAGCCTTTAGGAAATTCTGTGAGACCCTTCAGTTTCAGACATCGTTTGTTATATTCTCCAAATGAGTTTCACAAAACTTTCTCCATCATCTCCTTCCATGACTAGAAATACCTATTCTAATTTGTAAATCCCTCTGAAACATATCATTTTCCTACCTTATTACTGGGCTGATACACCATAGTATGGTTGTCTCAAGTAGACCTCATTCGTGCTCTTTTATAGCAACTAGCTATGTATTGGTCATTGAGATTTCAGCAATTTCACTTTATTACTGATTTCTCCTCCAAGCAAAAACCAGCATTACTAATTATGCAGAACGCTGATTTAGAAGCTAATTGCTGCAAGGATAAACTTCCCTGTCCTCCACTTATTAGCAATTTTACAATGCTTTTGACAGTAGCTATTTTTTTTCCCAGATATTTTCTGAGTTGACATTTTTTTTCAAAGCATTGTAGGACTTTTGAGAGATTTCACTAAGACAAACAGCATGTTTAAATAATAATGTAAATTAAATATGAAAAATAGAGCATCTCTAAGAAAGTCATTTCAAAACAAAACTTTTCAGCACCACTTTAAAAGATTCTATAAAGCCTGTTCTTACAGTTTTATTTTTACGTACACACCTGTTCTCTGAGAAACATGAGTGACTGTATAGATACACCAACGAAATGCTTTAACTTGAGCCCTGGGCACAGTGTCAGAAGCTCTACCCTTGTATCACACAGAATCAGACAGTATTGGTTTGTTTTTGCCTGTTTTTCCCCCTTTTTAACATAGCTATGACAATCCAAACTTCTATGACTTTGATTTCTCAACTAAGCTTTAATGCCTAGGCTGTCCCTGTTGTACTCTATGGAAGTTCTTGAGAGGAAAATGATCTTGAAAAAAAAGGTCTTGGAAAAAAATCTTGGAACAGATTTATTTGTTTGGTTTCTGTCATTCTTGTTTGGTTTGGTGAGGAGTGATAGATAAGAATGAGTCTCACCTACTGCAAATATAAATTAATGGTGAAGACCGTGAACATTGCAGTCATGTTGCCACTTTTCAGCTGTGTAACCTTGAAAATGTTACTTGATTCGGCTTTGTCTCTCTTTCCCCATATGTAGAACAGGGGAGAGTAATACCAACTACGTGGAGTTCTACACAGGTTTTATGGATTACAAAGTGGTTGGAAGAGTTCCTGGCATACAAATAGGACAGAATCAATGTTTTTATCATTATTTAACATTAATTTGTCACTTGTTCAAAGTCTTTCATGGCTTCCCATAATTTTCAAATTGAACCAAATTTCCTTTCTGTGTTTCAAGGAAATTTATAATCAGTTCTTACCCTTCCAATCTAATCTCTTACTCTCTACAAATATAAGCCACCTACCCTAAGAAGGCTGTCTCTTCACTGACCTCTAAATACCTCTTTAAAAATTTAGTGTACTTCTTTTAAAATTTCCTTTATGCATTAATTAACTAATATCATCTTATTAATTAGCATCCCCCTATTGATGGATGCAAGCATTGTGCCCATTTCTTTTTTATTTTATTAATAATATAGTGCACATAATTATAAATAACTTAACATTTAAATCCCAATTTTGTTATTTTATAATTTGCCAAATAATAATAATAATTTGAAGCTTATGTGGAAGTTTAAACTGTAGAGAATTATTGTGAATAATTTGATTCAGAAGATGAATGGCAATGTATTGCCTACATATTAAAATACCCTCTGAAATTATAATGATCCAAAAAGTGAATTATTGCACAAGAACCAAATCTGGTTCAATGAAACAAAACAGATATAGAAATTCTTATTAAAATCCACACCAAAGGCAAACTGAAAAGCAGGAAACACATTGGAGACAAGAATGACACATAAAAGTACATATTCTTAATGTCTAAAAATCCCTAAAAGGCCAATAAGGAAAATCAAACACTAAATAGAAAATTTTAAATATAACATTTGAATATATCAAATTAGCATATTTTTTCTAGCAAAGCTGTTTACATATATTGATGGTAGAAATAAATTTAAATTGGCAAAAAGAAAAAACTGAAAAGATGTCAAGGATTCATAATTTTTGTTGCAGTAATCACATTTCTATGATTCTAACCTAAGTAAAAATAAGAGATGAAAATTAAATACATCCGTATGTCCACTATATCATTAAAATAGTGAAAAAAGAAAGTCACAACCCTTGGTCCATCAATGTGGAAGATTAATTAATTAGCATAGGGATTTTATTTTCAAATAATAGCTAATGAGAAGAAAAAATGCTTGCAAATTAGAATTATATGACGAAAGCCAGGTAACTTACAAATATGAAAGCTTAAATGCCAACTTCAAACCCTATGCCACCCTCTCAAGAAACTAAACAGAAAGACCAAAGACAGTACAGGTGTAGGACATTTTAATCAGCAGTGGAACAGCATCATACGCAAATGTCAAGGAATTTTGACTAGTATGTTACAGATGGAGACAGATTGAAAGACAGACTCAGACTACCCTGTCCAAGAAAATGATACAGAATGGCAGGAAGTATTAAAAAATTCTGGCATAACATCATAGCCATCCTTATTTCAGAGACAAGGTTTACAGTCAAGAGTTTTCTGCATAAGTAATGAGGACCTCTACTTGGGGTTCTTTTATTTGCACTGGATTAAACATAATCAGATGCAGCATCTGTGGCTTTTTGAAACACTCGAGGAAAGAACGCCAGGGACTGCACTTCTTTCTCTTGACTCATCTCTCAGCAGAAGACCGGCCTTGATGTAGTATGTGAAAACGAACAAGCTGTTTATCCTACTCAAGTCTCTGTTTCCTCACCTGTGAGCCGGGATTCATAACAGTGCCCACCTCCTGGAGAGGTGAGGATGAAGTAAGGTAATGCCAAGCAAACACAAATACGTGGGACTATCTCACTGGGTCTTGGAGATCATTACAATTATACCTAACAATCGGGAAGTGTGAATTTTGAAAGTGTAGCAATCCATTAGGGAATGGGTATCTTAGGCAGGGCACATTAGGGCACAGATTCTGAAACAGAGATTTGCCTGCACTAAGAGCACCGTATGGGGAAATGAGAGCGGTAGGACCAGGCAGAAGGAGAAGTTGAAATTCAACACACCTGTAACAAGGGTTTCAGCCTATGCCATGTGAAGCTGTGAAGCTGGGATGATCTTTTAGAAATCAGAGACCAGACGTTGGATAGGTAAGTGCTGTCCTTGGGGAGGGGTCTGTCTATGGGGATCAGGGGGGCGGGCTGCTTTCGGTCCAGGGCAATTCCCAGCAGAGGCCTCTGCTCTGAGCTTGCATCAAGCAATGCGCCCACCAGCTGGGGCACTCATACCTCAGTCCAATAGGGGGTTAGTCTGGGCCCCAGAGCACACACTCCAGAAGATGCTTGGAGTCCTTTGGTAATGCAGACCAGATGTCTAAGGGAGAAGCTCATGACCCTACCAAAGATGAGATCTGCAGGCGGTTGTGGGAGAGGAGGGGATTCCTAGCCTGATTTTTCATCCCCAACACAAGATGGCCTCTTTGAATGTATTGTACACCCTCTCAAAGAAGCGTACGCAAACCCAGGAGGCAAAAACTACAGAAGGGAGAACAGGCTTAGTTGTAACCGAGACTCGGAAAACCGAAAGTCAGGTGTCCAGAATTAAGGCACAGAGCAAAGTGTCAGTAACTTTACAGGAAGAAACGTGTGCGCACGTGTACACACTCAGAGGCAATTCCGGACTCTTGTTTTCAGAAGTGCATTTGACAACACCCGGGTGCATAAAACAAAGGAATGTAACACGTTGAAAGAATGAGAAAGAAAGCTGCTTCTTTGCTTGTTTCCAAAAGTTGACGTCTTAGGAGAGCAGAGAGCCATCCTAGAAAAAAAGTTGTCTCCCTCTTCCTTAAAATCGCTAAGCTTCCCCTGGCCTGGGCTGGGTTAGAAGTGCCATTATGTTCAGGAAGTGAGGAGAATTCTGCTACTGGGGTTTCTGGGGGGTCCCTCATGGTGTGATCAGAGCAGAGTTTCATGCAAGTTTATGAACTTGGAGGAAGACGGACCTCGCTGGGCGACCTGGCTAGAGCCTGGAGAAGCTAAACCCCCAGAGCTGTGTGGTTGTCCACACAGATAGGCTTTAAACCCTCTCATTAATGAATCCCCCAGTGCATAGTGGCTAGAAAGAACTGAATGAAACCCTACCTGCTTTGTTTTAGAGTTGGAGGACATTATTTCATCTGTTGTATTGTCAGGATGAGTTTGGTGTTTAATATCAAAAAGTAATTTAAATTGTAAGAGAAGTCAATCTAGTGAATATCAGTGTATGATATTAGTTTTTAACTAAACTAATGGAAAACTAAACTAAATCAAAAAATATTTTAACGTAAAGATGAATGTATGTCTATACGTAAGAGAAAAGGTTTGTCTTATTTTCTGTTTGATACCGCTAGTGCACACACATACAAAAAGGTTAGATGAATTTTTATAAATTTATTGAAATAGCTCATGTCTATTAAAATTAAGACCATGAGAAAGAGAAAACAGTGGTTTCCAGGGAAGCCCTATAAAATAACAAGGACCCCAGCTTCAAAAGATGATTAGCAAATGAACTATTTCTCCTGTTTGGATGATGGTTTATTTGTTTAATGTTAGGTAGGATAGCTATTTGTTAAACGTTTTCATAATCAAGATAAACAATCCTCAACAAAAGAGCCAATCCAATTTCATGGATGTTATATAAGTTTCCCTAAACTAAAATTAAAGCCACTTTGCCTGAGTAAACACGGTTTTAAGCAAGTATCATTTATATCTAACTTTATTTATAATGTTATTTTTTTAGAAGAATCTTGATGTAAAGTAGAAAACTGTAAATTTTTTTAAGTTAGATTCTCAGAATGCCTAACTTTAAATAGAGATGAGAACATATTTTGCAAAAGTAAATTTTCAGCCAGACACTTTGAGAGAGATTATACAATAATGTCTTCAATGGGTTTTTCGAATTCCAAAAAAAAAAAAAAATCAATTCTCCTTTTAATACATAAAATTAGCTTGATCCACAGGTGGATCATGGACACTAAAATTATCTACTCTATATGTCTGCATAACTCTGAAAATATGACCGTAACCAAAGAATTAGGAAATTTTAACCAGGGCACCCTTCTAGGTGTTTGGAATATAGAATAAAATGAATAAACCAGAAGTTCAGAGTTCATGAAGCTTACATTCTAGGTGGAAGAAATATACTACAAAGATCTTTAAAAAATTAAGAAATTTCTAGGTCCCATATTTACGGGACCTAGAGTGAGCCAATGTGTTTTGAGGACCCTGTGGTAGGCAAAGAACTGTGATAATCAGTTTCAAGGAGGTGAATCTACTTATTGATCTTTCACATAGGCAGTAGCATGATGAACATGTTAGAAATTGCTTGTGTGTTTAGGAGCAGGGAACACTGCCAAAATTCAGATATACAGTATCAGGCAGCTTGGGAGGGAAGTTCTATGCCAATTTCATAGCAATTGATTATATACACAATAAAACATGAGTGATTTTCTAGGGAAATCTGTGTAAAATTATGAAATCCTGACCCACTTATGGAAGTGAGTCACCGTTTATACATTTATTCTATGGCTGCATCCTGATATAAGAGAGTTCAGCCTTTATTATGTCACAGCCCATAATATACCACTGAAAATGGACAAAAGATGCTTGTCACAAGGATCCAAACACACACAAAGAAAAATTCCAGTGCTTCGAACTCTGTGCCAAGAAACCACACATTGTAAGAAAATGCTTGATTCCATTATATACCAAGTTCTCTTACTAATCAGATATTCAAATGCCAATTTAGTCAACATAAAGAACGAAGTGAAAGTTCTCAATGCAATAACGTAATTTCTCTGAAGGGCCCTTACTCTGAACTTACTAAAAGTTCAGACAGTCTAGTTTCCAAATTCGTAATAAATTTCTCAGGCTGGTTCTTTTTCAAATTGAAGGAGAGATGTTCCATCTTCAGCTCTCTTTCTTTCTTACGATACTTGTGCATCACTGCTCATTTTTAGAAAACCAGAAATGATCACGAAATTTGGAAAAGAAATAACATAGAGACAGTTCAACATTGCTACCAGTTAACCTTTTCTGTTTTAATTGCGCAAATATGAGATGTTACCAAAAAATGATAAGCGTTCTTAAAGTCATTGTATAAGAACTTACACCTTCAGTACTACAAACTTCACTGTTGTTCCCTTGGAAGGAGTCAGTGGCACAAACCCTGCTGTCACTGTTCCATGAATATTTTCCTTTTCTCAGTCAGCAGTAACTCAAATGGATTTGAGTCCATGTCTTTCTACGCTGCTATGTATCAGTCTTTCTTTTAGGCAGGTAGTTCTTGTAGGATAAGTTCCCTTTCTGTTTTTCTATTCATATCCTTTTCATCAGTTTCATGCTTGGCTTGAACTTCAAGTCATCTCATAAGCTTATTGGAGAGAGCTTGAGTTATTTTGTTAATTTCTACTCCATGATTAATTTATACACTCTTAAATTCAGTAAATATTTTCTGAGTGGCTACCATATTCAAGATGTTCTTCTAGGTGCTGGGAATACAGAATAAAATGAACCAACTAGAATTCCAGCTTGCATGAAGCTTACATTCTAGTGGGAAGATATATAGCAGTAAACAAATAAGTAAAATTTATAGGATGTCAAATGATAAGTGCTCTAGAGAAAAATAAATCCAAGAAGGGAGAGAGTATGCAGTAGTAGGTGAGAGGAGGCTTGCCATACTGAAGATGGTTATAGAAAGCATCAAAAATACTTGACTGAAGGGATAGAGTGCAAAGACTGAAAAGACGTGAAGGGATAGAGTGTGCAGGCCTCTGGGCGAAGAAGTTTCTATACCCAGGTAACAAATACAAAGACTTAGCAGTAGGAGGATGCCTGGGGTGTTCAAGGAACAGCAAGGAATATTTAGCCTGAGTAACTCGAACAGTAGATTTTCTACTTACTGACAGAATGAATACTAAGGGAGGATAGGGTTTGGGGTGGGGATGGGTATCAGAATTTTAGGTTTGGAAGCATTCTTCTTGAAACATATATTAGAAATTCAAATGGCGATATCAAATATCAAGTTGTGTGTGTCTATCTGCAGGTAAGTAAGAGAGATGTCTGGGCTAGAGATATAGAAACGGGAGACCTCAGTGTGTGCGTGGAATACTTAAAGTCATGTCATCACGTCATGAGATTAGATAAGTGAATATAATAAGAAAGAGAAATAGTCCGAGGATAAAACCCTAAGAACTCTAATGTGTAAATTGGGGATTTTTAACTGGATTACGTGTATCCTGAGAAGATTCCTAAGACTTTCTAAGGAGTTTGCAGACTGATAGTTTTGGAAAAGTAAATTCCCGTGTTCTCAACATTGATACAAGTAGTCATGACTAGAAGTAATTGGCCTGAGACCCTTCAGTTGTGCATTTTATGTGTTCTTATTTCCCATCTCTCCTTTCAATATACTTTATCTTTATGCACTTTACAAACAAATTATATACTTTTTAATGCATTGTGATCTCCCTGTGTTGCGTTGCTCAGGTGTTAATAACTCTGAACTTCAAAAAAGAGGGAGTGTGAAAGTATTAATGTCTACCTGGGATCTAATAACTGAGGATGGATTTTCATGCATAGCACTAGCTGGTTTCCAGTTCTTCTGTTGCCACAAAATTGGATAAGACTCTAATGCAGTTATTACCCAAAATATTATTGAAAGTGATTTGTGATGATGGATCATTTAATTTGGGGGCATCTAGCTTGAAAGATGGTCAAAGAACCAAGTGACATAAGGAAACCTATCCTCATCTAGTTCCTCAGGAAGCTTACATATACCAGTGAAATAAACATGAAGCACAGTAATAATACATAATATCCACTGATGGATACGTGGATTAATAAAGAAAGAAAGATTCATGCAAAGCATAAAGAAATATAGATGCTTATATGGGAGAGGGAGAAAAAGGTGTGATTGGGAAAGAGGAGGCTTCTATGTTGCTGTGAATGTTCTCTCTCCTGAATAGTGGTTACATGATTCTTCACTGGATAAATTATGATGCTGTCCATCTTCATTTGGTGAATTTTTCTAAAGGTTTATTTCACAATGGAATGGCTTAAAATTACACCAGGATAACATTCTGTGATGGGAATGCAGTAGTGATAATAGTCTAAGGAGAAAGGGAATGGCTTGGAATTTCCTGCTGCTAAAGAAAACTATGTTTGTGTACTTTAAAATGGACGAACAAATGCATCAATCTACTATAGTTTTAAGATTTCACTGGATACATTTATAAGTGTGATGTCATAGTTGTCAACTAAAAAAAAAATGGAAAGGGAGGTATATGAATAAAAACTTCAAAGACCCTTGGCTTAGAGATCGGTGTTATAAGGAAGTACAGCAAAGATTCCTGACATTGAACTGCCAATAGTACAGAAGGAAAACCGGAAGCAATGTATAAAAGGTATTCGTATGAGGAGGGTATGATCAACCCTCAGCAATACATAATACTGATGAGAATTTAGCTAAGATGAGGACAGAGAATTCACCACTGGATTTAGCAACTAGTGGCCATAGGTAATCTTGACAAGAGCTCGTTTGAGAGAGCTGTTGGGGAAAAATCCTAACAACTGTGTTTGAGAGAAAATAGGAGGAGAACGGAAGACAGCATTCATGGACTAATCTTCCAAGGAGTTTTGCTTTAAAGAGGAATAACTGGGAGGTGGTATGAGGTCAAACAAGATTTTTAGCTTGCTTTTATTTGTTTAGATGAGAGAAATTACAACAAGTTTGTGGCTGGTGGCAATACTCCAGTTAAAAGGGAATGAAATGATAATGCTAGACAGAGAGGGAGACTCTACTGGAGTTATATTCTTGAGTAGGTTCAAAGAGAAGATATTTGGACTGTAAGTAGAGGGGTTGGCTTTGCTTAAAAGTACATCCTTTATGGTAAAAACGAGGAAGACAGATTATGTGGGTGGAGCTGGAAGTTCAGTAGACATGGTTTCAGAGTCATGTGACAGTTTCCTCTGCTTTTTTAAATTAATTAATTAATTTATTTGTTTGTTTATTTATTTTAGTGCAATTGGAACGAGATCGTCATCTTAGAGCGAGAAATGGCGGGGGTATATTTGAGAGTTGAAGAGGGAAGAGAAGCTGCGAAATAGTCATCTAGAAGAATGAGAGACTAAATAGAACATGGGCATTTAGTAGGGTCGCTTGAGGTTAGTGGTCACAAGTTTAAAGTGATGCCCCAGTAAACACGGTATTTTGTTTGTTTGTTCATTTTTCTCCCTAGCATGTTCACCTTTTTTCTCTAGCTACAGATAGAGCCATGTATTTAATCGGCTTCAGGCCTTGCTAAGTTAGTAGGACACAATGAGAAAGTTGCAAGCGAGTGATTGCAATGATGATCCTGAATTTCATGTCAGTAGTGAGGAAGATGAGGGCGTGAGGAAGGTAAGGACAGTGAAAAGCTCATAGAACCCAAGGATCATGCACTGTAGGTTCCAGCGAAATCAGAGTCTTGCTGATACCCCTCTTCCCTGCCTCCTTTTATTTTTTGTTCTTTTTTCTCACCTCTAAATGGCCTTGAACACGTTACTTAATCTCTCTGTGCTTCAGTTTCCTTATCTTTAAAATAGAACTGACCTCATTATAGTGTCGTAAAGATAAACTATTTTTGTATTTAGTTATAAAATATATGTAAAACGACTGGAAGTGTACTTGGCAGCTAGTAAATATTCTATAAATGTTAACTACCAACGTTATGATAATCCTTCCTTAATACTTTTCCTTCTTCAAATGTTAGTTAAACTTCTACCATGTTCTGATACTGTGAAAGATACCAGGTTACAGAGGTAAATAGCATAGGTCCCCTGTCGCCGACGAACTCACAAATGTTGTTAGTACAGAGAGAGGTAACTGACGAGGGTGCTCTGGGACCCTAAGGAGATAAACACCTAACAATGCCTGAGTCGATTTCTTATGGATGAGAAGGAATTAGCCAAACGCAGGATGTTTGATAGGGACAGGAAGGGAATGCCATGAAGAGGCAAGGGTGATATCTAAAGTAGTGAGTCTGAAGACAGTGGTGTTGGAAGGCATGAGAATCCTATCTGGTGAGCTGAGCCTGTTCTCAAAATGGCAAATGATTTCTGGGGTTTTATATGTGAATGGCACACACTTCAGAACTTATTAGTAACCTAATGAGTGAGTTATTAAACATAGATGTAATCTGTCTTATAGTTAGAGTTAGCTCGTTTCAAAGAGTTTTCTGAAATACTTGTATAGGGTCTTACATTAAGAAATGTGGCTTCTTCTAGGAATTGCTTGACAGTTTTGAGCTTCTACTGCATAAACGCGTGGGTAGAATATTTCTGAAAAACTCAGGAAATACACTTTGGAATCGGTGCATCATAGTGTTACTTGATTTAGCTGTGAAATTCCTCTGCTGCTATTCCTACAAAAATTTATGTTGGTTTGGCTTTATCGATATCAGTTTTGTTGCAGATGTTCAGTCAACTCTATGGCAGCTCATATTTATATGTTTGGGGGTTGTACTTTTCTAATAAGTAAACCTTAAAAGTTGTATGCACTGAAATTCAAATATGAATCATTCATGTTTCTATTACTAATATAGATGTATACTTAACTCCCATCAGGTCCTCGTAATTAACTTTTTCTGGGTGATGTGCTACCTCACAGTGAATATTACTCAAAAATGTTAAAACTTATTGTCAAGATAAGTTATAGCAAAAATGCTGTGTAATTTTTAAATTTATAGCATGTTTTTAAACTACTTGTTACTAGCAACAGGTTTCTGCAAACTTGATTATTATTTCCTCTTCAATATATATATATTTTAGTTAACAGTTGGAATGGGGTTTTATGATACTTAGAGTCTTGGTCCTTATGGTAGACAAAATAATGTCACCCCAAAGATGTCCATATCCTAATCATCACTACCTGTGAATAGGTTTCTTTATATGCCAAAATGGACTTTGCAAATATGATTATTTTAAGAATCCTGATATGGGCCTATTATCCTGGATTATCCAAGGGTATCCAATGTAACCATAAAAGTTCTTATAAGGCAGGAGAGTTGAGTTAGAGAAAGAGATATGACAATGGAAGAAGTCAGAAGGAGAGATTTGAAGATGGGACCCTACTAGCTTTGAAAATGGAGGAAGAAACTACAAGCCAACAAATGCAGGTGGCCTCCAGAAACTGGAGAAGTCATAGAAACATTTTTCTAGAGCCTCCGGAAGGAATACAGGCCCATCTACAATTCGTTTTAGGATTTCTGACCTGCAGAACAAGGTAATAAATCGTGTCTTTTAAGTGACCAAGTTTGTGATGATTTGCTACAGTAGCAAGAGGAAATTAATACAGTCCTACTTAGAGCACTGCAATCATTACAAAAATTGAGAACAGTCATGACAAGCATAATGGAAAGTAGCCAGCAGTGAGCACCTCTTTGTACCTACTGGACACAGAGACAATTTGAAGTCCACTTTGAACCCATCTCCAAGGCTCAGCAATGATCTGCTTTCTCTGGGAGATAATATCAGATCTAATTTTAGACTTTGATTCTTCAAATATAGTAAACACATAAGTAAAGAAATATGGAATTATGGCTTAATAAATATTTACTGAATCATCTCTAGTTACTCAGAACCCCAGTATTCCCACTGCTGCCTTCAATACACATGAACTGAAACAGCAGGGTTGAGAGCCCATATTCACATCTGTTCCTGAATGTGTTTGTCCAACTGCGTGAACTCTGTATCCAAACACAAATAGTTATTAATTGAATTGCACTATCCATGCCTTGTAGTCCCTTTTAAAAGTGAATAATACAGAGATACTGCATTTCCCCTATAGTTTTTAAAACAAGAAATGCCAAGTGGAATACTTGACATTTCTTACTTAAGTAAGTTATTCAATGCTTCTCTCCATCAAAAGTTATAAGGGATATCTTTTATAACACTGGTAAAGTATCAAGTATAGATATAAATTTCCTCTGGAGCAATCTTATGCTGTCTAGCAGTGTTCTAATCGATGCACATCTTTAGATATCTTTAATAAATCATCAAACTTCATTCCTTAAATGAGAAATGCTGGTTTGGTTTGAATTTTTAATAGTTTAGAGGTCAAGAACTATCTAAACATTGCAAATAGCTTAAGCATCAGCCCACTAAGCATGTAGTAATGGAAATAACATCTGATTACCTGCTCCAAATGCTTCTATAAACACATCTTAAAAATATTTTTAAAGTTTCTTCTAGCGGCTTTTCCCAAGTTGCATATTTTAAAGGTATGCGAGAATAACATGTTTTACTCAAGAAGATGGATTAAGATTCGCTTTTGGTGAACAATCTTTAAGGGTGGCGTTATTCATATCAGTGTTGCTTGTTCACAACACAGTAACAAGACTTCTTCAGAGATACATCAAATGAAGCTATTGCTTCATTAAAAGCCCTGGATAACTAGATTTTAGCTGGTGTCTTGGTCAAACAGCAAGTATGGTTTGAACACAGGCCCGTCTCATAGTAGAAGCTGGAGCTGAATCTGCCAGTGAGACTTCTAGGTTTAGTCTTTCCTGCATTCCTCTGCAATGTTAGTTTTGCAAAAGAAAGTAATGTCAGAAATTTCAAAGTTACATAAACTGTATGGTCATGTATGACCACAATAACAAATTTTATCGAATTGTCCCAAAGCTGGTGGCTTGAAACAATTGTTTGTTCATGCTCTCGCATCTATAGATCCTCTGAGGATTGTTTGGCATGGTTCCATTGGCCAAAGCAAGCCACATTCCCCAGATAAATGAGCACCAACCATTTTCACTCTTTATGTCACTCCAGTCAAGTTTGGAATTCAAGAAGAGCACATCTGTTTGGCCTAGGTTGGTTCATGTGCCTACTCCTTGGGTTGTCTGATCGGGGCTCAGTAGTGCAAACACTGGTATGTTTTCATTTTGTCTTTCCTAGCTGCCATCCAAGATAAAGTGTCAACTTTATTTTAAGGAAGATGCCCCTGGAGTTTGCAGGACTGGTTGCCAGCTTTGTTAGGAGTTATACAAGTAATTGGATCTCAGCTGTTTACATCCAGTAGGAAAGAGATAACTTCTCTCCTAAGATTCTAGGCATCAGTCTGAATAGTTGTGCGGCCATGGAATTGGAAGATGATGATTTATTTCAGGTAATTACAGATTGTCCCTAGAGCTGGTGACGATGGTCATCTTTTCTCCATTCCCATAGGCTGCACTGGGGATGGAAATACCCTCAATGAACATCTGAATATCTTTAGGAAGGATGTAAGGAAGAACAAGTTCAAGTAAGCAATGAGCTAAGGTCAACTATACAAAGCAAATAGCACCATAGGTTTGGAATTGACTGAAATCTTCACTGTCATTCAGAGATTTTCGCAACAATTATACTACAAAAAACACATGACTATGTAATTCTAGATATTAGTAGTGGAACATAAATGATAAAATTGAGTAAACATGGCTGAGTTCCTCATAGCTGAGCAACATTTTCCAATATTAAAAAATCTATATCACATGTATACATATTTGGATATTATATTTTACATGTTATATATGCATATATGCCCAAACATATATGCATATATAACATGTAAAATATAATATTAATCCTTTATATTGGCAAGTCGATGGGCACTGGATGCTAGAATTGCTTTTAATTTTACTTTAAATAATTTACATTAAATTTTTTAATTTTAAAATACATCGTGTAAATTGCAAAATAGTGTATCTTTTTAATTCTATATATAATTTTAAATGTAGGAAAATAACTTTTTGAAAACATTGTAACTTTCGATGTTTTTATTTCAGATGAAATTTAATGTTTTGTGCATTTTGAATAATATATTTTATTTTTAATCCTTTAGAATGTACAAGTTGAGATTGTGATAGGAATAGATAACACAAAAGTTCAGATGAGAAAAGAAAAAAAGAAATAGAAAATCTTCAAATGAGCTGTCTGCTTAAAATTTTAAAGAACTAGAAACAATGGAAATGAACAGATTCTACCTGAGCATGCTCCACATGAAATTTGCAAGTAAGACCTTACATATTTTTTATTTAATAAAGATTTACTTATCAAAACAATAAAAATGAGCAAGAAAAATATTCCCATCAAATCGACAATTTATACAGATCGATGAAATACTAAAAATTTCATATTCTTTAAAAAAGCTAAAAATGTAAATATCAGTTCAAATCAATGAGAATAAAAAAGAGAATTAGACACATCGAATTCACAACTCGGAAAAAACAAATATCACTCTGCTCTCCCCCATTAAAGGATGAAGAAAATTCATCCTTTTTTGCCTATTTATAAAATGGGCAAATTGAAAGAAAAAGACAAATCTCTAGAGGATTACTATGTTTTTCAGATTGTGATTCTGGAAAATGGCTGTCACATCCTTTCTCACAGCATGAAAATATTTTAGCAAAACAAAATCTAACTCAAATTAGTGACTGTGCTTTTTCATTGGACGTACATAGCAGAAAATTATTTAATTTTACATTAAAAATATTTTAAATTGTGAAAACTTGTAGAGATTGGCATTTGTATTCTAAATAAATGGCAAAAACATATTGTTCCTACATTTACATGTTTCTCAACTGATCTTCAAGTCCAGCCTTGGCTAATGAAGGTATCTATGACTAGAAACGTAACACCTTTGGTTAAAGAAACACAAAATACTAGTTTCCAATAAAAAATAAAAATAATTCATAAGTGCATTTACTAGTGCTCAAAAAGGCTGAGTAAACATCAATCAATAAAGAGCATTCGACAAAGATAAATTAATGCCAATATATTATGCAAATATAGAAATGAATAATATGTTTAATATTAGCTGAGCATAACAATGCTTTTCATGGCACGAACAGAACAATAGTTACAGAAAGGAATCAAAGATTGGGTTTATTAGAAATTATTTCCTAATTTATTGCAAGCATAGCTGATTGTGTAAAATAGATTTAAAAAAAGAAAAACAAGTTTTACTATCCAAGATTACTAGTTTAATAAGTAACAAAGTGAAATAAGAACTTGTAAATTTTAAAAATAAATATTAAATTTGTGGAAGGGACAAAAGTTATGTTGTGCAACTACTATTCATTATAATTATTGTTGAACACCCAGAAGAAAATAATAAAGTTGACTTCATTGTTTGTACCTATTGTAAAACTTATGCATCCTAACTTAAAAATTAAAAAACAATTTTTAGAATTAACTTAAAAGATTTTCTGTGGCTATGATAATGGTGTTAACATAATCGATAATTAAAAATGCGCACAAATCAGAATCCGAGCCAAAACCCCAGGAACGTGTACAGTGTATAGTTAGATTTTGTTGCTAGGATACATAGCCACAATTTACCAATAGCAGTGGCATTCCTTAGCAAAATTCAGAGATCACATACAGTTTTTTTTTTTCTTTGCCCAAAGATAGAACAAATAACTTGATAAAACAAATTGAAAATATTGACCTTATAAATACATTTGGACACTTGATGATAATGCCAACCAATTACTATTAAAGCAATTAGATCTATTGGGCTAGATATAAGATATTTTAGAAGAGTAAGGAAAAACTAACAGAAGATCCTCAAATAAAGAGTGAAATGTGATCTCGGGTAAAAATTTAAATTAATATTGAATACATGTAACAAAGTTATTTTTTGTGAGGTAGTGTTTGTTAGAAATAAGATTAGCAGAAGTTTACAAAAAAATATTAAATTTGACCATTTCTTTTTTTTAAAGTGTTGAAATAATTTAAAATTTTTTAATTATTTTTAAATTAGTAGGAACAACATATGAACTATGTGGAAAATGACATTGCAACAAAATATAGGACTTTAGAACAAATAAACAAAAATAAAAGAGAAAGAGTATTGCAAAAAAGCATCAATTTCTTCGGAGACTGTTTCCTGGCCATTTTTTTTCAGATTTATTGAGAAAATTTCACATACCATAAAATTCACCGATTTAAAGTGGTTGGTTCAATTATTTTTAATATATTCACAGAGTTGTGCAACTATCACAATAATATAATTTTGTCATGTATTTTTTAAATAACAGCTTTAGTGAGATGTAATTCACATACCATAAATTCATAGTTTTAACGTATATATAATTCAATCGCTTTTAGAATTGTGCAAGCATGACCAATATCTAATTCTAGAACATGTCCTCACTCTGAAAAGAAACTCCTTAGCAATTACCAGTTACCCTATTTCTTCCTCTTTTCCCGCCGGCCAGAATCCCTCTACCCATGGAAACCACTAATCTCTTTTCTACCTCTACAGATTTAGCTTTTGTGGACAGTTCATATAAGTAGAAATGTGGCCTTTTATGTCTGGCTTCTTTCACTAAATATAATGTGTTCATTTGCTTTGTTCCTTTTAGTAAACTTCCATTGTATGGATGCACCACATTTTATTTATTCATTAATCCATTAATAAACATTTTTGGCTAGTATGAACAATGCTATTATGAACATTTATGGACAAGTTTTTGTGTAGACCTATGTTTTCAGTTCTCTTGGATATATACCTAAGGGTGGATTACTGGGTCATATAATAATTTCATTTCAACTCTTTGAGGAACTGCCAAAGTATTTTTTAAGGGAGTGTTATCATTTTACATTCCCACAAGCTATGTATGATGGTTTGAATGTCTTCATATCCTTGTCAACACTTGTTATTGTCTGTCTTTTTGATTATGGCCACCTTAGTGTGCGTAACATGGTATGTCATTGTGGTTTAGATTTGCATTTCCTGTATGTCTAATGACATTGAACATGTTTTCACGTGCTTTATTAGCAATTAGCATAGCTTCTTAGGAGAAATGTCTATTCAAATCCTTTGCCCCTTTATAATTAGATTATTTTATCTTTTTATATTGACTCATTTCTTGCCATTTTAAGATTAAAATATAGACTTGACAGAATAGTAATTTGATAAAACTGGACAAATACTACTCTTTCTGGTTTGCTTTATAACATTCAACTTTAAAAAATTGAAAAGAAAAATATAAGTAACACAGTTTTACCTAAATATCACATGAAAAAGATGGTAAAATTATAAAGAAATGATAGCAATTCATTACATCAAATATTTTAAATATTTTCTAATATCTGATAACTTATGAGATACTTTATATTGTTTGAACATGATATATGAAATCCATAGTTCATTTCTGAATTTAAGTATTGCTTTACAAAATTTGTTGACAATTTTAGTTACTACTGCCTCTGCAGAGCAAAATTTTTCAAAGTTGAAATTTATACAGACAAAAACTACCTAAACACTATAAAGTAATGTAATTTGTCATTACTGTCAGCGAAGCATAAATTATGTAAAAAAATTTGATCATAACATTCTGGAAAATTTTTTCTCTCTAAATATATAGTACCTTATGAATTATATGTTTGTATGACTAAAATGAACATCTTCAGCCCATCAACAAAACACTCAACCATGATTCGTAATAATTAAAGCAATTGTTTTTGATATTTTTCTTTCTTTCAATCAAATGAAAACCATATTTTTATATTTTTTTGATTTCGCTCTACTAATGTTCAGATTGAGATATGAGGATATGTCAATATATTTATTATATAGTATATTTACTTGACAGTTTGTTAACTTTATAATTTTTAAATATTTAGACATGTCTATTCATTCTCTCGTAGGCTGGCTTGGTTGTGCCCATTGTTAAAATTCTGTGAATGGATTATGATGCTGTACATTTTATAATAAAATGAATCAGTGAAGAAAGGCTAACTATAAGTCTCTCCTGATCCTGGAAGACCCAAGCTTGGCTTGATGCCCATAATTATGTTGAGAGGAAGAGTCATGAGTATGAAGAAGCGAAAAAACACAGCCAATCTGAAAATACTATCTAGAAAGGAAGTATGTACAGCTGTCACCAAATATTGATATAGATTAAAAACCCCAGAACATTAGTAAAATATATATATACAACTGGAGGAAACGAAGCTCAAATTGTAAATGTCTGACACTGTTAGAGGCTTAGTAGTTAGTTCCTCTCTTTTAGGAGGCATGCAGCAGAGTTCAAAGCTATTCCGCCCATAAGGAAGACATATTACTACTGTCTAACGTCCACTACAGATGTGGCAAATAGGGCAGAACAAAAGACCGTGGAGAAAAGTAATGGAATTGAGGATCTCCTGCCAGGGAGCAAAATTAGGGTCTAATCAAGGAACAATTCACCCCATTCTCACCTCCCAAGGGAGAAGATCCTCACCACCTCTGCTTAGTGGGATTTCAAGATTGTTGTGGATCGGATTAGTCTCTGCCATGCATCAGGGCAGTTACTATCTCCCTGTTCTGCTATGTATTTAGAGAGCATGGAAAATTAACTTTTTAGTTCATGAATGTCCAGGGCAAAAGAAATCATCATCAAATTTGATGTGGAGTCTACTCAGAGACCCTAGGCTTTGAGCTTGATGCCATGTCGAATGGAACTTTTAGGTTGATTTCTTAAGGGAAGGGTCCAGCCTCCTTTGCATGTAGGAGGTAAAGTGAGTTGAATACCTGGTGACCTGAAGGACAGAAAGTGATAGTTCGCAATGTTGTTCACCAAATATTTCCAGCTTTCAGCCTCCTGGGCACCTGGAGGATTATACATCTGTCCCACTTACTGAGTGGATTTTGTGACCAGATCTGGCCAGTGCATTACAATGGAAATTAGAAGTCACCTCCAGGATGGAGCTTTCCATATGCAAGACTCAGTGATAACCAGCAATGTTTTTAGATAGTGGCTGCTCTGTTAGCCTTAGCCCAGACAGAGTCACCATGAAGCAAAACTCACAGCCAACCCCCACCTGACAGGAAGATGAGCTAGAAATAACTTGTGTCATTATGACCCATAAAGAGATGGGAATTGTTTATGGCATTATAACGTTTATTGCGTTATAAAACCTGATGGTAATAGTGACATTAAATACATCGGCTTCTTTACTAAAAAAAACATTCTCCAAATTAAATGGTTTAACATTCATTGATTAAACTACTGAAGAAATACAATGAATCATGGATATTATCGCAAGTATATTTTTAAAATTTTTTGGTCCTATGATGAACCTCACACTCTGAAAAGTGTGATGCTTTTCCCTGGGAAAATCAAGTTAACATTTAAATTTGAGATCTTTCACTCCATTTATAGTATTTATAGTTACCACTAATGGCACTATGAGTTTAGAATAATGGAAGCTAATGTGGCTTTTTACTTCCAGCTTCTCCCTAGGACGTGTGGCAGTTTCTCTCAATCTTCTGGTTGCTTCCTCAAAACAGCTGGAACTTAATTCTGCAAATACAAAGAGACAACATTGCCCTACAGCTTTTAATAGCCACTTAGGCAAGTTTCAATTTATGAATCCATCTAATATATGATTATAATGGAGTTGTGTTTTTTTTAAAAAAAGGTTTTTAAATACTATGAGTACTTGTTCACTTTCCTTACCTGAGTAGATAGGCTTAATAAGTTTTAATCCACAACCATAAATAAAAATAAATGTCTTTATTTATTTGAAGAAAAGTAAAATAGCTGTACTGTCATATCTCATATCTGTGTAAATTTTAATAATGTTAAATTAGGGTTTTAGGAATAACAAGTCGATAATTATATAAAATAGTGTCATTGTAAATTAATGAAAACATACTGATTAGGGAAAAAGTGTAAATATCAAAATATCATATGTATGTATCAGAGATATTTATAGTACATATATGTTATTATTGCACATGGTTCTTTTGGTTATTAATGGTATATTGACTTGTAGATCTCCCCCCATAACCTATTTCTCTATCTCTCCATAAACTCCAAATTGGAGGAAGTCATAGAGTTTTCCTTTTTTTTTTTCTGTATTGAATATTAAAGTAGCAAATACTGATACTAAGATGATCAAGAACTTGGGAGAATAAAGACCATGTTAACTTGAAGTAGAAAACCCCGAAATTAGTCCTTACAGCCTCCCAATTTCCTACAAGAGTGGTTCTCAATGTTGGCTGCACATTAGATCATGTGGGAGTTTTTAAAAATCCTGATACTCAGCATACCCTGAATCAATTAAGTATAAATACTTTGGGGAATGTGGTAATGAATTTTATGTGTCAACTTGACAGGGACATGAGGTGCCCAGATATTTGGTCAAACATTATTCTGAGTGTTTCTGTGAGGGTGATTTTGGATGAGTTTAATGTTTAAATTGATAGGCTGAGTAAAGCCAATTTGTCCTCCCTGAGATGGGCAGGCCGCATCCTATCAGGTGAAGGCTCGAATAGAAACAAAAGGCTGACCCTCCCCTGAACGAGTAGTGATTCCTCCTGTCTTGCTGCTTCGTGTTGCAACATTTTGTTTTTCCTGCCTTCAGACAAACTGAAACATCTGCTCTTTCTGGATCTTAAGTCTGCTGGCCTCCAGACTGGAACATACAGCATCGACTCTTCTGGGTTTCCAGTTTGCTGACTGCAGATCTTGGGACTTGTGAGCCAATTCCTTATAATAAATCTCTGTGGATGGATGGATGGATGGATGGATGGATGGATGGATGGATGGATGGACATGGATGGATGGATGGATGGATGGATGGATGGATGGACAAATGGATGGATGGACAGGCAGACAATAGACAGACATGAGATTTTATGTGGCCAAGGAAATGTGAAAAGTCATGTATGTCATATGTATGTCATGTTCAAGTGTCAGAGGGTAGATCTCCATATTCTCAAACTGTGATGATCACAAATGTTTTAGAGACAGGATGCTCAGTGGGTCTGGTTCCCGGGATGAAGATTGTGACAAAACAATGAAGATGACATGGAATGGAGCACAATTGATCCAGAATGGGCATGAAGCATGAGTGAGAAATAAGCATTATTATTATGGGTTTTCTGTAAGAGCTTTTCAGAATTTTGTTAACATACACATACAGTGCCTGCCCTTACCAACTCCGGGGCCATTCTGCCTTTGGGTTTATTGTTATGTGAGGAAATATATTTTCTTATGGGCTAAGGCCTTTCGGTCACAGTTTTGTTGTTTGAATCTGTAATTATTCAAATCGTGTACCAAGAAAACCTCCCTCAAGCCTTCAAACCCTACTTAATTGTTCATCATCCTTGGGTCTTCCCTGGTATCACAAGACGGCATTATCCTTCTAGCTTTTATCGCACAGTTATGCATATTTTTCTCATCACATGGATGAGAATGATTTCTAATATCTTATTTTTCTATTCTCTACCCACTAGTCAGCAAGCTTCTGATAGGAAGACTGATATCTTTCCAGTCTTTGTTTCCTTGGCATCTAGACCAGTATCGAGCACTTAATATAAGGGTCCAACATACATTTTTCTGAACTAAATCAAATGTAGAAGTGGTAATACTTTCACCTGTTTATAATTGTCTTCAATATTTCCTCTGCCTATGTTGAGAATCATATGATACTGTCATAATCTTGCTTCAACCATCAAACATAATTTAGAAAGAATAAGAGAAAACGAAAATATATTGCCTTTGCCCATAATATTACTCTTTCCATTGTTTTTTTCTTCCTTCCTGATGCTCCTAGATTCCTTCTTTTATCATTTCCTTTTGTCTTAGAGAACTCCTTTTAGCCATTCAGTAGGGTAGGTCTGCTGGCAAGAAAAATTCTCTTAGCATTCTTTCATTTGAGAATGTCTTGATGCCCACCTCCACTATCTGATTGGCATCAGTTGGTTGCTTTTTCTCATTCATGTTATATTTTTCCTGGTTCTTGGCATGATGAATGATTTTCCTATTACATCATGGACATTTTGTTTGTTATATTAGGAGACTCTTGAAGCTATTTAAATCTTTTATTTTACCTTGTAGTCACCATGTTTAGATTTAGCACGTAGGTTCTGGCTTACTTCTTTGGGCTCTAGTACCAATCACAGCTATGTTTTTGTGGCCTTTGCAATGCAGTTCTGGCCTGGTTCACCATCCTGGTGCTGCTGGAGCTCCTGCTCAGTTCCTACTGGTGCTGCTTGTGGGAGCTGAAGTAATCTCCTGGGTCATCTTCTGCCAGGGGCCGGAGGAGAGCCAGAAGAGGCTAGGCCTGGGTCTTATGCCACCGAGAGGAGGGCAGGAAAATCTGATTTCCAACAATGTTGCCTGGGTGTGAATCAGCTTGCTGGCTAGTGTCCCAGTGATTCTGCAGCAGTGGTTAGGTTGGCTTATGGGGACTTTAAAGATGCTGCTTCGGGTAGACCTCAGACAGCTGGTGTCCTGGGTATGAAACAGAGCTTGGGGCTGTCCAATAGGTCCCGCTTCAGCTTGCCCTTTCCTGGCACTGTGTGAGACAGAAAGAAAACCCAGGAAACTGATAGTGTTGTCATCTCTCAGGTCCTGTCATTTGCCAGTCCACCTTCTTTCTAGCTCTCTAAGTCTTTTTGTCATCGTTCAATTATTCCTAGGGCATTTAGTTGTGCTCAGAGGGGAGGGGTGGGAATATGTGAGGTTGTAACATTTTTGTTCCAGAACTGGGAGTCTCCAAGTGCTTTATATATTAACTTATTTAATCTGCACTACTTCTTTGAGGTAGGATAATGTATAACCTCTTATTTCTCACATATAATAGGTAAGAAAGAAAAATTAAAATTAATAAGATCTTGGCAAAGACCAAGAAAGAGGAATATATAGGTGAAGCACGTGCACATATATGTGTGTGTGCGCACATGCATGCACTCAGACATACACACAGATAAGAGTTATGACGGTGCTCCTGAATAGGCTCACAGGTATAGTACCTACTTAAATCACAAAATAAAGCAAGTTGGAATGAATAAACAAGTTATTAGAAGTTATTTTGATATACATTGTTGAATGGCATTAGAAGTCATTTTATTTTTCATAATTTTTCATTACATTGCTTGGGAAAGCATACATGGGAATATTTTTCACTTGTGTTACAATCACAATGAAGAACACACAGATTTATGAGTTGATATTTCTTAGGTAACAAGATACCGCTAGTTAGCAAGATGTAGAACAATATTTCTGGGCTTTCAGACATTGTATTTATTGAAAAGTTAAACTTCTTTGTTTATACTTACAGATTCTTCTTTATATAAATTTTCCCCTAAATTTACATATACTTGCTTTTTATTCATGTCTCATATGTTGTAGAACTTCCATGGTGCTTTGGTGGAAAATATTCCTTGTGTCTTATATAACTAAGGAGAGTGTATTGTCAGTCATGAAAAAGAAATGAAATCAACCCATTAATATGAAAAGGAAATAAAAAGGGTTGGCTCAAGTCAGATTATATTCACCCGTGATTCTCTGCTACATGCTTTTATGTTGTTTTTGGCATTCATCATTGTCAATTAAAATAATAACCATAATGCCGATAGGCGTATTAATACATTATTTTAGTTTATATAGTTATTTCTCATATATTATTTTCGTTTCATTATTATGAGTTTCTTTTGGTTCATGAATTAGTGAGAGGCCTAGTGCTTTGGACCTCGGCTGCTTGAATTAAGATCTTGGCTCTAGTTTTTCCTAGCTGAATGACCTTGAACAAGTTATTTAACCTTTCTTGGCTTTATTTCCCTCATCCCTAAGCTAATGTGAGCAAGTTATTCAACCTTTTGCCCCTCCACTTCCTCATCTATAAGATAATACAGTTTTCAAGGGGGATTAAATGAGGAAATAAAGTAAAACACTTGAAATAATACCAGCATAGAGTAGACACTTAATACATATTACTTATTGCTATCTTCATTTCATACACGAGGACCATCTGGTTGAAACAGAGAGGCAGAAGCAAAAAATGGATATGCAGCATATCTTGTACTAACTTATTTTGTATTAAAATGAAATGTATTTAAATTTCCTTTAAAAGTTTGCAGAATTGCATTTCAGAGCTAAAGAAAGAGAGTGGAGATGCTACTGAGGAAGACATTTGCTGCATGTCACAGAGCAGCCACTTCGCAGCTCAGAGTTCTTATCTTTACAACATCCCTTTGAATTTTAAGATAATCATTTAGGAAACTATGACCTTGGTATACTGAATAACCACCTCTTTGGATTAAGGCCAAATTGGACCTGCCACATGCTTTTGTATTGCCAGGGAGCTAAAAATAGGTTTTCATATTAAACTTATGATTGATTTGATGATAGGGAAAACTTACTTTGGATCCCAATTAAATAAAGTGTTATCCCTCACCCACCAGAAAGGAATTTCATAATTCTTATTAGTAGGTCCATATGATAATAAATTGTGATCAGTTGTTATGTTTTTAATTATAGTTGTAAAATATTTGTGGAAATTGGTTTTCTTTCTTTAATGTATTAAGTGTCTACATAATATCCTTGATTTTGCCTATTGGCCGGTAAAGCCTTAAATCCAACCCTTGGACTAAGTCACTAATGTGACTCTTTGCATGAGAAAGTGGCTTTTTGGCCATCAGGCAGGCATTTACTTTGAATTATGGTTTTCCAATAGCGGTTATGAACTTCCTCTGTTAATCAGATTTGATTTTTATCTAAAATATATAATATTTAGCTTTGGGATTTACGGATATTTATTTTGAGTTTATGTTAGACTACAGCAAATTTCTTTGTAATTTTAGCATGATATTATGACCCTGTAGCAGAAAGGTCAACCTTTTTTTTGAAATTAACAGAAAGAGCCTGCCGAAGGTGTCAGGGGTTCCTGTCTCTTTTTTCCCAAGTAACACAGAAAGATTTTTAAATTTTTTTTCTTCAGTGAAAAGTCAGAAGGCACATTTTTAGACTTAGTCAAAAGATTAGGATATTTAAAACTATTTACAATGGTATTTCCTTTTCTTCAATTGTTAAATTCTTGAAAATTTATTTTAACCCAATAAAACTATTAACGTTTTTTCAGTGTATTTTCTCTTGGGCTTTTAAATGTTAATGAGTTTTTTAACTTGCATCATTGAGTGTTAACTATTTCTTTTACCTTTTTTTTGTTCTTGCCCAAGTATATACATATTTAATGTGCAAATGTCACTTCACCCTCACCTCCCCAATACACTTTTAATTAGATGCAGAACAAGTCATTGCATAGTGCACGCAGATCACAGAATTTGAGGAACGGTTTATTATGATATTTATAAAATGGGATTTGGTGTGAGACCAGAATATGGATTCCTATTTTGCCACTTAATATCTGTATGAATGTGACCAATTTAATGAATTCCTGTGAGCCCCAGTTTTCTTAACTACAAGTGAAGGATAAACATAATCTCTAACTCAAAGGATTGTCGTAAGAATTAAAAGAGCTAAGATATACAATGTAATGATCCAGTATTTGGAACACAGCCATTACTTAATAAATATAGTTATATTATTAATGAGAACTAGGGAGAATTTATGGTTCAACTGCTCTCATTCCAAAATTATATAAATGAGAAAAACGAAGGCCAGACAATCTAAGTGATATATCTTCAAAGCTTCCCGAGAATTCTCACTTAGCAGCACATCCGGGTTGCAAACTTCTCATTTTCATGTCGCTAACCCTCCAACAAGATATTTTATTATGGCAGTGGAAAGTCAACTTCACCCCTCCAAAGGAGGGTTGTGGGAGACAATTATCATGATCCACATCCATCTCCACTCTCTTGTTCACAGAATACTGTAGGTCTGCCCAGGGCTTGATCTTCCTTCTATTCTTATAGTACAGCGCCAGCCCTACCCTTCCCAAGGTTTCCCAGGCCTCAGAATAAGAAGCTACTTGACATAACAATAGTTAATGGAAATATCTACTCTAGCATCACATTACAAATACATATTTTAGAAATGTTCATTTATTAATAGTAGTAGTATTGATAAAAATAATAATGTAAAATAATGATATAAAAAATAATTTATTTAATGAGCACCTAGCTCTATGCCAGACACTGTGCTGTGAGCCTGAGAGAGATATCATCTTAATCTTCACAATAATCATGAAAAGTAGGTATCGTTATTTCCAAGCATAGGTAACATTAAACTGGAAATAAAACAAGTATAATAAGTTTAACTGGCTGAGATACAATCATTAGAGCAGCTTGCTGAGAAAGGAGCTCTTGCCACTTCTCAAGGCCATGGCTTTGGAAAATGAGCCTAAGCTCTTGCTGCCTGTGTGGGGCTGTACATGAAAATATTTTGGTGCCCCCTAGAGGTTATCGGGAGTGTGCCATTGTCAAATGCCATGCCAGGGAATGATGAGAAGCTGAGGCCAATTCAGCAGACCCTGCTGGGGGTTTGGTTCTCCATCTTTTTGTGGCTCAAATAGAGCCACAGAGAAGCACTAGAGAATGGTAGCTCTCAGATTTCAGTGAATGTCAAAACCACTTAGAGAGCTTGTTAGAACCCAGATTTCTGGTCTCCACCCCTAGAGTTTCTGATTATGTAGATCTGAGGTGGGGTCTGAAAATTTGCATTTTTAACTAGAATACATGGTGTTTCTGATGCTCCTGGTCCATGGACCACACCCTGAGAACCACTGCCTTAGAGAATCATCTCAAAGTTCACGCCAGCTTCAGAAGCTGCTTAGTTTTCAGTATCCTCGGGGTGCTGGTGCTGTGACTCCTAGTTCTTCCCTGTTCTCTTCGAATGACAGTAAACTGTCTGCACAGAAAGATGTGAACAGCTGTGTAAGAGTGATGGTTCCTGGTGAACTACAGATCCCTTGACCCCTGGGAATTCCATAGGCTCCATAGTTTGGGTTGAGTGGTAGGGGAACCAATTGAGGTTTGAGTTCAGAGAACTCAGGTTCTGGTTTCAGCTCTGCCATTTAATCAGTCCTAACTAAAGACCAACATCCTTACCTGAACACAAATAAAATAGCAACCATCTACAATTACACTGTGGTTTTAACTCTATCAAATAACTTGGCACTTAAGAGGCATGAAACATTTTAGTTAAATCTCATTCTCCAATGATGTTAGGGTTTCATATCTATATTTCCTATCTGTATTTCCAATACAGAGATGTTGTAAGAAGAAAATTATGATGAACATGAATGTCTTTTGCAACAATGGAGAATCATGAACACGCAAGCAGTTAAATCCACAGAATTATTCTATTTCATGAATTTAATCAATGCTATTACTGTTATTTTCGTTTGTTTTCACTAATATTTACCTCTTTTTCATCAATTCTCTTTTCCTTTCCTCCCCCCACATATCCCAAATTCACAAACTTCATTTCTTCACAGAAAATGCTAATGGAGAGAATGCTTGCTTTTTCATTTTTTTAAGTGTATGAGTTTTTAAATGCCTAAATTGTTTTCTAAATTATTTTAGTAACTGGATTTTTTTTTTTTTTTTTCTCAACGTAATAGGAGACTTAAATGTTGACTAGTGGATTCCACCTACGTTTAGTCCGGGTCAGGATTTATGGAGACCTCATGTGGTGATGAGAGGCACCACAGAAGCTTTGGTCAGGATAGGTGTACCCAGTCAGGAACTTGACTCATCTGGGAACAACATACTCTAGAAAGAATTAACACCTAGAAGTTAATGGTACTGGAGCATGCAAGCCCTCCCAAAGACATGCTGCATTAATACTAAAGAAATAATACAATTTATTTTTTTAATGAGAAACCTGGTCCCTGACATATAAGTTTCTCTTTATTAACTGAAAAGTTGATGACACAGAAATTAATGTGCCACATCTCTCAGGAAATGATTGCAGTCTTCCTCTTTTTCTTTAATGAAATCCATTGGACATATCTTTTTATTTAAATTTGCATCAAATTAAAAAAAATGTGTTTCTATAGGTCTGTCGCTATGAATGTTATTTCCAGCTCTTTTCTTGGTTTTACTCAGAATGGAAAGTGAGTCAGAGAGAGAATTGAACTTGAACTCATGTCTATGACTCGCATGACACATTGCATGTGCAATGATACAAATAGCATTATTTATGAATATTGGAATGCAGAATGTTTTTGCAATTAAAATAGAGAGCAATGATTCTATGTAGTAGATAAAGTTGAACATAAATACGTCTTGTTGCTGACAAGGTATCAAAACTGTGAAGTTTAATGAATATGGTGGTAAATATATTTTGACCACATAATTTACTAGCACCGACTAAAGAAAATTCACTGGGGATGGTAGGGGGCGGCGGAGAGGGATGGAAGAATATTCATCAATGATGGTACTTGTTCTTTATCTTATTTTCCTTACAAGAAAATGTGACTGTGGCTTCTACTTTCTCCTTAAGGAAGTTACATAACAGACCTTTAAACTAAAATTTAGAAGGACAAGTAAATTAATAAATGTTAAATACTTTGAAGTTTTTAAAAGAACAGAGCAATATAAATCTATGGCATTAAAATTAGTAATCCTAACAGTTCCAATTCAGTTATCTAATGGGTACCCTGTCTTTGGAAATGTCCTCCAAATGGCTTTAAGTTTTCCAGGACAGTCAAAATGACATAGGTAGAGGTAGCTATTATGAAAAGACATTTTGGAAAACTTAATTTAGGAAAAAAAGTTAATGAGAATATTGGAGAAATTTCAGATTGAGTCTATTCTTGTGTTAAATAAATCGGTCGATTTCAGGGCACCTACTATGTGTCAGGCATATCATTAGATGCTAGTAATAAAACAAGGAATTGGACAGATCCTCTTGCTTTCGAATAGGTGACAGATAATTATACAAATAATTATCACACTGTGAGATTGGCTGGGGGCTTGCACATATTCCTGTGAAAGCCCTGTGAGGTAGAATGAGAAAAGAGGAGGTATGGTGTTTAAATTCATGCGAAGTTGTTGACTGATTTAGTTCTCATTTCAAACCAATAGCGACATTGGTTTTGTCGAGGGGTGGGGGGTAGGGAGAGAGTGGTAGCAGTTGCCAGACACACATCACATTAAAGAGACAAAAAGAAACAAGGAAGTTCTCTTCCAAAACATAGTGAGTAAAAAATATCCCTAACTTCCCCGAAATAAAGGAAACCTTCTGGTACAATGTGCGTTGCTAGGGATTTATTTTTTTCTCTCCTTTCCCTCCTAAGTGAGTAAAACCACACGCACACACACATTCCAGCTCTTCGAGTTCTGTGAGCGTACTGTATATTCGATACACCAAATGGGTATGGCGTTGTCAAGTGTGTGACTATAAGGAAAGGGTTAAACGGAAGAGGGTGCCTCGGAGATGGGAAGGCTGGCTAGAAGGTTGAAAATCACTGTTTTCTAACTTGAAAAAACTCTGAACTTTTAAGCTCCCCAAAATACACATGTGTGTGTGTCTGTGAGCGCAGGCAGATCTATTTTGGTAGATTTTTTTTTTTTTTTTTAATCATAAACTCTTGCTGCGCTGCAAACACTGAGCAGCCCCCTTTAGGATCGCGTGGCAAAAGCTGCAGCACAGCCACTGGCAGCGATATTTGTGAGCCGCGTTCACAGCCTCCCTCGCCTTATTCCCTCGCTGAGAACCACCATATCTGAGCCTGGGTCACCTCTGGGGCCCTGGAGCTCAGGGCGGGGGCCCGGGAACCTCCTTCCTCCTGCAAACTTTGCGCGTGGGAGCG
>NW_006441953.1:22299553-22308712 GCF_000325575.1 Pteropus alecto | reverse complement strand
GCCCGCGCCGGCTTAACTTCTGACTTGGGGTTATTTATTTGGGGAGCGTGCGGACGGCGGAGGCTGTGGGCGGCGGCGGCGGAGGTGGCTGCCGCAGACAGTGGTTAAAAACAGGCGGCGGCGGGCGATGCGAGCGCCGTGGATTTCGGGCGCAGGCGGGAGCTGCCGAGCTTTCCGGCCACGGCGGGGGGGCTGAGGAGAAAGGGGAGCGTCGGGGGGCCCGCAGCCGGCTCCAGGGGCTCGGGCCGGGTTTTTGTTCGGCTGCGCTCAGCGCCAGGCAGCCTAAGCGAACAACTCCAGTTACAGCAACAACCCACCTTCCCGCAGCCGAGCGAGACTAGGGCTGCGGCGTCCGTCCTATTGTTTAGACACTTGCCAGGAGCTCGGGAGTCAGCAGAGACAGCGAGTCCCCGCTGCCCGTCGCCGCCTTCCCTCTCCCCCACTTCCCTCCCTGGAGAAGGAGAAGCGGAGAGCAGCCGGGAGAGGGGAAGGGGCTGCGAGGAGACGGGCTGCTGGGTGACTTCGGTAGCCGAGTCAGGTGCAGCGCCCGGAGCTGGGCGGCGTCGCTACGTCGGCGGAAGGACTCCCACCGCGGCCGTGGCGGACGGGATCCAAAGCCTGGGAAAAGTTGCTGCACTTTGAGAAGGACCCACTTGTGGGTCTCTGTCGAGGGGCAGCCAAGGGGCTGCGCCCGCCTCGGAGCCCGCTCTCGTTTCTTCCACCTTTGCCATCAGGTGTCTGCTGCGGAACTGCGCTGTATCCGGGAGACGAGAGGGGCTGACACACGCGCGCACGCGGGGCTGCCATTCAGCTGCCTCCTGGGCTCTCCTCGGAGTAACGGATCCCACGGGCCCGACTGCCATCTCGCCACCCCCCAGGACACCCCGGCAGGACCCAGAGTGCGGACGCCTCCAGCTTGGCCTCTCCACTCCTTGCGACCAGCCTACCTGCAGCCACCTCTCTGTCCTCGCAGGAGCTCTTGTCCTTAACTTGGCCTCTTGGATTTCCTCTGCCAGGGTTGTGACTAAAGGATATTCCTGCCGGCCAGGGCGGCCCCATTGCCCTTTTGTCTTTCCTGCGTGACCTCGGGGAAGGCCCCGGTGCGGAGCGTCGCCAAGGACGCCGGGCGGAAGGCGGGATTGGGGAGACAACCTTCCGCGAAGTGCGTGTGTGTTTGCAAACTGCTCTCGACTGTCGGGAGACTGCAAGGTCCGGTCTGGGCTGCGGAGGAGCCTCCGGCCGGGGCGAAGCCGCGTGAGTGAGCCGCACTGGGCTGCGCGCCCGCCGCGTGCGCCCCCGCGCGCCATGCCCAGTCTCCCGGCGCGCTAGGCTCCTGGCCCGCAGGGCTCCTGCGCCTTCTAGCCCACTTTGATCAAGGCTACCATTCTTGAGTACCCCTCTTCTGCCTTGTACCCTCCCCGCTGGAATCTGATTTGTAGAGGGGGTCCGTGGAATCCGAGCATCTCCTTTTCTCGGCACAACTGGCTCCTGCATCTTCGCAGCTCCTGGGAGCGAGCCCCAGCTCTTTTACCGCCAAGTTGATCTTTGCGACGCGTGGATCTCCTCCCCGCTGCTCTGGGGTCTCCTTGTAGCCTTGGTCAGGTCGATTGATCTTCAGGACTTAAAGTTGCCTAAAGAGCGCCTGCCCTGCTGGAGGAGGGTGGTGGGAAGGTGGGAGGCGTGTACTTGTGTCGGCTCTTCTGCCTTGAATATTATAACTGCTACTTCCATATTTTATGCACATTTACCCGGACACTCTGGGTTGTTAGCCCTGCACCAGACACTGGGCCTCAGACACAGCGCGATTCGCGCGGAGCAGCAAGCTAAAAAGAAACGCCCTGCACTGGCTAGCAAGGAGGCGGCGGGGGAAGATGCGCGGCGCCGGCTGGCAGACGCTGTCCCTGTCGCTGGGGTTAGTGCTGGCGATCCTGAACGAGGTGGCGCCGCAGGCGTGCCCGGCGCAGTGCTCCTGCTCGGGAAGCACGGTAGACTGTCATGGGCTGGCGCTGCGCAGCGTGCCCAGGAATATCCCCCGCAACACCGAGAGACTGTGAGTATGGGGTCTTCTTACGCCGCTCCCCCCCCCCGCCCCTATTGGGGTCCCGCACCCGTAGCTTGGCGACTGGAGGGACAGGTCCCTGTGCCTGGGTCAGCCTTCGCGAGCTCTCCTGCACGCGCAGCCTGGGACTGAAGTCTCCAGGAGGGCCAAGGACTGGAGGGCGCTGCCTAAGGAGGGGCCACTGCCCAAAGAGGGGCGGGCCCGCTGGCAGCTGTGCTTGGTCCCTTCCTCCCACTGCCGTCTTGCCACACGCAGTTTGGTGCTCTCGGATTCTCTGGGGCTGGGGAGGCGGGAGATGGGGGACAAGTACTCGCAGATGCCCGGGGCAAGGGAGACGCGACTTTGTTCTCCAGACTCCGTGAACAGAGTCACCTTGCGGTTGCCAAGACTCGCGGGTCAGTTTCAGGGCCGAGTCTCCACTCTTGCCGCGGGTTGGCGCGGGGGACTGGAGGGGGTACTCGGAAGCGAGAAACCTCCGCTGCCCGGCTTTGTGTCGCCCTCCTGGGGACGGAGGGAGGGGAGAGGGGGTCGTGGGGCGTTTGGGTCCGCCCGGGGGAGCTCACGGACCCCAGAGGGCAGGACGCCCCAGAACGGCGCCAGCTCCGCGGTGGCGGCGCGCAGCCCCCACCCGCACGACGTTTTCCCGCCCCCCACGTCCCCCCAGGAGGAGGAGGCGGCAGTGGGCCGCAAGGGACCTATCCGAGTTGGCGACTGCAGAGGAGGACCACGTCCCGTCATCTAGGCGAAGTTAGGGCTGCCTCTCCAACCGGACCCAGCCGAGTCGGATCTGACTGCCGCGGCGACCTCGCGGCCCTCGGCTGCCCCCTCCGGCCCTTCCTGCGGAGCCCCAGTGCCCCGGTCCACCTTTCTGGCAGTTTCCGCCTCCCCTCACGTGGCAGCGGCTCCCCTGCCTTCTCTTCGCGCTCCGTTGCCCGCAGACATCCCCGCCCCCCTGTCTCGGCGAGTCTCTAATGAAGAAGTAATCGCAAGGCTGGTGTTGACTGCCCACGCGCTCCTAGTTGGGCGCTTCCCGACTTCAGGGAAGTGGAGCATGGAGGCCATTCTCTTTGTGACCGCCGAGGCCGCAGACCGGCGCTGCCCAAGCGCCCTGCGCGCTGCACTCGCCGTTGCGCGTGGCCCCGGCGGGGGCGGGACAAGGGCGGCGGGGGCAAGCGCCCCGGACTCGGCTCGCGGGCCTCTACGCCCCGGGGTGTGAGGGTTGCGCGCCCCGGGAGAGGGCCAGCTCCGAAGCGCGCGTCTCCGCCCGCGCTGCACGCAGCGCCTCTGTCGCGCTTATTTAATCCCTTTCCCTCGCCCTCAGTTTAAAAGGCCAGAACTGAGCCCTTTTTCCCTTTGCTACTGGCTCCCTTTTCCCCGCCCCAGCCTCAGTCCTACCCGGGCAGGAGCGCAAGTGGGGGCCTTAGCAAGGGTGTCGTCAAAATGTGACCTATAAGGTTTGTCTGGGATGAGGAGAATAGGGACTCAAGTTATGTCCAATAGTCGGTAAAAGACTCCCAGAACTGTAGGAACAACTTGATGGTACTTTGCTCGGCATGGAAAGCGTGTTGGGGAGGAAACTGCAGAATTCTGCTTTAGCAGTTATTTCATGCGATTCAGTTTAAAGTTTAAGCACGAACATGTCTTACTCAACAAAAAGGGACAACATATCAAGTGAGTTTGAGGTCCTTGGGGCGCGCGCGGCGGGGGGGAATCCCTATAAGGGATCTATAATGAGTTTTCAGAAAACGGTTTACTCAGTGCTGGCTTATGAAATTCTATCACTGACACAATAAACACATTAAATGCAGATTCCAAACACGGTGTTTTAAAGTCCAGGTAAGAGAAAACGTACTTCCGTGAAGGAGAATGTTCAGACCGCAGCACAGCCTGCTTCTACTTGAAATGATTGGAACCAGGGCAAGTTTAGATCTTGACCTAAGATGCCAGACAAGGAACTGTGGCTCTAGAGGAAACATGGTGCTGAAATTTGAGAAAAAAAAAAAAAAGTCAGGGCCTGAATACTATTTCCATTATTCCCCCCGCTTGTAGTTTTCACTTTACAGTCACAGCGGGGTTCCCGGAGCTGCAAATGAAGAGTTTAGTTTTCATACAAACATAGAATTGTTGGAAGGTAAATGCCTGTAAATGCAAGTCTTTGAAGTGCCGCTCTTTTGATGGCACTCTTAACCTTTTTCTTCGCTTTAGGAAGTTGAGCCACCATGCCACCTAAGGATAGGGTTCTGAATTTTTAAAATTTCTTCCTGAATCCTATTAGAATATTGTTCATTCAACTTCCTGAAGTGAACTTTTTTGGGGGTGTGCCGAACAATAATAGTAAATATCAGAATACCTGTTAAATTAATATTCATGTCCTTATAAAAAGAAGTTGAAAGCACTCCTACACACACACACACACACACACACACACGAGAGAACTTTTTTGTGTGATAACATAATCACTTCATTTTCTTGTCATATGCCAGCAAGCACGGACTCTGCGAATTTGTTAAGAATCGTTTCTAAAAATTTCTTTCAGAGGTTACTCTTTCTCTCTTTTACTTTGTAAACTACTTTAGTAATTGGAACTGATCTTTAATCTTAAAGTTTTTATTTAGTTTACATTTTCTTTGTTTAACCAGACATTGATAGAAATAAAATGGAACTTTCATTTTCTTGTTTTCTCTTAGAGATTTGAATGGAAATAACATCACACGGATTACGAAAACGGACTTTGCTGGTCTTAGACACCTAAGAGTTCTGTAAGTATTTTATTTTCTTGTGTTTTCAAGAATTGTCTTTTATTTATAAAGGTTGCATGTTTTGAATCATTACTTGTCTCAGTTTCAAAAACTATCCCAATGACAGAAATATAAAAATTTACAGGTCTTGGTTTCCTTTTTTTGTTTATCACTGTACTATAACTTTTAATAAAAATATAGGCTTGTATTTTAAGGTTGGATACAGGCCATAGAAACAGTGTTATAGAAATGATCTAAAATGTTTGGTATACCATATCCTAAGTGCCTTATATGTATAAAAATATAGAATAATTGCTTTCACAATATGAATAAGTAATGTGAGACATTTGGTACACTTAGAATTTGAGATTAACTAGAGATAGTTTAAGTGGCTCTGCATTTTATTATTGCTAACATAGAAATGTTCAGCTTTTTCTAGCAAACAAACAGATATAATTTCTAAAATTATAAGCAATCCAAGTTTTCACAGAAGTTTTGATGGGAAAAGTTTATAAAAGTACATTGGTCATATTTTGAATTGTTTCTTGTATTTTATATCTTTGTAACTTTTATAAAATTGCTGCAATATGATTGGGTTAAATTACTTATGAGTGAACCATCATTCGAGATTCAATGTAATATAAAATCGCTTTTACCCACAGACTTGTAAATATTTACATCACAATGAGCATATGCTTTTGATCATTGTGCGTTCAGTATTAATCTTTTAGAAGACACATTTTGACCATTATGAATTCTTCCTATTTCTGATGTATACCTGTAAGCGAATTGAAGTATGTGCATGATGAAATACTGTATATTGAGTCTCTTCGATAAGAACTCCGTTGAAAATCAGTTTACCAAAAAGCATCCATCAAAGCTGTACTAACATGGGTTATTCTTCAGGATACAGTATGATTCAGAGTTTTCGACTGGTAAATTTTACAAGAAACTGCATTAGCATTTTTAAAGAAAGTTTTGTGATGTGGTTTCTATTTCCCCTCCCTGATTTCTCTCAAGTATATCACCATTAAATTTAATATTGAATTTCAAACCAGAGCAATATGTAACTTTTTTTTTTTACAAGTTTTCAGTTGCTGAATTGAAATTTATTCAGACAGTGAGTGGTAACATTAAGACTCTGTTATACTTTGCATTTTAGTCAGCTTATGGAGAATAAGATTAGCACCATCGAAAAAGGAGCATTCCAGGATCTTAAAGAACTGGAGAGACTGTAAGTATTTTCAATTCCAAACTTATGACGACATAAATATTGTAAAAAATACTTGAATTTCAAGGACTGTGTCTTCAATTTTGTGTCTTACTTAATCTTTGAAAGTTTACAGAAACAGGAGGTTGAATAAGCGGTTTTCAGACTAATTTATAAACAGACATTGTAGAATTTTTGCATGAATAATACTAATTCAAAATAAAGCTCAAAAATGCAGACTTAACTTTCTGTAGACATTTACTTCCTTGATAACCATTGTGTTGACACTTCGAGAAGTGTATGGTTTTCTTATTGTTCATCTAGTCTGTTTCATTTACTTCTGCTGGAAGCAAGGTGCGATTTTATTTGCACTTATGGTACATGATGGAAAAATTTAGCTCATAGTTATTTTCATTTCCATGCTGTTGCTATGTGTGTCCTTAGTGACATTTAAAGAAATATTTTAAATTGGTAATGATAAAGATTTGCTTTCTGATATATAACACTTGTGGTGAATATTGTTAATGACTGCTATTCACAATTTTATTTCATTATTTTAATAGAAGCTTTCTTCATATTTCTGCTGAAAAAAATTTAAAATTAGTAGAAATATAAGTAAGAATTATGTTATTGCAGAGTAGTCATTTTAACATTGATTCTTTTTTTCCTCCGAGAAAATCAAATGCAGACTTAAGACCTATCTCTCTCTCTCTCTCCCCCCCCCCCCCGCGCCTGCCTCTCTCTCTCTCTCTCTCTCCCCCTCCCTCTCTCCCTCCCTCTCTCCCTCCCTCCCTCTCTCTCTCTCATCTATCATATCTATCATCTATCTATCATCTATCTACATATATATATTTTTTCACACAAAATCTTAAGGATTGATATATATTACCTAAGGGCCATTATTTTATGTCTACATTGTATATCTACAAAAGACAAAACCGCTGTAATAAGTAGGATAAGTTACTTTGTAATTTGATGTATGAATTCCATATCTCATATGTCTTGATAATTCAAGTTTAGTAGGTTTGCATTTTAAGGGAAAATGCAGCTCTATTACAAGTAGCAATAATTATTTTAATAAGTTTCCATGCCTGCTTTAATAGGCACTTTAGGTAAAAATAAAACATTTATTTAAAATAAGAAAAAAGAACTTCATTTCAGGCTTAGCACATATTCACATTCACAGGGCCCAAGGGCAAAAGTTAATTCTGTGTAATTGTCTCTAAACAGAAAAACACTTGTCGGCTCCTAAGGTATTTGTAAATATATAGGGTACATTTTTATCACCTCAAGGAAATTAAACACAGAGATATCTAATTTATTTTGCTATAAAATTTTGTCCATGATAAATCTTACAGGGAATTTAATGTGGAATACAAAATAAATTTAAAATTAATACTTTGAGCTAGTTTTGTGGGATAGGAATAAAAATAAGGTAAACATTGGTTAAATTCATAACTAAGTTCCTAAATTCATAACCTATCTCTTAATATACAGAAATACTCTGAAAGTATGTATTCTTTGATCTCCATAGGCTTTGTGACTAGCTAATTCCTAGCGAGTACCTTGTAAAGAGAGGTATTTTTAATTCAACCATTTTAAAAAAAATTATCAATGTGATTTTAATGTTTGGTGAGGTGAACAGACAACATAAAATTATCATTTAAACATTAACCCTTTTTTTCATGAATAGCTTGACTCAACTAGTAGTCATCACATGGAAACAGAAGTGTTTTGATTCTCAAAAGACTTCCAAATTATTAAAGGAAACTTGACGGTTTTTCATGCCGTCTCCATTTTGGTTATGTTATAGTTTACAGTATTTTCAGAAACACTCGAACAAAAGAAACTTTCTCATTGTTTTCCAAGCCACTGTGGAGTATCAGCTGAACTTTCATCTTGAATAAATTAACTTCTCCTAAAAATTATTAACCAGATGCCTTATGATCTGAAATTCGATTAGAGTCGTAAGTAGGCACTAGTGTTTGACTTTGGCTTCTCCTGGGAATGTCACTCCCTCTCAGAAGAATTTTCTGTTCTACTAAGATGCAGTCAGATGTTGCAGAGTGGGAGGAGGTTTTGTGATTTTGAATGAAAACTAATATATATGCAGGACTTCTTTAAATCACCCCAGCTGTTGGCCGAGAGCAAATATTTCATATTTGTGAGGAAAAGCTGAGAAAATTCCTTTTGTTTACAACTGCCAAGTCCATCTGATGGAAGCACATTGTTATCTGACAGCCAATTCATCTCCTTGAGACTCAGGAATTCAAAACCATTTCTTAGGAACATTGTGGATACACTTTTCAAATATTTATTTTTTAAAATACATTAAATGTCATGGCAGTCTTGCTTAAGAATGCATTCAAGTTATGGTGAAACGAACTATTTTAAATTTTGTTCAGATAGTATTTAAAAAATTTTTTAAAAGTTACCTGGAGAGTTCCATAATCAGATTTCTATGGCCTGTGGTATGTATCCTTCTTTTAGTGTGGTGGTGTCATTAACATCACAAAAATCACCTTATTATTTTTTTTTTTCAAAAAACTGCAAGAGACAATGTAGGAGAAAGGAAGTAATCAGTGAATTAACTTTTAACTAATTATATGTTGTGTGAGCTCACATGGTTTTTTAGCAATTTAGTTGCGAATTTTTTAATTGAAACTCTAAATTTTGAGCAGGTGTATAAATGCAAGTTTATCTTGTAAATGCCATTCATGCAGTATTTATAGTAACCTAATTTTCATTCTTTGTGAGAAGAGCAAAACAAAACATTAATTTTGTTTGTGCACAATTTATGGTTCTAAGTTATTTTTTTTGTTTGTTTTAAGAAGATAAACGTCAGAACAATTTCAAATGATATTTTGTGACTATTTCAAAATTGTTTTTTCTTTTTATTTCATGTCGATAGAATTTTAACTTCATCTACAGAGAGAAGACAAATCTGAAACCAGAAGATAAGATCTGTTCCTTTTTAGAAATGCACCTTTTAATCTATAAGTAACAGGGTCATGTTGTCAAGTTGAATTTAATTTTTGCATAGAATAAGAAAGTCATTGTTTGTAAGTCAAAGCATTATAGCTACAAGAGAAAGATTTTTTCCACGTCAAAGAATCGATGATATACAATTCAGTGAAAACGTCGAAAAGTAG
>NW_006441953.1:22273506-22299540 GCF_000325575.1 Pteropus alecto | reverse complement strand
TCCCTTCATCCCTCCTCCCTTCTTCCCTTCCCTATTTCCCTGCCTTGTCTCTCGTTTCTCTCTCTCTTCCATCTTCCCTCCCCTGTTCCCTCCTTCCCTGATTCTCTCTCTCCCTCCGCTCCCCTTACTCCTTTCTTTCTATTGTATAGAAAACAACATCAGTCAGACAGATCGTAGTCAGAGTATACTTATGAATCGTTGTAAAAATAAATAAGTTTTAATCATGCTTACACACCATAAGCACACATTACTTCCTGTTTTGACAGTTTCTTGCTATTCTCCCAGAGCCAATACATGCAGTGACAGATTTCCATGGATGCTCTGTGTTGCCAGTAGTACCTGCTTATCTGGAATGAAAATGAAGCTTTGAGAAGGTGTCTCATGTAGATTGTATTTAGTGGGTCTCTCGTGTTGTTTAATGAAAATGTTCAGATGAAATCTAGTGTACTTAAGTGACTAGTTAATTCAATGGAAATTAATTAAGAGAAACAAACTACAAATAAGCTACAGTAAAGAACTGAAACATTTAGAAAATATACTTCTTTTTTATACTTCACAGACAATACTTGTTTATATCTGCAATAAAGTCTCCATGCAAAATTGTTAATTCAGGATACTTCTTGGCTGGTACATAATGTCTTAGAGGGTTAAAAAAAATCACATGGAGACCCATGACTTTTGTATACTGGTGTAAAATTCTGTTGTTCACTTATAATTTATGAGATTATGCTGTAGTCATCAAAGTTCTGTTTTATGGTTTTTCAGGGAAACCCAGGCCACTTCAGTGTTTCATGAGTGAAAATCATCTGCTTTTATGAGCCTCTCGATAACGCAAATGCAAGAGTGTGAGAATGTTTTTGAAATTTTTTAGGGTCTTAAAAAAATTTTTTAGGAAATTCTGTCCTAAATGCAATGCAAAATAAAATGCTTATATGCCTAGATTATGTTAATTATGTTAATGGGAACCAAAAACATACCATAGAAAACCTTGGATATTAGGCTTTTCATTAACTTTGCAGCCATTTTTTTTTTCACCTTTTCAATAAAGAAATTGCAGAAGTGAAAAAGGCAAAGGTTTGTTCTTCTTTCCTTACCAATAACATGTAAAGATGTACTTTTTAAACAAATATTGCTTGAAATGCTCCAAGTTTTAGTCTCTTGGGATTTGAAATTACAATTTTCCTACTAACTTTGTCGTTTTATATTTATTTTTACTTGAATAACGAGTCCTGAAAATATTATTAGAATGAAGCCATGTGAGGAATCCTGGAAAACAAACCTGTTCCCTTAGATGTTTTAAATTTCTGCCAAGATGATACAAGAATACCCATTTTAATCTCCAAAAGCCTAAATCCCTTTCTGGTGGAGCCTCAATTTGACTAAGCACTATGCCGTGATGAAAGGATATGTGAAGGGCACATTTATTATTGTTTGGAGGTGGTGCTGAATGAGTTCTGTGTGCTCACACCTTTCATAAGCATGCGGCAGCCAGTGGGAGGCCGAGGCTCCAGAAGTTCCGTTGTCGGTCCTTGCACCTGAGTTCAGGTAGAGGCTACGTGGTGGAACAGGTCTAAAGGGAAGTGCCACGTATCCCCTGTTCACCAAGCGTGTGGAGACTCTCTCTTCTGACCAGCCCCAGAAGGTTAGAGGCAGCATATGACACGTTCCTTTTCTTAAAGTGAGGGCAGACTCACATGCTCATCTCCCTGGAAAAGAATGCCAGCTCATCTCAAAAGAATTGTTCTCTGGCAGCTTTACACCCAAGTTCACAATCCAAGGTGTGATGTTCTTGGGAAAGGCTCTTTAAAGAACATTATCAAACTTAGTAACAGAGGCTGAGGATGTACACTGCATGAGATAAAAATGTTCAAGTATGTATCGCCTCATCTGCGATATCGATCGGATGTCAATTCTTGCATGCTTATAAGTGAAACTGAACGATTTTAAGTTGCGTTTACCGACTCTGGTCTCATAAGGCTTTAATGCACGTGCACTGTTAGTTTAAAACACTGAACCCATCTGAGACGTTTCTCATGCAGCGTTTTTTATGGGCCTTGAAATCGAACGGTGAGAAGGCCTGTTTGCTCTTTGCAGACCGTTTTATAAATTCTGAAGCAGCAAGGCTGTTTATTTTTCCCACATCTGTTTTGGGCCCATCCTTTGTGACAGTGTTTGCTGCATGCTGTGTCTTTTATACCTCTCCTGAAACGAGTAGTTTAGTTTGCACTGTTACAATGTATTTGTGGAAGCAGTGAATGTCAAACATTTTACATTGAATTCTGTCTTTCATTCCTGTTGGATACCTTTCTGCTTGAATTCTGCCTTCTAGACTGAATTTCGCAACTTTACTAGGAGAGACCTGCCTGCACAGATTTTATATTGCTCTTATCTTTTTTCAAAACGGTTTTTTTTTTAATCTCCTGGACTAGAAGGAATATTGCTAAAAACACTGTCAGGTTGAAAGCTTGGGAATGATAGGGCTGGCTTGGTATTAATACAGTTGGAATATCGCTTTAAGATAACATTTACAAAAAATTATTTGGTCGTCGTCCGTGCAGCCTCCATCCACTCTGGTGTTTCTGGAGCTCTAGCTTTGTGCTCCTGCTGTTCTAGGTCCTGGCAGAGGAGCTTGTGGTGCGGGGAAGCTGCACTCACCTCTGCTTAAGCTCGCGACAATTTTATATGCTGTTCCCTTGTGTCCTATGGAACAGGACAAATACTCATTGTGCTGTTGATTATGCCTTTTAAGCAGATATAAACTCCTCTCCCCCCTTTTAAAATCAGACACATTCGATAAGAATGACATCAGAAAGCCCTTGGTTTTCAAATCGACTGTGAGAGCTCATTCAGATTGCTTCATCTTTCAAAACTTCTGTTTCCTCATCCTTAGGACAGATAATTATTATGTCTCATACTGGGGGTACATGATTTAAGTAAGATAATGTACGTAGTTTCACAACGTACTTGGCACATAGTTGGCACGTAGTGAATTATGTGTTTCTTTATGTATTTCAATGTTTCCTATTTTTCAAAAGCTCAGTTTAAGAATTTTTTATATGATTAAGCTAATAAAATGTGTATATAATAAATATGACTTTTATATATTTATATTTACTATCGTTTCATTCTAATTTTTTATCATATCGCATATGATCAAGAGGAAAAGCGAAGAAAGTATAAAATCCCTTTTAAGTTTTGTTTTAGGCTAATTCTTATAATCTCTCTAAATATGTAAATACCAAGAAGAAAGGGGAGTGAAGTGGATGCGAGATTTTTACTAATAAATTTTGATATGTCTATCATAGAATATCAAAGATTAAATTATCATTGCTATCACTGATGAAAATATAATTTTTTTTTATTTATCTAACAGTGGCTAAATTTTAAAAATCTTTGCTTTAAAAATGTTAGGATAAAAACATTTTAAAGAGGCAAGTGGAAATTTACGTCAGGAGAAGGCATTTATGTGTGAGGAATAAGAGATTACAAATGATAGACGTTTTAAGGCAGCATTTTACTTGTCACAGGCCAGGCACACTGCTGAAATACCTTACATTTACAATGACAGGTAAATATGAGGCATACATTTTTCACTGGCTTTGGTAAAGTTGTTTTCACTTCACATTTCGGATTGGGGTGAAGGTGGCAAATCTTAATTGAATTGAGGTGAAAGTTGAAACAATAAGAGACTAACCTCTACCAATGGGCAAGTCACCAGAGTAGCTGACGGATCATAATTTGAAACAATGCTTGTCAATAATGCTTAGGCTGCCTTGCAGATTGAGCTTGTTAAGAGTCAGCATTTCAGAGGCCAGTGATGTGTTGTTGTGTGATACAGAAATATAACTCACTCTACTGAAGGTCACACTCAGAAATAGCCCGTGGCACAAGAAGATTCCTCTCATTTTTGCCCTAAGAAAATGTGTCTCAGAGACACATATTACACACCTTTGTGAAACCATGAATTACCATCCAGAGAATTCTGGATCGGTCCTGAGATCTTGTGGGCACATTCTATCTAACTAAAGAGGACACAAGAGCTGATTGTCCCTAAATCTGTATCATCTCTCCTTGGACATAACTGAGTATCCTTGGTTGGAACAATAGGTAACCGACCCACCTGGTCTTCTTAACAGAGCTAATTTGAGCTGACTCCTATACATCCTCCTCCAAGACACCTCTGATTCACTGCATGCTGTTCTCCTGTTCTGGGACTATCTGATTTTACCCTCTCTAATTCATTTCCATTCGCATTATTATTATGACACTGTCCTTTTCAAGCTGCTAAGAAATACTCTGTGGCATTAGAAGTAGTCGTGTTACTTTTCTCCAGCCCTATTTAGAAATTGTTATGCATCTTAATAGTTTTTAAAGTAATTCTGAATTTAAAAAAAAAATCCTCTTTAGATTAAGGATTTAATTTCTGGTCACTGTACAAGAATTTCTGATTTTAAATTTTTTTCCTTGATTGAATATTTTGGAAGAGTTTTACTTTTTATTTTAACGTTTGTATTTTTATTCTTAGTATTGAGGGAAGAGAGAGAAGAACAGGTAAAATAAGTGTGCGAATACTCTTTTAAAGGAAAAAAGCATGGTCAGACTGTTTTTCTTTGCATGTTACCACATCACTTTTCTGCTCTATTTTTTTGTATGATACTATCTTGTCTTATACTCAGGGCTGTTTTAGACATATTAAGATCATTCATATTAATTTTCATGAAATGGTAAATAACTTGAATTTAGAGAAAAATAAGCATTTTCTTTCTTTTTTTTTTCAACTGTAGGTATTTTAAATGGATCTTTAAAACAGTGAGCTGAACTTGGTGTTTCATTTTTGGGTGGTTCATTCATAGATACTTACGAAATGGGCCATATAAACTATGTTTTTCTCAAGGAGAGATTGGTGAAAAGGAAATTTTCAGCATTAGTTACTTTGAATTATTGTTTAGGAATCTTTAGACTGTGTGTAGGGGGTTGGTTCAGAGAGTATGTTCTGAGTCATCCCACCTGAATTCAAGTTCTGTCACTACTTTCTATGAGCTGTGGGTCTCCCTCTAAAACAGCAGTAAAGTAGTACCTACGCATGAGGTTCTTCTGAAGAATGAATGAGATAATTTATGTAAACCTCTCAGAACTGTGTCCTTCACATAGCAAGATTGTGTGATAGGTTACTTTTGGAGTGAATAAGAACCACTGGGAATATGAAAGTAATAATTGAGAAGAAGAGACTGCCTGAACCCAATCTGGAATATCTACACTCTCACAGTATCCGAAATTGCACTGATGTAGGCCCATTAACAAAGAAATCAAGTAGCAGCTATCAATTACTTATGTATCTGAATTTGTTTAAAGGTATTGAATTCCTTCGCACTTTTGGATGATGTTAAAAATGGTGGGGTAGTGGTGGGGTAGAGGTCGATGGGAGGGAAAGAACATAATTGGCATAAAGAGCACATGGAAGCAGCTGTGGTAGGGCCTTGGCTTGCTGCAGAGTGACATAAAACTAAGGCAGGTACCTCAGGGAGCGTGCCAGAGGAGAGCTGGCCCAATATAGAACAACATATGCTAAGGATTTATCGAACTATATCAAAATGCAAAAAGAGCAGTCCGTTCTTTATTCCGCATTTCCTAAGACCCTACTGAGTGTCAGAGAAGAAGGGAGAGAATACAAAGGTGGGGTCTTCATACTCAAAGAGTTATAGCCTCGTGGGAAATGCACCAGTACGTGAGTAAATAGAATACAGCTTCAGGGACTCTTCTTTATCAAATGCCATGGGGATACGGGGACACAGCCAAGGAAGGAAGGAGAGTTTCACAGAGGACGTGAAAACAGTACCCTTCGGAGAAAAGGGGAAGCACTCCATACAGAGGGCTGGGGGCTCGAAGGAACATGCTTGTTGCGGCTGGAGAATCATGGGTGATGTTAGTCCGATGGTTTGAATCAGATTGTGAAAGCCCATCCCTGCCCTGGGATTGCTTGTTTGGATCATGGGCATCTTTCCAAGAGTGGTTGCTTCCCTAGAAAAAATTCTCATTACCACTGTTGTGAACATTTGCAGTCTACTTTTTGAGAGAAAAATACAAGGCCATAAGTAAATTATATTTATCAAAATTGTATAATAGTAGACTCTGGAAGCAGTCCTTCCTCAGAATCATGCCCGGCAGAGAAAAATAAATAAATAAAAGCTTTCGTTTCACTTTAAATTTAACCTCGTTACGTGCTTTATTCATAAAATTTCATGTAAGTGGGAAATAAGTGTACCCTTTCACCACTAATTTTATTATTTTCTCCCTAATTGTCTTGGCATACTTTTTTATGAGTATATATATTATTAAGCTCTGAGAATGTTTCTGTAGATGACCAGCTTCTTCATAATTTGAGTTATGTAACAAAGTTATGGCTGCCGTCTTTGCCTCGTGGCATTTTAGATTTGGAGGAAGTTTTGAAGTTCACCTGGCCCAACCGCAGGATTTCTTTTTTTTAACACCCTTTGCAGGAAAAAAAAAAAATGCTTAGGCTCTTCTTGAATATGCAGGAGAAAGAGTGAGAGTTTCTCAAGTCAGATCATTCCTTTTTTAAATATCTTCGATTCTTGGAAGATCCTCCTTACGATCTACTTTCTTAAGAGTTATAATCTCTGTGCCATTTTTGCCTTCTGGAGACCAAATAAGTGTAATTCTGCTTCCACCTGATGACTGTTTAAATATATCAAGATTGATATGTCCTCTTCTTCTTGTCTCCTTCACATTTATCTTTAAATCTTAAGAAATACCTCCAGTTTCTTGAGTGTGACATTAGTGTCTGGACCTTCTAACTCTTTTCTAGAGCTGTATAGCAGCTTATAAGTCACTTAAATGTGCATTTTCGCATCAGCTTGTCATAATTTAAATTTGGGAAAGGCAGAGAGATAGACATTTGTTTTTACTGAAATGTTAAATCATACTCCTAAAACAAATGGGATTAGGATATTAATACATCAGGGCCAGAATTTAACAAGTACGCTTAGTCTGAAAGAACAGTCATGTACCATCAGCGATCAAGTTGAGTTAGAGTTACAATCGAATTTTCTTCTAAAACATTAAAACATTCTAATATCAGTTAAACATTTTAGAAACATAATTTAAACATTTTTGGACACCATTTAGTTATAATTCAGCCTTAAATTCAGTTAAGGGTCAAGAACTGTGGGTTGAGCTTTGAACTTTTCGATTTCCTTCTGATTTTGCCTACACACTGGCACTTTTTCACACTTTTTTTTTTTTCCTGCAACTAAATGAAAAGCTAACAAAACTAATTTCCATCTTCCCACAGTACTTTGGCTGAAAATTTAGGTCACTTGAGACGACAGTACACGAATTAGTTTAGGGCGCCATTTACTGTGATATTTCTGATGTATGTTGAACTCTCGGCTCACCTGGACACTGGAGTCTGAGTCAAGAAGTCCTTCATTGTGTATATTCTGGTTAACTGATGTTGCAGAGGATATGAGTTTAGCGTTTAGGCCACAGGAATCATCATCTGAGTAAGCACAATGGAAAAGTGCTTTAAAGAGTCATGTAACAAGGTGCAACCTTCTTTTGATTTGCAATGCTTGAATTCTCTTGAATGTCACTTTATTCTTTCCTGAAATACAGGATAAGGCATGACACTACCAAATCGCAGTCTCGTTGTTGGGTATTTTCTATGTAACATTCTCTTTATTTTTTTCCCCCCCTCAAAAGGCGTTTAAACAGAAATCACCTTCAGCTGTTTCCTGAGTTGCTGTTTCTTGGGACTTCGAAGCTATACCGGCTGTAAGTAGACAGAAATCATTATTGCTGCTTTGGGTAGTACCTTATGTTTTATTAAATACATTTTGGATTTGTTTCCTTGTGTTTTCCTGGAATTTATTCACCAATAGATTAATGGATTAAGAGTTTGCTTTTTTTTGTCTTTATGGAAACTTATGATTGGTTTTCCGGTGTTTCCAGTTGTTTTATTTGGTTAGCGTTTTACTGGTTTATATATGTGTTATTGTAATTGAATTATTATTATTATTTTTTGGTCATATGATGATGGAGGAGATTTAGCTAACTTCTTTATGGAAACTTTTGATTAAGTTCTGAAGGGAAAAACTACCACCGTACTTCCTCTTTAGAGGAAGTTGGCAGTGTTTTCTTGTAAAGTTGGGGTTAACGTCAACGTTTTCAATATTGTTTCTGTGCTTGAGTATGTTTATTAGTCTGGAAATATTATTATAAGGTATTTAAAGAGGGCTGTACATTTCCCCTTATGTGTTACTTTTAAGACCATAATCCCAAACTCTGCAACATGAACGACGGTAAGGATTTTGTATCAAATACATCATTGATTGGTAACGGAAGTCTGGTGGGGAAGGAGCGTAATGTGAGTTTGAGGCAGGATCAGTTTTTCCTGCCTGAAATGCTTGTTCGCTGACCTAATGTGTAATAGTGAAAACACATTTTTAAAGGCTTTTAAATTAAATTTTCAGCCATGTGAATGATTTTGTGCAGATGGGAGATAAGCTGCGAAGTGTTGGGAAAGTAAATAGCAATGATTATGGATGTTCATGGATGTCGCGAAAAAAAACTGTTGGGCTGTGTAGATTAGAATAAACTGCTCAGCACGGCGCCCACGGACGGCGGGGAAGGCCCACGTGTTCGCGTTTGCAGGGAAAGCGAGCAGAGTGCTGCTTTCCGAACTTGACTTCGTAGCCAAGGCTTTGCAGCCTCCTGGTTCGGTACTGTTACCAGTTCCAGAAGTAGGAGGACTGTCCTCCCACAGCTCCCTCGCCCCCATCCGCACTGTAGCCAGGATCTCTTTTAGGTTCTCCTGATACCTTAGCTCACTGTGGAGAGACGTTTCCTAGTAGTGTCGCCAGCTCACATGCCAGAATTTTCCCTGGAGTCCGATGTTCCTGAGGCCGTTCCTCTAAGGGAAGCCAGGTCACCCAGCAGTATCTCTCTTTGTGTTCCCTGCTGCTTAATTGGCTCAATTTAACTAAATTAAAAAAAAAAATCAAATAAAGAAACCCAGAGACTGCCTTTTATAACAAGAATTGTCTAGGGACTATTTTTACCAAGGAACTAGGATGTAAGCTGTTGTAAAGATTATATATATGTGTACATATTGACATTTATATTTACATGTTTGTGCTTAGTTTCTAAGAAGGGCCACAGATATGGGTTTAATAGAATTATACTTTCTGCTTTAATTTTTGGGGATCGGGGGGATTTTGAAGAATTGATTTCAAGGCTAGTATACAGTGAGGACCGTTAAACTACTACTTTGCTAATAGCATGCATATAAAAACATTCCATGTTGTCTAGAAAATTGTCCATTTTCTATGAAGCCGTGGAAATATAATTTAGACAAAATGACTCATCTAGCATTAAAATTATGAAGCTGAAGAGTTGTGATAACTTTAACACTATCTCTGAGAAACAACAGCATTTGATTTTTAGTCTAGAAGTACTCACATTAATTTTCTTAGGAAGCTTCATGTAAAGTGGTGTAATCCAGTGCAGAGCCATCTATCCGCCAATTATACTTTGTTAATTTTTTTTGACAATATCACATGGTGGACCAAGGGGTTTTCTTTTATGTTTTGATGTGATTTTATAACTTTATGATGCTGCTGTATGAAAAGAGACTTCAATTCTTTAAGAAGTGTATTAAAGAAACAGAACCCATACAACTATAAGGTGACATTTTCTAGTTATTTAAGAGCATTTTTAGAAATGAGAAATAGGTAGCTAGAAAATGTGTTCAGATTTACGGTGTGCCTATTTGGCTCACAAGATTTCTTCTGGGGAGTCACAGAAGATAAAGTTTTGTTTGTTAGATGGGACTGGTTTCAAGAGGGACTTTTGAATGCTTTGATATTCCTGAACTTAGAGCTTGATGGTTAAATGTTTAATATGAACTGGCATTTGACACCTGACATAGTCACTGGATGCACATGGAAACACACAGGTGTAATTTTTTTCTGCATTCTCACGTCAGGAATCTTGAGTGGAGGCACCACTGTCTCACCTGAATTAGATTTATTGGGTTGATGGCCATGATCTTTCTCTTGAAAGGATAATTATAATTTGCATGTGGCCACTTTTTTTTTTTCATGATAGTGATCACTATTTAAATTAAACAGCCATCTTTAAGAATCTTTTAGAAATAAAAGAACAAAAGCTAGCGAAGCTGACTGCCTAGTTAGTGTAATTTCTAAGAGGGAGGATTCAAGTTCACATTTTCTTCACGTGGTACGGGTACCTAAGTAGCTCACCCAAAACAAATGTTCTAACTGATGGGAAAATGTGCACAAATCCACATACACAAATATCCTTTAACGTGCTCATTTAAAAAGGAATCTTTCACAAGAAGGATGAGTGACAGAACAAGGGATATAGGATTTTTGACAAATAACAGGGAAAATATGTTGAGATGGGAAATATTTGTTTGTCGCATATACGTATTAAACGATCCATAATTGTCCTACTAGATAATGTAGTAGAACCATGCACATCTAGAATTTATGAAAGAAACACATTTAGAATTTCTTCTTTTATAAATTGTTGTATAATGCCAATTAATATCTTTTCTTTTTCTAACGTTTTGTATCTTTTACCCTTGTTTAATTCTTTTTTTCCTGATACATAGTGAAAAAGCTTACTAGTTTAATAGATAGCTCATACACTGAATTTTGATTTTTATCATTGTTTGCTTAGATTAAAACTAGTCAAATATACCGACTTTATGTAGTTTTTTTTTGTGCTTTTGTAATGACTAATCACCATTTGACTCTTGGCTGAAAATGAGATTCCAGGTAAAGAAGCACACATGCTAATTTTTGCACTCTAAGTGCAATATACAAGAAAAAGAGGGTACACTGTATATGACTTATGATTCGACACGGTCGGTTGCTGCTCGCGGCCAAATATGCTTTTCCTTTGCTGTCTGCTCCAATTTCTCTTTGGATGGGTTGAGAAAGCACTACAAGTTCAGGTCAAGATGTTTGCTCAGAAATAGTAGTACAGTTGCAGCTGTGTTTGTTGGAGCAGGAGGCTAGTTTAAATAGCATTACCATTTATCCAGTCCATTAACAGAACTCTGTAAAATAATACCAACTCTGCATAAACTACAGGACAGTGTAATAAAATTACGAGCACTTGTTGACAGATGGAAAGTGTAAGTAAAGGAAAAGTAAAGGGCCATAGGTTGAAGGTTAAAAGAGACAGGACATGGTTTTCTTAACTTATCTGGATACTCCATCCTCCCTCCCCTTTGCTCCTCCAAAACTGAGGTTGTATTTTTATTATCAGTGTAAGAATGGAGAAAATTATTTTTAGAGCAATATGGAGCTGGTTAACTGACAGAGATTTCAGTGGCTTTTGAAATGGTTGATTATGATTGATCGAAATTTATGAATAGCTATTATATATATGAATAGCATATACAAATCTTCCTGATAAATGTAGCCTTAAAGGTGACTTACCGGTGAGTGAATCCCACTTTTCAATTTGAGTTTGCAGCTACTAATCCAGGCTCATTAGAGAGGTATTTCATTGGTAGTACTGCGGTCGAGTATCTGGTTCTAAATATTTGTTTTGTGGTTTTCAGTTTATTTCTTTGAGTATTATTATATTTACCCAGGCTTCTAACATAAGCTTAAGTATCCAAAGCATGTAGCAAAAACTCATTTTTCACTTGTATCTACCAAAACAAAACAAAACTAAAAAAATAAATCCATAAGTCCCAGGGATTCATTTTCTCTACTTCTTTGAATAAAAGTTCTTATTTCTGGTTCACAAATGGCATTTATTATTCCCCAGTGAGCTCTGGAGCCACAGAATCATCTGATGTTGTAAGTAGCAATTTTAAATCCAAGGGCTCTTTTTATGGCCTGGTGACTCTACCTGAGACAAATAGATTTTGACCGCTTAGTTTGATTGGTCAGGTCACAATTTGTTTGCTGTCGTATACAATCTCAGATTCTCAGAGTTCTTTTTGAAAATAATTGAGGCTGTTTTCGAGGAAAAGTTAATTTTTTTGTTGTTTTATGAAAGTAAAAATTAATTGGCATAGCATAACGGATGTAGTAGTCTTTATTTCCTTTGCTTTTGCTTAGTCCCATAGAAGGAGCCTTAGTTTTTTGTTTTGCAATAGTTGTAAGAGTAATATATGGTCATATTTAAAAGGTTTAAGCAGTTCAGAAAAATAGAATAGAGGAAGTAGAAATTATTCATTATTCCGTAACCCGGCTATGACCACTAGTATACGTGTCAATTTATTAACTTACTTTTCTTTCTCTATAATTATGCATACAAATGCTGGCACACGTATATTATGAAAACATTTTTGTTTCATATCCCCCAGGTCTAGTGTAAGGCTTAACCTTTAGAAGGCTCTCAGTAAGTGTTTGATGTATTGAATTAAATCTCTGTTGGGTTCAGGGTTTGTAACTTGAATGAGCAAATAGTAACACTGAGAAGGCATTATAAATAATGGAGAACCAAGTAAAATTTAAAAGATAACTTAGCTAATTAAATGCTTAGTTCCCTTAGGTTTTCTAAACATGAAGGGTTTTGGTAAATACAACAAAATCAAAGTGACCCATTTTTCACCTAAGCAAAAGACATCTCAATTTCATATAATACTATACTTATATAAAAATAACATCCTAGTTTTCTGATGTCCATTTCGTCTCTTAAGATTCTTGTATTCAAGGATAAAAGCAGAATACAGCAGTGGAGACCAAGTCAAAAATCCCCCTTGAATTAATTTCTGCCAGCTCTGATTAAAGTGTGGGCGTCTGGAGGTGTCAGGTGCCATAGTTTCCTGCTTCATTTTCCTCTTGGCCTGTTTGGCCCCCGCCACAATAAATCCGACAGCGGTTGTGCAGGGATTGCAGGTTTCAGTTGCTACGGTTACCGTTGTCCAGCCAGATCGACATCATCACTCATCTGGTGAGCTGCCATGATAGCTACCGCTGTTCTCTCTTGCCGAGGCTGCTGAAGAGCTTTGTGGGCAGGGCCACGGAAGTGCTTCAGAGGTGGTGTGCTTGTGTTACCGTTTGGTACAAGGATGCACTGTTCGTATTGTTAATGCTGACACTTTGCTATGGGGAACGGATCGACTGTCTTTGAAAACAGAGAACCAATAAGAAAAAGAAAACTTAGAAAAGTGTGAACTGTCCGTGTTTGAAACACCAAGTCCATTATGATTTATTAAGTAACTTATTCATTGGTTAGCTTTATCGGGCCCAGGGGACCCTGTTCTTGTCATTTAAAAAAATAGAGATATACAAAGAGGTTTTAATTTAAAGAAATTACTATTATATAACCAAAGGTTTGTTTTTAAGGCGGTAGACGGAAGACTGGGTTTATGGGTATCTAAACACACTTCACAGTAGCCGCTATGGCTTGCTATGAAAAGGACAAGCCATTGACTAGGACTTACTTTTGATTTTGTTCTAAATCAACATGTAATCCTATGGTTTAGAAGTTATAAATCCAATGAAGAGTAAGATTGTACTTGAGATTTTTGCCAGGCCTTGTGTTGACAGTTTTTACTTCAAAGAGATCTCTAGTAGAAGGCATGTTGCTGGAGAAACTCCGCCCTTGGCAGGTTTCTGCTGTTGCCAGCCCAGAGTGTGAAATCCATAGCGTACTTCATGGCACAGCAAAGTCAAATGCAAGGTGTTTCCTACTCAGGTGCACTTGTTTAGATGGTTGCTTTCCCAAATGTAAATTTTTCTGTCTCCACCAACAAATACTCGTGGTAGACCAACTTGAATGTGGAGAATACTGTGATAGATGTTGGGGAGAAAAATTGGCATAGTGTGAGCCGCCCCCCGCCCACATATATCGTATTTGTGGGCCTCAGCCATTGCTAACATCTGACCTGTAATATGGAAATTAAAGCATAGAGCGATTGTGTTTTCTCAAACATGAATGTAAGTATATGGTTGTCTATCATTGAATTTGCATCATCAGGGAATATTTTAAGATTTAACTTTAAATCACAAAATTGCCACTACGGTCTCAAGATTATAATTTAGTTACTGAGGTTTACATAAATATTAATCCTAGGAATAAGTGTCCATAGTGTTTTAGTTCTATTTAACTAATTTTAATGTATTTACATTATGTTTTAAGACACTAAAATAAATTAATTTATGTCATAAGAGAGTGGCATAAAATACTAGTATTTCAATGCCTACTCAGATACTAGTGGCTCTGCTATCTTTGGAAATCAGTTGACACTTCTGGAGTCAAGTTTCCTTATCTCTAGAATATGAATGATTGTATTTACCTCCTAGGGATATTTCAAGTCATAATTTAGATTCTGGATTCAAAAGAACATTGACAGCTTTCAAGTATGATAGAAATTATATTTGTATGATTATCGTCTTCTCATTGCAAAACAAGATAAGATTAATAGTCACACAGGTGTCCTTGCTTCTTGCCCAGTAAGCAAATCTTCTGGTTCTATTTCATTTCTCTTTTGCATTTATTCTGTAATAATATATACATATGCATAGCCACATTTTTTTTTTACCACTACAAATTAGCATAAAATGTGATTTTGCACCATTTTATTCCTCCTTATTTGGCAGCACAAGGTATATTAAGGCCAGAATGTCCTTAATAAGATGGCTTACCCTCTCCCAGTTTATGATTCATATAAAATTCCTATATAAAATGAAACAGGAATAGAAACAGGGACTGTGACTCAGGAACCAGTAATGTTAGTCCACATATTTAGATTATTTTTTTAATGATGTTTTTCCCTCAATAACACAGTAAAGGAAAAATATGAATTAGAAAATGCTGAGTAAACTTCTTAAATGATAGGTAATCTATTGTGAAATTTACTCAGGAGATTACGTACGTTGCTAAAGAGCATTTTTCTCACTAATTAAAATTTTAATTTTTAAAACAATGTAAGATTTTAATCCATTGAACTTGTAATATGCAGAGGTGATTTGATCTGTGGAGCATTCTGTAAATTTTAATAGACCGCACATGTGATTTAAGTGCACTTTAGACTAAACATCATGTCAAAATGCTGTATAGATCGCAAACCTTTTATCACGGATTTAAACAACATTTGATAATGAAAAAGTTTCGAGCTAGAAGTTATTTTCATTTTGTTTTGTTTGTATCATAACTCCGATACTTTTCATAAGGACATAAGATTTGCAGTCAGATAAATGTTTATGTCTTCTTCATTATCTGTTAACCATAACCAAGTTAATTACTATGACTGGTTTCTTTATAGAGGATTAACCTTGAAATATCTGATATTTTGTGATATAAGAAACTTCGGGCAGGAGTTAAAAACAACAACTGAATTCTAGAGAAAGAAGCAATGAAAAGTAAAAAGGCATGTTGGCTTCGAATGTACAATTCAATAATACATCATCTGTATATTGCATTGTGTGTTCACCAACCAAAATTAAATCTCCTTCTGTCACCACATATTTCTTTAAAAGCAAAAAAAAAAAAAAAAAGCATGTTGGCAATACCCGTGGTCTAGGGTACAACGAGGCTATGTGAAATGTTATTGAGAGAACATCTGTGCCTCTTGAAATGTCCCCCAAATGAATGTGTACAGCTAAGTATAGCAACTTGATTTAAGTGTTTTAAAAAGAAAAACTTAAAGAAAAGAGAAATAAATAAGTCTGGAAACAGAATGGGAAAAGATATCTTTGCCCTGTCATGATAGGTTTCTTCTACTAGTGAAAGATTAAAGCTTGAAGTATGTGAATAGCTGAGAACAGCACACAGGAAGGTTGATTGCTTCCCCTTCAACAGTTCCAATTGATTGAAAAAAAAGCCTAATTTAAAGTTCTGTTTGTTCTATGTCTTAAACCATCAGAATTCTCTTTTAGGACCGAAGGAATGCTTGGGAGGAAAAGGAATCCAAGGATAAAAAGTCATTGCAAGCCAACAATTGTTCCTAATCCTCACAAAATGCTGGAGAAATTAAATTTATTCTTTATCGCGCCAAGTGTTACCTAGGTCACTGGGCGATGGGAAAATTGGACTGGAAGTCGAGTAGGCACAAGCTTTGTTTTGTGTCTACATGCTTAACCTTAGACACGACAAGGCATCTTAGAGTGTTGTGGGAACTTGGTTCAGAGAATTAACACCAAGACTTTTATTACCCCGGATTTATAATAGGCTGAGCTGTCAGGAGATGAAAATGTTGTGTTTACATTTCGGTGTTAAATGATCATTTAATTAACACCTAAGGAAAAAAAAACTTGTGAAATTCTTAGCAGCTTTTATTGTTGGTTTCCTGGGAGGTTTTAATATCCAAGTTTTGTGGAGTTTTCTTTTTGTGAGTAGAGACACAAAAGACATTATAAACTTTTTAAGGAAGACAAACAGTTTAACCTTGACCCTTTTTTAAAAAAAATATTAATTTAAATTACATTTTAACTCTGGTGTGCTTGTTTAAAAGGTTTCTAGACTAATACATTAAAATACATCTTAATTGAACACTTTATTTTTTTGTAAACATTTAACATTAAATTTTATATAATTTACATTGTAAACTTTCTGCTGTAAAACATTTAAAATTGCCACCTAGTTTACCCAATATGTTTAGAATATTAATAAATCATATTTTACATCTTTTAAACTATAGTTACATTGTTTTAAGAATCAGGCTTAAAGTAGATAATCACAGGCCAGCAGATTCTGTGGGGAAAAAAGATACATTATTATATTATCCTCATCATTATTTAATTCGAGATGGTTACTATCATAATGAAAGAGATTTATACTGCATGGAGACAATAGGAAGGATGATGCCATTAATATGAAAATTCAGATCTACTTCATTAATTACTAAAAGATTAGATGTTATTAAATACCTTAATTTATTCTTGATCTTTCATTGAAACAGTTAACCCAAAACGGAATGGTCTTGAGGCCAATTAATAACATTTGGGAAATATTATTATGTACTGTCAAGGGCAGCTGCACACTTTATTTTTCTAAAAGTATTATTAGAATTTACATCTGTTAGTTCTCTCATTTTATCTGGATACACAACTTCATTTCAAGTATATGAAACTTTTAAAAATCCCGTATTTACTAAATATTTGCTGTTAAAATCTTTTAAAAAATTTTCCAGAAATGAATATGCCATTACAGTGTGGTTTTTCTAAGTGCACTATTTTTATTCATACTGAAACTAAAAAAGTTTATCCTTTTTATTAAAGTTTAAATTCAAATGCCTCAGGATAAAACCAGCTTTTCTGTATTATTCATGGTAAAAGAGTGCAAGGGGGATTGAATGTTATTAAAATCTCTTAATAGAAAGCCCTGCTTTGAACCAAGAATTAGATTCTCATTTACAAAATACTGCCGAGCATTATATAGGCACTTTGTACAATGTTATATGCTCTCCTTACTTCTATCAAGTTTCAGCTTTTCTCCAAAACTTTCCTCATTTTTTTTTAAACTCACATCGATCTTTCTCTCCCCAAAGCTGCTTCTCTACCCACATGGTAATAACAAAAGGCCTCAAATAGGAATATTGCTTTATAAACTTTATTTCCTTTACATGAGGATTGGCTTTTTGATTGAAGTAGTTGCAAGACACAAAATGCTCAAAAGTTTAAAAGTATGAAAGAGAAACAGAACGAGAGGAGTAACAAAACTCGGTTATGTAACATATTGGATACTCAATATATTCTAAATGATATAGTTCATTATATCAACCAATATTTTCAAAGCCAACATGGTGATGTGTGTGTGTGTGTGTGTGTGGTTGGGAGTTGGGGATACTAAGAGCTATAGAAATATAAACATTTTGCCAATGTTCAAAATGCTTGGAGAATAAATATTTAGGGCAATTAACATAGGTAAATGTGTTGCTTTACACTAAGAATGCCAATAATATGTTATCATGCTAGAAAGTCAGTGTTCAAATTTTATTCATTAATTAATTGGAATCTCTAACCAGAAACTAAAAAGAGAGATTCCAAGATTTATTTTAGATAAAGTCTCCAGATTTGCATCTTAAAAAAAATAGGAATAACTGTTTGAAACATAAAAAATTATGCTTTAACAAATATCCTTGATAGTTATTCTATCAAAACCATTGTATGTATTCAGATTAGGAAACAGGATATCTAGAAACACTCTGCTTTCTGTAGTGATTAGGTTAGTAAAAATTAACTTCTCTTTTGCATAAAACTCTTTTGCCTGACTTTCAAGAACCATTGTAATCTAGTTCTACATTGCCTCTTTAATTTTATCATTGCAATCACAGCGTATGTGTTCATTACTTCCCAGGCAAACTAGTTTTCCCGATAGTGCTTGGGAATTTCCAGCTCATTTCTGGACCCCCTTTTTTTTGGCTTTCAATTTATAGTAGTTTATCCTCCTGTAAACTTCACCTCCTCTAATCAAACCTTTCTCAACTGCTTCAATTCTCTCCAAATGATCGGTCATCCATTATATTGTAGTAGTTACGAGTACAGACTGCTGTCTCGGACTGCTAGAGTTTGAATCTTTGCATAACCTTGAGAGTGTCACTCAGTTACATGCCCTGTGCCTCAATTCTCCCTTGTGTAAAATGAGGGTAGTAGAACTTCCTTCATGGAAGTATTGTGTAAATTGTTCACTAAATGACTAATTTAAGGCTTAGTATGATGCTGGACATATAGTAAGTGCTAAGTATTTCATTTTGTTTTTATTATTAAAACGACAGTTATTGTCTCATACGATGTGCTGCTAAGTATTAGTCTCTAATCCTAATGTGTGAACTTTGCAATGACTCTTTTCTTATGTTTGTCTTTGCTTTACATGTAGCATCTAGCCTAATGCAGGTTGGTTAAAAAAGGCTTTCTGACTGAACGCCTGTCGGAAATTAAGCCTGAAAAACGTCTGCGAACAATAGTTTGAATTTGGAATAAAATATATGTGGCATGAAAACAACACTGGACCAGGAGTCAGAAGACATACTAGTTATGTCCCTTGCTCTTCTGGTCACTAGCTGCAGATTCTGAGCAAAAGTACTTGGTCTCTTTTTGAGAAACAGCTTCTTTGCTTATTCAAGTACATAGTAGGTCACATCACCAGAATTTATCACAAGGGTCTCTAGGGGATGCTCAAACGAAATTGAGGGAAGGAGAGGAAATCAAAATATATCACAGATTTGTTCTAGCTCTCTTTCAAAAATTTATAGAGAACGCTTCACAGGACTTGCACAAATGATAATGGTAGAATTATTCATGATAATAAACCAGGAATTAGGTAATTAGATTGTGGATAAATGAGTTTGAGATTGTTCTCTCTCCTATTAGCAATTTAGAAAATAAAGGCAGTTTCTTTACTAGACAAATATTGCCTGCTTACATTTTGCTCGGCTTTGCTATTAAATGTGAATTGTTTGAAGGCTTAGGTTAAAAAAAGTAATTAAAGGAGATTTGATGGTTATGCTTTATTAAGTGGTTATCCTGACGCTTGATAATCCCACAATGTAAGGTAAGTGGTGTACAACTGAAGTGGTTTCAGTAATCACCTACCTCTCAAACATCGTTAACGGCAGCATGAAGAAATGAGTTAAAAACTAAACAAGGCAAATCAAGGGAAGATAATGGAGTTGGTTAATGCAGGTTTTATGTGCCTATTTGTGTTACTGTCTTTTGATTTAGACAGGTTGGAGAACAGGGATCATCATTTTCTGTAATTCTCTCTAGCACACGTATTGTGCACCTTGGACAATTGAATTTTCCTGACCTTTTGAGGAGAGTAGAATGTATAGGACCCGAATACCCTGAAGGCAACTGAAATCTGGAATCTGTTTCTAAAAGACAAGCTCACCTCTGAGTTGGTGTGGTTTTCTCTCTCTCTCTCCTTAAAGGGAGTGAATTCCACACCTAATGAATAGTTTCAAGGAAAGTTGTTAATCAGGTACTCCAATGACCACCCTGGATTCTTCTTTTATTACACAGGAACGTGAGGGAATGAGAAAGCAACACAGTTACATTTGATAAAAGGAAATACTTTTTTTTCTCTCCCCACCCATCATGTAATCCTCTGGAATTTCGTTGACGCCGGGAAATTACTGCAGCAAATAGTGTTGGAAAAGGCGAAGTTCTCTGAATAACACTTGTAGCTACAATAATTACATTAAAAATCACAAAGTATACCAATTATCATATTTTAGGGCAAGTGTTTTCACCTGAGAGGGTCTGAAAAGATTTTTTTTCTTCATTCTCGTCAGTCTTACAGTCTTATACAATGGGGGCAGTAAGACTATTAATCAACATTATTTCTTGTTCTTTCCTCAGTTATCAGATGCCATTCTGCTGTCCTGAGATGAGATACTAGGTCAAAATCAGGTGAAGAACTTGAACTACATATGAGAGAGGAGCTAAAAAGAAGTATAAATATAACAGAATGTTATTAAAATGGACAGATGTTATTCTTCACCCTTCCCCATTCAAAAAACATACACTAATTTAAAGAGAAGAGTGTGGCCGAAAACAATAGAATCCAGATATTACTTTATTTTCTAAATTAAGTGATCTGGTTTATTGACACTATTAAAGTGTAGATAAACGTGTTTTGCTAGAAGTTTAGTTATTCCCAGATAGGTGTTACACCCACATCACCCGTATGGTGTCTCTTGCAAGTTACTTTTGTTCTATTCTTATAAAATGATTCAGATTTAGACTTTTTAAAGTATCGCTCTTCTCCCCAGTTCTCAAGCCTATGTGATTTGAGTGCCTTGAATTTATTGCTGTACTGATTTCTTATCTTTATTATATTTCAAAGCAGTGATTCCTAAAGTGTCCAGTGATACAAGAGAGAGGCATTCTGTGGTCAGATGTGTTAGGAAATAATGAAAGTCATATCCCCTGTGGTGACTGCAGTGTGCACTTCACGTTAGTCCCCAAGGAATTGCGCCATACAACATGTGTTTAACTTTAAAAAATTTGTTTCTCAAAGTTATTGGACTATACAAGTCCTCCTCTTCCTCTGCTCCCCACACTTACACTAGTTAAGCCAGATGACAAGGACGACCTTTCACTGTTCCAAAGAATAACAGCTCTTTGTGAATTCTAATTAAAAATTGGAAACCATTTTAGACATGGGAGGTCGAAGTTTAAAATTTATTTTTAATGAATTAATTAATTAATTTATTTTTTATGGTGGCATTGGTTAATGAAATCCGATAGCAATGTGGTCAATTAAATAAATTTTTACAGTGCACGGGCTTAAAAACCTGTTCTTTTCAGCCCATCTTTGAAGATGAACTTGGCATTCTATGTTCTTTTTCTCTTTAAGTTCCATCGCCATCTATCATACTGTATATTTTACTTGTTTATATGGTTGTCCCAATTAAATGCAAGTTTCACGAAGGTAGAGACTAGTAGTCGGTGCACAAGAAATTGGTCGAATGAGTGATTTACAGGCTTGGCAACAACTGTCAGAATTTGAATCCTAGCTTCAAAGCTTCCTAGCCGCGTGACTGGGAGCACCTTTTTTAACCCCTCTGCCTCAGTGTCCTCTTCTTCAAGATGAAGATGATTAGAGCATCAGTGTCATGGAGTCATTGAGAGAATTAAGGATGATACAGCTGTCACAGGGTTCAATTGACGTTAAATGTCTTTTGGTGAATCAAACGATTCTTGAATTCATTGAGGAAAAAAATAACCAAACATCCCTTGCCATCTGTTAAAATCATTTGTTATTGCTTTCTGGTTTGGGGCTGAGTTCTACCCCCAGCCTCACCCCCCAGTATTAGAGTGGGAAGCCTCGCCGTGCAGAGACACGGTCCAGGCTGCTGCTGCATCTTTCTTTCGATGCGTTTCAGGAGTTCTCCATTTTCATGGAGTTTTCTATCCTCCCAGTCCTGCTTCTGGAATGTCGCAATCCCACTTGTTGCTAATCAGGCACTGCTTTACTTTCTCTCAACAGGGACCGCTGCCACTCAGAGGATGCCACCACCCTACCTGGGGAGTGGGGTCCCTTTCCAGGTGTGGCTGCGCACTACCGAACAACAGACACCTTGTAATGTGCAGATGTGCTCACGTCCTTTTTAATGTAATAATCCACACACTGCTAAGCCTGGGGAATTAAAAGTATGCTACTTTGACTAAGTCGAATATAGTGTAGAAATGGTTTCACTTTTCTATTATGATTATTACTTTGTTAACAGAATCCTTTCCCTATGTTGTACACTCTGTGAGGGCTTGGGCATATTCTTTCTGTTCACCAGAAAGCAGTGTTCACGCAGAGTGGACACTCAGATATTCACAGGCTGACAGAAAAGTGTAGGCAGTATGGATTCAGAGTCAGCTTTCATGACAAATGAGCTTAGAGAGCATTCGAAGCTTTAATTTTTTAAATATCTTTGCATTTGTTCTCCCTTGATAGTGTTTAAGTTTAGAGAGTAGCGATCTGTAAGCTTGTTTAATCAATATATCTTATGTCAATATAAGATATACGCTTATGCATAGGTGGCTTTTTGTACCAATTTCCTTATGGGGGTATTGAGTGTCTATGAGAGCCTGCAGAAAAGGCTACTCTATGACATCCTTAGTATTGTTTATCAATTCTTCCTTGATATTTTTATATATTTGTCTCTGTGTGTGGTTTTGTTTAATTTGCAAATAAAATAACCGTGCTACAAAATTACTAAAATGATAGGAAGCGACCGAGACAGCCGGTTTGATCTCGTCATGGGTATCCTGCCTTATGTGAGTATGTAAGGCACATTTAGCTTAGCCCATTTAGCGCGTTTCTACAATTCTTCGCCATTCCAGAGCATGTACTTCTGACATTTTTATTAGGCTTTTGTGTTTGGTCACTGTATTAAATTCAGCAATTTAGTCCACTTAAATGATCTTCCCTGTATAAGGGGTAGAGGGGAATTCCCAGTGCCCGCACTTAAAGAGCCATTATGTCATCTTAGTACATCGAGCCCTGCAGAGACAGTGCATCATGACAGCTCAGCTGGGGAGCTGGGATGTCAAGGACTGTGTCGTGGAGGGCAAGGCAGTGAGGGGGAGTCAGTGATGAAGCCTGAGGTGTAGGGTGAGCGACCCTTTGCTGATCTTTGGCCTGAGAGACCATTTAGCAGACAGAGTGAAGTTTGCATCCACGGAGTGTGCTCGGCCTGTAATCGTGATTTAGTTGTAGTTTGTAGAAACCACTCAGGAGATCATACTACCCATTGTTATTTTTCTTGCCCCAAATCAAAGTTCTCTCTCTCTCTCTTTTTTTTTAAATGGGAAAAGCACACAGACATTTCCAATGTATGGCTGGAGGCAGACTATAGCCCACTATGTAGAAACTTCGGTGCTTCAATACACCCTTCATTCCATGCAGGGAAATATTTCCTGATTGGAGGAAGAGGTGGCGATGAGGATGGACGTGTTGAAGTCAGCAGCGTAGCTCTCACTGACTGAGTACGTGACACGGAACCTCTGCCTTGTTCATGGTACTAGTTACTACTCACTTGATCTTCAACAATAGGAAGGAGAACCAAATGACAGATGAGAACGCTGGGGCCCACAGACCTGATGTAGTCTGCCCAGTCGGCAGGTCTTGCATTTGAATACAGGGCAGTGCACTGAACCACATATGTGAACTGGACTGGGGACAACAGTTTCTTTTAATTAGGTAAAAATACTAAAATTTCATGGGTTATAATCTGCTTTGAATTCTCACCATGTTTTGTGCCTTGTTAGCTGCGCACACATAGGTACTTACAGGAAGCTTGTCGCCTTCTCTTTCTCACCCCATCCTGTCAGTTATCCGAGCTCGAAGCTCAGTGTCACCTTGACTCATTTCCTCTCTCTTATCACCGCTGTCAAGTTCTGTCGACGTTTTACCTTCCGCGGACCACATCCATCTGTCTTCTCCTTCCCCTGTCTTTAGCTCACTTCCGAACTAGGCTCCCCTGCTCTCTGATTTCTTCGCCCACACCATCGTCTGCCCAACGGCCAGAGGTGTCTTCTTAAAGTACAGCGACGGTTATGGGTTTTCCCCTGTCAAAAAGCATTTCGTATATTAGCGTAGCAGTTTAGATTTAACAAAACGTTTCTCCATATATTACCTTCAAAGGGATGCTGATCAATATATATCACTGCCTCAATCTTAAAGATGAAATAACCGTAGCCTAAAGTGGTTAAATGAATTACCTGCCCACCATTATAGGGCTAGTAAGTTAATAGAACTATTATTTTCCTCTAAACCTTTGCCCAGTGTCTGTTGTCTAAACTCCTCCCTTGGCCTTCTCTGTTTCCTCAGTGGCCCCATATTATCATTCTTATTTCTCGATATTTTCTTATTATACCATATACTTGAAAAATTATACAAATTAGCTACTTCTGAGTCTCTGGACTTTTGCTTCTGCTTATTTACTGTGTCTTCTTCACCAGGCAATCTTCTGTTCACTACCCAAGACCCAGATCGTGCCCTCTCCACCATGAAGGCCTACTTGATTTCACTGAAGAAAACGTGACCCCATTTACTCAAGGCCTCAGGCAAATCATGTGCTCCATTTGGAGGTCTCACACGCTAGCCTAGCGCAGGTTATGCCTCTTTCCTGGTGCGTTTCTTCCTTCTCCTTCACTGCCTGACAGAATACCTCCCATTCCCCTTTTGGCTGATAGTATGCCTTATATCTCAAGAGAATAGTATAGCAGAGGTCATATTTTATTTATCTCACTTTCATGTTAGGTCCTGGTCCATCGTTGGGACTGCTTTGTTGACTAAATGAACTTACTTTAAGATTGTATGTAATGAGCTCAAATCTATCTCCCTTCTCTGAGGCTTTTTTTTTTTTGGAGAATTTAGTTTGAGCCTGCTTGCCTCGCAGTGGTGCCTCACAGTCTTTCTTGTGCCTCTGTTAGTTTTATGTACCAGCTGTATTGTATCAGAGTGAGTGTTCCTCTCTCTCTTCTTCTAGAATTCAAGCTTCTGGTGGCAGCATCTAAGTCTTTTTAATTTTTATGCTCCCCAAAGCACCTACCATTTCACTAAACACATGATAGAGGCTCCATAAATGCTTGTTAGAAAGATTTAGGAAGAAATTTCCTCCAAGTGAAATTTCTGTCATTGAGACAGAAAATTTCCTTCTAGGGAAAAAACAAACAAACAAACAAAAAAACTTCAGTAACACCGTATCTGATTTTTAAACAGTTCACATTTGAAAAAAATGTGAGCATGTTTATGTGTGCAGAATGATAAGTCAATGCAATGTCCAGATAAACAGTTGGTATAGTTATTGCATCATTTTATTATGGGGGCATGTTATGTTCATTTATTTTAGAACTTAAAAAGAAATGGCATGTAAGCGAGCATGCTGTGGTAAAGAGAGCCAGGTTTTCGTGGACAGATAGGATAGGGTCCTCGATGTGCTGCATGGGCATCCTTCCCCTGGCTTGGTTTCCTTATCTCGTAAGTGAAGGTAATATACTATATATCTTGTTGGGTTGCTGTGAAGATTGAGTTTGTGCTATTACTAAAGTGCTTACACTTAAATTCTCAATAAGTATCATTAGCGTGTTATTAGAAACACTGATACTCTATTGAATTTGTGTGCTTTAATCATGGGCTTGAAAAGTAGAACATTTCACTTGAGTTTTTGAAATGCCAGGATGATGATATCTATACCCAAAATAATATTTCATGTCAGCCAGCTAATCGTGGATGCTTATTTAAAAAGCTCTTGTTTTCTTTAATTTTTCAATAAAACTATTTAAGCATAGAAAATAGATGGTTATGGTTAGTGGGTTAGCTATATGCTTTCGCTTGCAAATGACTATGACACCTGTCTGCATCTGGCTTCAATAGTAAGGACAATTATTATATCACAGAGCAAGAAGTTCAAAAAGGTCAAACCATAGATTTTCATTTCTTTCTGTCTTTTCATTTTTCCATTCTCAATGTCAGCTTGTCCTAAGGCTTTGTTCCTGGTCTCAAAATGGCCATCATTTATGGCTTCATGCCTCCTGTTTCATATTCAGTGGAGGAGAGAGGAAGAAAGAAGGGAAT
>NW_006441953.1:22271751-22273482 GCF_000325575.1 Pteropus alecto | reverse complement strand
GGAAAGAGGTAGGGGAGGAGATATCTCCTGCCAAAATGGATTCCAAATGCCTTCCTTTAATCGATTGAACCAACTTGGGTGAGATGCATAACTGTAGACCAAGAGATGCAAAAAAAAAAAAAAAAAGCCATGTGGTGATTGATTTAAACTAGTTAAGACATCTCTCTGGACTTTTGGGTAACTGAATGAGATCAGGATTTATTAAGAAAGGGGAGGGAGAGCTGATCGATGTAGGAAAGTAATCAACACTGTCTACTATGGTTAAAAACTTTAGTTTTTCATTTGATTTTACCATAGAAATTTGGAGACATTGCTATTACAGCAAGTGCATAAAACTGAATCTCTTAGAATTATTGATTTCTTTGTGCCTCATTTTCACATGCAGGGATAATAGAGCCTACCTATCAGGGTTTTGTGATGATTAAAAATAAAATCTGTGTAAGGCCCAGTGCCCAGCACATATACAGGCTTCTTCTGAGTAGTTGCTATTGTTATACTTTCTTGGTCAGAATTATTTTAGTCTTTATCTCATCTGTACTTCAATTTTCTACTTCCAGACTTTTGCAGTAGAAATCCACAGCGGTGCCTTGTCACCACCTCTAAGTTAGTATATCCAAGAAAAAAACTCATAAAGGTCTTTTTTTAAAAAACATAACAGTTGATATTTTATTAACTGTTTAATCAAATAATCTCCTATGATCCTTACAGAAACCCTGTGATGTGGATATTATTTATGCTATTTTACAGATCTCTTTATCTGCTCCCTCCTCTAAAGTATGAGCCTCATGAGAACAGAGACTCTGTTTTTCTTCATTGCTGGATTCTGAGTGGTCAAAATAGTGCATTTTCTTCCTATATCTTCGTACACATGGGAGACGGGTAGCTGGTCGATCAGTTTGTTGAAGGAAAGGAAGGAGGAATGGAGGGAGGAGTTGCATATACCCTATAGAGGTTAAAGGACTCTCTTAGTGGCATGGCACTTAGCATAGAAGCCCACATTCTTCGTGGGCTTTGGGACCTGCATACCCTGCTCCTCACTCTCACTCCACCCTGACTTCCTTACTCTCCTCTTTGTGTTCTAGCTGCAGAGGCAGAGGTACGCCTTGCTTTTCACTTCCACAGGACCTTTGCATAGCAGATTCTTAGGCCTGTAGCTCAAATTTCTACTGCCTTCCTATACCTAGCCATTGTCCCATAGTATTCCTTGTTTATTCTCTTTAGATCCTTCACATAAACAATTTAAACATCACTTCCTCTGGGAAGCCTTCTGTGATCCTTCAGATTAATTCACCTTCTCTTTACACATCTGAACACTATAAGGATATTTTCCTTAACTGTTTTTAAAGACTTGTGTATTTGTATTGTTGACATAAGCAACATCTAAACCAGTAGAGAATTTTCATAAGCGTCTCTTTGAGCCAAAACTGATAATTGCTGGCAAGCAAGAAGTCAGATGCTCCAGAGAATGGCAGTTTTGCAGTTTCTTTTATGCATTTGAAATTAAAAAGGGAATGTAAGGAAGATGACATGAAGGTGAGACAAAACAGAGTGAGGAATGTATTATAAGGTACTTAACAGGATCATGCGCTCTCTTGTGGGAGGTTATGCTTATTTCAAAGGCATGTTAACTTAGATGCACAGAAACAATGGACAGGGCTTGCTTATGGCAAAGATAAACCTTTCACTAAAAAGTTATATATCTGGACAGGATTACCCGCCACGACCTGCCCA
>NW_006441953.1:22233070-22270367 GCF_000325575.1 Pteropus alecto | reverse complement strand
CTGTGTGTATATGGGTGCATGTGTATGCAGGGTATGCAGGTCCCAACAGCCCACTAAGAATGTGGATTTATATGCTAAGTGAATATCAGTTGTCACTGTGCATGTGCTGGAGAAGAGAACGTATGGGCTATAACTAGGGTTTGTCTTCGGACTTTGTCCAGATCCATCCCAATGCTTTCCTTTTGGGAAACACAAGTACATGAATTTTAAGATTCATTAGCCAGTTTCCTTTTCAGATGAGTAGTTTATGTTAAGTCTTTTCCCCATTCATTGGCATACTCAGAATCTTTAGATGTAAAGCAATGACTTCTTCTCTGCCTCTGGGATATGATACTAAGGAATGAATGGTAGGTTTCTAATCTCAGAAAGAGACAGATATGCTCGGAGTCAGAATATCATAAGTGGAAGCATGGCCCAGTCATTTTCTAAATGTGTGATTTGAGCAAAATGATTAACCACTCTGAGCTTCAGTTTCTTTCTCTGTAAGATGAAGATAATATTAAGCAATTCACAGATTTATCCGCAGAAACAAATAAAAATATATGAACATGGCTGGTGTGGTACCAAAAAGACAGTGTTTATAGAAAAAGTTTTGAATTTTGAACACGCTTACTACAGAATCCTTTTTCATGTTTTTTAGCAGTAATGAAATCACAACTGTTTGAGATCTGATGTAAAGATTACTTTAAAATAAAAGTTTATTCCTTCTCTATTTAAACTAGTTAGAGTGTGACTATTCCGTTACATGATTGGCTAATGGGCTAATCTGTTTTCTGAGGAAACGACAACCTGTGGCCTTTTTTTTTTTTTTTTTATGTCTGCTGTAAGCAGCCACAACACGTGATTGAGTAATGATACAGCGATGGAGCTTTTCATCAGTGCCCAGAATGATGCTGAGTCCTATGGGTGTTACAGGGCTCTAGAGGAGTAAAAAGTGCTTCTGACTGAGTATATAGGAAGACAACACAGATTCATTTTAAGAGGATCTCTGTAGTTTCAAAAAGCATGGCAGAGGGGAAAAAAAGTGTTTATATAAAGAGAATGACATTAGTTGAAATAGTTAAAAGATATGTTTATTGACTAAGAAAAATTTCATACATTTGTGGTATGGAATTAAGTAGAGAATTGTAAATTGAAATCATGTTAAAGGATCTGAAATGCTAGGCTAAGAATTTCATTCAGACTTTATCTGGCAGGCAGCAGTCATCTGGTTAAGATAATTCTCTGGGAAGGTTGTGACTGTAAGTCAAAGTAAAGAGAGACTTGAAGACTAGAGACTAGTCACAAAATATTGCCATGGTCCAAAGTCCTAATCTGGAGTGATACTATTAGAAAAAAGAGAAGGACATATAAAGAGGACATATAACAAAGGATATATAAAGACATATTTGAAATGAAATTTCATAGCTGTTGTATAGTCTGATGGCTTTAGGCAGAGAATAAGATTTAAAAATTTTGAACAAAGCTTTTATAAACCAAAAGAAAGCCAATTTCATGAACCTTTTGATTAATTGAGGCACTAATGGTTGTTAAGTAAGGTTAACCCTATAGTAGCGTGAAATAGAATCGTGGAGGCAAAAGCACTACTATTGTTTCAGGGTTTAGAATCATTTCTGGCTTTTTTTCCTTATGCATACATCGTACTCTTTTGTATGAAGAACGAGAGGCACAGATGTATTAGTGACCTTCATTTTTCATATTAGAGTGAAAGGATGATGTCCATGCTGGAAAGGACCTCAGACACTTAGATGAGAAAACAGGTGCCAGAGATGTCATGTGGGCTGCCCCAATGTTGTTCAGCCTGTAGACGGGGAGCCTCCATGGTGGCTTATGGGTCCAGGCTCCCCAGGTGAAGGTCCTTCTGTGACTCTGTGCTGCCCGGTCTACACCTGTTTCAGGAATCCAGATCCTTTTTCTTTTTTTTTTTCTTACAATTTCATATTGTTTGCATTTGTTATTTAAATGCACTTCCCTGAATTTCACAGAAATGTACATGATGCTTATCATCATCATCATCATCATCATCATCATCATCATCATCATCATTTTTTTGGCTTTAGAAAGCACCCATATGCTGGGCTCTGTATAAAGCCAGGTAAATATACAAAAGCCTTATCCTCCACTGTTTTGTTTCATACATTTGAGCTTTATGTCCTGAGGCCATTGAAGTAAATGTTTGGCTATCAATTTTGCCCATAAATTCTCCATTCTCACTTACAGAATATTTTTGTTTGGTTTTGATTTTAATTTTGTTTCAGTTTTGATTCTAAGGAAGAGGGAAAGGAAATTCCCATGTTATTTATCCTTTGCAAAGAGGTGTGTGTGTATTTTTAACTTACACATGCAGCATTTTTTCAAGAAGGAGGTATTTTATATATAGTTTATATATATATATAATACATATAATATATATTAGTTTACAGATGAGAAAGCTGAAGGTTGAGTTGCCTAGCTAGTAAAAGGTAAAGCCATGATTGCTATTCATATCTTCTCAGATCCATGAAATAGGCTATATCATATTAAAAAGTGACATCATAATATTGACATTGGCAAACTGAAAGACATTCAGAGAAAAATTGAGGTATTAAAAGGCCTCAATCCTGTATCATATGAGAATCAGTTAAAGAAACGAGATATTTAGAAGAAAGTTAGTTATCTAAGTGCTACTTAATAAACAATTTTAAAACATCTGAGGTGGTTATCCTCCCAAAGAGGAATCAAACGTTAAATAGCTCAGAAAGGCCAAAGTAATTTGGCATTAGGATAAATAGTTACTGTTTTTCCCCAAAAGACCCTTGCAGAAGGCTTGGAGCCAGATATCTGGTGTTACTCTAATGTTGGGACATTGCACAAGAACCATTAAATGTTTCTAATTTTAATGTTTCTGTCACTGACTCATTTCAAAGTGAATCTGATACAAAATGACAACATATAACGTAGATTAACCAGAATTTCTCTGAGGCAAGGCAGATAAGGACCCCTTTTCCCGGAAAACTCCCCAAGGACCTTCTCTGAGCACTCTGTATGCAAAAATCTTAATTTGATGACCTCTGGGGTAAATAATTTTTCATTTCCATGTCAATGGAAATATATTAATTTAACTTAGGCAAGGTCACGGTGTGAGATCAGCTCTCAATTTGTGCATGACTTTTGGGGGTAACCTTCACACAGGTTGGTACATGGCAGAAGACACAACAGCTGATCTTAATAACGGCGAATCCAACTCAGCGTATTTTCAGTGCCCACCCCCATTCTATAGATCCATGGTTTTACTTCCCTTGGTTTCGGTTGCCTGTGGCCAGCCATGGTCTGAAAATGTTAAATGAAAATTCGCAGAAATAAACAGTGCACGAGTTTTAAATTGCATGCCATTCTGAGTGCATGATGAAATCTTGGGCCATCCAGCTCTGTCCCATCTGGGACATGAATCATTCCTTTGTCCAGTGTCTCCATGCTGTATATGCTCCTCACATCCCTACCCATCAGTCACTTAGTAGCAGTCTTGCTTATCAGGCTGATTTTCCTGTTATCACAGTGCTTGTGTTCACATATTTTACTTAATAACAGCCCCAAAGCACAAGAATAGTGATACTGGCAATTCGGATATGTCAAGAGAAGCTGTAAAGTGCTTCCTTTAAGGGAAAAGATATGTACATGAGTATAGGAACAAAACATGGTCAATATTGGGTTTAGTACTAACTGCAGTTTTCAGTATCCACTTGGGGTCTTGGAATATACCCCTCATAGATAAAGGGGGGCTACTCTATTGCCAATTCAATCCAGTCCTCACCCCACTTGCCTCGAAAGTTACTTGAGTTGCCTGAGAAGCTATTTAATCCAATAAACTGAAATAGAACAAAATGAAAATCTTAAATTATTTTCAAGATTTTAAGGAAATAACTGGAAAGATCCTTTCTGTGTATCCTTTTTCTTCTAAAACTCTGAAATCTATGTTCAGTTGAGGAGACGAAGTTATAAGTAACTCTAATTAAATTTGCAGGCTTGGTTTTTCTTAACAGACCACTGTAGAAAGGAAAGAACAGAATAGGGAAAGCAACTGAGACTAAGGAAAGTAAAACCATGGATAAGAGGGGTGGGCATGAAAATAAGTTGAGTTGGATTCATTGGCTATTAAGACAGCTCATGTGTCTTCTGCCCACATACAAACCTGAGATGTTATTAAATAAAGTGTTAGCAGAGTTACGTGCTCAGATTAGCATGTTCTTTGATGCAGAATGCTCTAGAGAAGACTACATTTTCACTTTGTTTGCATGAGAGTCCATGTCATACCTGAAATCTATTCAATCCAAGAAAATGTCTAGGAAATGGTAATACGTTCAAACTTGTTTTCTACTGATTGTTGTTCACCGACCTTTTATATACTATAGATATTCTAGAGATATTAGGAAACCAAATGAATGTCCATTAATTACCTCTTGTTGTGCTTAAGAATAAACTGGTAATACAGTTCATATTATCTCATTTTGAACATAGAGATATTAGTTAACTTATTGCTTCTTTTATAATAATGAAAAATGTTTAAGATGTGGAGAGTAGAACGTTGCATTAAACAAAGAGAATAAAACCAAAAGTAAACCAATGACCTGAACTGGGAACAAGTTTAAAAAATGTAATTTTTCAGTTGCACAAAAGTTACCATGGCATTACCTTTTCTTTTGTGTCTGCTGGTGATTTAATTTAGTAGTTGTAGAAAAAGTGTCTTTTGCTGTTTAAAAATTCTATTTACAGTGATTGATAAAGAAGTTTCCGAGTACAAGGGGTATTTGTAGAGAACCTGTGAAACCGACAAGTGATTGACATGTAAACAACCCCACTGCGCCCTTGTATTCCACTCCGTGATGCTAGACTATAGATACTAAGTAAGCCTCAGGAAGTTACCGCTATCCAATTTTTATTAAATGCTCGGCTTTGTGGATGTAAACAATATTGTGCACTAGCTGCCTAAAAGCAAAGCTTTCTTTTGTGCTGTCACACCAGTCTTCCTCAGTGTGATAGAATATCTGTGAACTGAACAAACGGGAACTTTCTTTTGATATGTTTAACTGAATTTAAACTCTGAAAAAGGAAGCAAATTGCAGATTTCATCTAACTGATTTAAACTACCTGAAAGTGAATGAAGGGAAGAGCATTTCTAAACTCGAAATTTTCTGTTTATGACTTCTAGGTGTCAGTGTGAAATTGTCCTTTCTTCTCTGCTAATGCAAAAACGGCAGCTCAGCAGTGTGTACACACAGCCTTGTTATGTGTAATCAGAAGCTCTTGTAATTGTCCTTGAAAGTGGTTTACTATTAATACATCTTGATTTTCAGAATGCCACATTTTTTTTCTCTCTTGGATCAAGGTTTTCTTTTCCCACCTTTTTATAAGTAGGTTTCTTTTTGCCATTTTTAGTTTAAAATCTGTTTTGTCTGGTATAAGTATAGCTACTTCTGCTTTGTGTGTGTGTGTGTGTGTGTGTGTGTGTGTGTGTGGTTACCATTTAAAGCACAAGTGAGTCTCGTATAGGTGGCATATTGTTAATCTTTTCTTTTTTTAATCCATTCCACCATTCTGTGTCTTTTAATTGGAGACTTTAATCCATTTACATTTAAAGTAATTATTGAAAGGTAGGGACTTAGAATTGACATTTTGCTAATTGTTTTCTGGTTGTTTTGTAGATCCATTATTCCTTGGTCCTCATCCTTGTCTTTGTGTGTGTGTGTTTTAATGTCTTATTATCAGTATGCCTTCTTCATCATATTCTTTTGTGCAGATTTTCTCTTGTAGTTACCATGTGGCTTATGTAATCTTAAATTTATAACACACTATTTTCAACTGATAACAACTTAACTTCAATAAAATTTGTGTACTTTGCACTTCTTCCCTCCTCTCACATTTTAGGTTATTGCTATTACAATTTACATGCTTTTTATATCGTGTAACCGATAACATATTATTCTATTTTGGGTTATTTTTGCTATTCATTATTTTTAACTTTTAAATTAGAGTTGTAAGTGGATTATGCACCACTATTACCGTATTGCAGAATCTAATAATGACTATATATTTATCATTACTGGTGAGATTAATGCTACTTTTTTGTTTTTTATAATGTTTATTAATGTTCTTTTACTCAATGAACTGCCGTTAGCATTTCTTATAAGGCAGGTCTGATGGTAATGAATTCTCTTAGCCTTTGTTTGTTTCAGAAAGTCTTTATCCCTTCATGTCTGAAAGATAGCTTCTCTAGGCATAGAATTCTTGGTTGATAGATATCTTCTTTCAATATTTTGAATGTGTCACAGCATTCTCTCCTGACCTGAAAAGTTTCTGGGATTCCCTTATATTTAACTTCTTTCTTTTCTCTTGCTGCTTTTAAAATTCTTTCTTTGTCTTTGACATTTGACAATTTAATTATGTTTCGGTGCAGCCCTGTTTGGGTTGTTTATTCATATCCTTTTGGCCTCATGGATCTGGAAGTCCATTTCTCTCCCCAGAATTGGAACGTTTTCGGCCATTACTGCTTTAAATATACTCTCTGTCCCTTTCTCTTTCTCTTCTCCTTCTAAAATCCCGCAGTGCAAATTGTTTCTTTTCATTGTGTTCCATAATTCCCATAGGCTTTCATCACTCATTTCCATTCTTTTTTCTTTTTTGCTCTTCTGACGAGGTAATTTCCAATTTCCTATCCTCCTGGTTGCTGATTCTTTCTTCTGCACAGTCAAATCAGCTTTCGAAACTCTATGGCATTCTTCAGTTCATTTTTTTTTAAATGATTGTATTTCCATGTCAAACTTCTTATTTTGTTCCATGTTGTTTTCCTAATTTTAGTTGTCTGTTTTTGTTGTTATTCACAGAACTTTCTTAAGAGGATTATTCTGAATTATTTGTCTGCTACTTCATAGATCCTCATTTCTATAGGGTCATTCATTAGAGATTTGTCACTTTTTTTGGTGGTATAGTACTTACCTGACTTTTTTTTTTTTGATACATGATTTCTTCTGTTGGTATCTGCACATTTGAATGATGGGGATCCTCTTCTTGATTTTATAGCTTTACTTCGCCAGAGACAGTTTGTCACCAGTCAGCTCTGTTTGGGTTTCTGAGTGTGTATACTGATAATGTGTTTGGACAGGTGGGGCCTGCTAATATGGTCCATTTTGGGTGAGGCAGCTGTTCCAGCTCTGAGGACAAGGATGGGAGGATTTGCCATTGGCTGAGAACAGTTGCATAAGACTGCTGGCTTGGTTACCTACCCAAGTGAGGCTATAGGATGGACTCTGCAGTTGCCTGGATTCTCTGGTCAGGCTTACTAAATGTTGGGACTGGGTACTATACTCAGTATTAGGTGGGGTTACAAATTAGCTTCCCTGCCCTGGCAGGGGCATCAGGCCAGGACTCAGGGCCTGAACAGCTTGTTGTTTGGGGACTCAAGTGAGGCCTGAATGTGCATTGAATTCTTGGTCAAGTGAGGCCATTGGTTTTGCTCTGCAGATGGAGTAAGCCATGGGCTATTTTCTCTCTTAAAATAGCACAATATGTTGAATGGGCTACACAGCTTCTTCTGTGCTACACAGCTTCTTCTGTGCTCAGGTTCCTGGTCAGACAGGCTGAAGGTTGTATTTAGTGACGAGCAGAGCTACAAATTAGAGTCCCTGTCTGGGCACTGAGGGAGAGGCAGCTCTAAAACTGCTAAAACTCTGTTTGTTGTCTTAACTCAAGCTGACCCACAATCCAAGTTCCCTGACCAAACAGGGCCACTGGCTTTGCTCCGGGGTCTATCAGCCCTGCCCACTCACCTTTTGGCTCAAGTGCTGTGAGACCACACAGCTTCCAGAAGTTGTCACCAGCTCTTCTGGTCGGATGGAGCAAGAAGGCAACCTCCACAGTAGGTGGGGCTACGAATCAGCACCTTGGTCTGGCATGGGCACACCAGGCTGTAGGGCTGGCAAAACCCCTCTGCGGATCTGAATCAGGCAGGTCTGCACCCCACCAAATTCCGTGGTCATAGTGCATCCCTAACTTGATTCTGAAGATGAGCAAAGCTGCTGGTTGGGATCAATACTTGGGCGCTGCAGAGAGGAACTTGGCCTGACAAGATCTGTGTACCAGCCCTGAGGGTTGTGGCCAGCCCTCCCTTCTTCTTTATCACACTCAGATTTCCAGCATGGGGCCCTGCAGATTCCACTGCAGTCCCCGTGGTGTGAGATCAGAGTACGGGCTCCTGTAAAGCAACCCACAGTGCTGGGGGAGACTGGCTTCCCCCGCCTGGTTCTCTTTTCCCACTGGAGGAACCAGAGGCTCAGGAGAGACCTCTCTGTGTGGTGAGGTGCTGTCCTGGGAAGAGGCAGGTCAGTCAATGTATAGTTGCTCCTCTGACCCTCCTAATCTGGTCTGTCTTGGTCCCTGAGGAGCAGGGGGTGCTTCAGCCTCACCCCCGCATTCTAGGATTCTGTTAGTGTTTTCTTGTTCTTGAATGATGTTAGTTGTTGTTCTTACGAAGTGAAGCAATGTCAGAGATGAGCTATGTTTCCATCTTGGTGACATCGGTCCAGACGTAGTTTTCTTTGTCATGTGCATTTCTTACTGCACTTCTTAGTTCTCACTTCTTTTTAAAAAAATCTTTATTACAGCCTGCTTTGATAAAATATTTTAAATAGTTAATAAAAATAGATGAGCAGTATCATAAATTATGACTTTAAAAATGGTTCACATTTTTAGCAATAAGTTCAAAATTAAAGGATGTATCTGAAGTATAACTTTATGTTTTCTGATTTTTAAAGTTTGGAAGGAATTATCCTGTTTATAATCATTTTATATTTCTAAAATGTTCTAATGATTGCCTCAGAGTTTAGAGGCAAAATGTTCTTAATTTTTTTTCTTTCGACTTGAATGCTAAGAACTTGGATGCTTTAAATGAGCTATTTGCCAGCAGATGACAATTCATTCCAGATAAAAGAGAAACCAAGTACAGTAAAATCTGTGTTTGCCAACCAGCAAAATCTGGAAAATCACATTTTTGAGATTCCCCAGAGAAAATTGTCAATTTAATAAATAAAGCTAACCGAACTAGGGTCTGAGAGAATCAGATTAAGGTTGCTAGAGATTCATTATGTATGTTTGTTGCTAATTTTAAAAACCGCATAGAGTGTTTACAACCATGAACTATATACCTATGCAAACGTTGCCTTCCCATTCCTTTGCCAGACAGTGAAGGAGAAATGAGGGGTTAAAAAAAAAAAATAGGTCGATGTGAATTGACTCCAAGTCAACTGTAATCTACATCCTGTCTCATGATATATCTCATAGCAAAAATTTTTACATCAGTATATTCCAAACGTTTGTAAATTATTTAGGACTCGGGACATGGTTTTCCATAGAAACAATGTTGTAAACATTGGTTCATTTCCCAGGCCAGTGCATACCGCCTGTTTAGTCCATATGTGTCTAAGATACAATACCAGTGTTTGCTTGAGAGCTGGGTTCTAAAAGCGTTTGTGCCGGAACGAGCACAGTGATGGGTATTTTCTCTTTGTTTTCTGGAAAGAAAATGGTTCTATAGGAATTTTCAGAGGAAACTATTTTCGGTTTTTGTTCTTTTCTTTCGTGTGTCTCATTCGGGGGTCCCAGAGCCCTCCTGTGATGCCGCGGCGAAGGCAGGCTGCACACGGATCCATCCGCGTGTCCTGTCGAAGGGAAGCAGTCAGCTTTAACAGCCGCTGTCGGTTATGACATTTTGACCCCTTTCTTGCTCTGGACGTGTTGATAAGGCTTATTAACTTCAACTTTCTAAATGACCAAAATTTAAGGAAAGTAACAAAATAACATTAAAAAGATATTTATGAACTATGAAAAAAAGACAAGATATGAAAACATGAAAAAACATCTTGATATGTTGCTGGATGTTTAAGATCTTAGGGCTTAGTTGTGTTTTGTTTTGTTTTGTTTTGTTTTAATTTCTGTTTTGTTCCTTTCAAAATTCCTGATTTCTATTAAAACTTTTAGTTTTTTTATAGTAGCCCTTACAGTGATGGCGGCAGAGCCTTTGCTGAGGTGAGACAGCTTCAGGGAGTGTGATAAATTCTTTATCTGCAAATTAAGGATTGCAATTTAATGCATTATTTTTCAATAATGTAAAACAGCTATTATTCATAGTTATAACTTTATATTTATTTCAGTTTGTGTAATGTTTCCCCATTCTCGTACATTCATAAGTGAGTAGGAACTGTGTTGTTTTCTTTGCTGTGTATTAATTTCCACTCTTGCCATACTAGTTGTTTTCAGACCTGCTGGGGCAAGCAGATTGAAGACAGCTCATCCAATGGCTGAATCATAACAGCCATTCTTAAGATATATAGCCATTTCTTATGAGAATTAAACTTCTGCATTGCTCTGAGCAATAAGATCGTGCACACTTAAAGAAAAAAGTTATTTCTAAAATATTTATGTATCAACAGTGGTATTTCCAGGACATTATCTCAAACCATACTTCTTTTAGTATGGCTGTAACTATTTCATTTTCTTGTGTGTTTAGTTCAAAGGGTAACATGTTTCTTAGAAGACCAAAGAAGATAGCATATAAGAGATTATATATCTTATTTGAACATTTCAATTATTTCGCTACATTAAAAATTCCTATTTTCCTCAGTAACTATATGATGATTTGCATGATTACTTTTTATCTAGAAAAATATATAATATAAAAAATAAAATCTATAAAAAACCATAAATTTCCAATGTGTTTGCAGGTCGTTAACTTCGTGTCCATTGTTCATATTACTTTTTTATTTTTATTTTTTAAGATCCATTATGTGCTGGTCAAAATGTGGGCTTTTCAGACCCAATAGGGGGAGCCAATTCCATATTCTATGGAGGTTTCTTGGCATATTGCTGTTGCCCATTCGTCAAAGACAAACTACTTTCTCAGCCTTGGCTGTCTACCAGGCCCCGTATCAGAAAATCTTCATTAAAAATGATGCAGTATTTTGTACTAATTATCTTTTAGTCTATCATACTAAATTTATTAATCTATAATTAATGGCCATGCCTAGATATATCTGAAATAAAAGTCACTATTTTCCAATGTATATTTTTATTCAGAGTAAAGGTAATTTTATAATCTTTCACAATAAAAGTCAATGTAGAAAATACAGAATATTTTAATGTTCACAAAAATCCTACATACATAATATGTTAAGATTAGGTTAATAAAGATGGGAAATATTTTTTTCTGCTTTATAGACTAATCAAATTTATAAAAAATTAAAATCACATGACTCTATATATGGATTTTTAAAAACCACATGTCTTGCTTTTTTTAAAATAAAGATTTTCAACTAAGTTCAAGGACTACCATAATGAATCATTTAGTGTGGTATTGAATTTCCATAATTGTTTGGTTCTGTGTTCTATTCTCAAGGTAGAAAGTGGAATGGTTTTACTTATTTGAATTACTATAGAGTATGTTGTGTCATAGACATTCTCAGAGATTATAAAAATTTTCAGTCTGATATTTTACATTTGTCTTGACAAAATACATGGATTATACAAGAACACTATTCACAATTTGGAATACATATTATTTCATAGTTTTCAGTGTAATTATGGATTTAAAATCTTAATTTGCTAGCCAGCTACATATCTACATATCCTAAGTTACAATATATGATTACTGTATTTGGGTTGTCTCATATTTAGACATACACACACATCCTTATTGTTCTCAATTACAATAAAACTTTGGTCTTTATTTCCTGTATATTTAGTGACTAATAGTGATAGATGTGTATTATGTGCTAAATACATGATTAATGATTGATTGCTTATTTTAAATTTCAAGTGCAATAAATATTCAGCTTTTTTTAATTTTAGCAAGAGGAAATTTACATACATTTTCCTCTATGAAACTCTTCTTTTTTTAAAAAAAACTTAGCCTAGAATTTCATTGGAATATAATTATGCTGCTAGAAGCCTAAAATATAGTTGTACTTACTAAAACTACAGTTTAAAAAAATTAGATTTTCTAATTAAGAGATTAATCTCATTAGCCTTTATATTCCTTCAGCATATAGTACAGTGTTTGCCACATAGTAGATACTTTGCAAAAGATGGATCAATGAATGAATGAATGAGCAGGTGAACTTTTACTCGCTATGGGACCTGGAGGAGTATATATACCTCTTTTCTCATATATGAAGTTAGGTGCTCACTGCCCTGTTTGCTCAGAGGTTATTGGGAGAATCCGATGAGTTATGCAAGAGCTTTAAAAATTATAATGATTTTATAATTGTGAACTTATGAATAGTGATAACACTACACTTTTATCATATGAAATATTGACTTTTTTGGCTATATCGTCACAGTAATCTCAAGAAAGAGATAAGCACACTGTTGCCTTTTTGAAAGTTTGAATATCTCCTTTTTGCAGTGTTGCAGCGAAGCATGTTCGTGGCCAAGTAGATTCATGTTTGCTGAAAGGAGATCCCTGTTATATCCAATGACCCTTTTGTTCTTCATGCCTCAGAATGTCATTTTGCCCCAGTGGCCCGCATTAATGGGGCATGCTAACTCTGTCATGCCTGCTACTTACGTAACATTAGTTCCAGACTCCGTGCTTTTAGTTTAAGTGCTACAGAGTTAAATACTCATGTTGTGAATTCTAATTCCCTAGTAGAGCTAAGGAAGAGAACTTCATTAAAACCTTTCACAAATAAGATTTCTTTCAAATCGATGAGAGTATTCCAATTAATGAGATATTAGTAAGGATGATGCATTTCCATTTGTAAATAAGAACTGAGATTTTTTTTAAAAAAAATCGTTAAAGAAGACTATTTTAGAATAATCTTATCCCTCATGAGAAAAGTTGTCTTGACAACAGTACCATTTATAATTAGAAATGATGAATATTTTATTTCTCAAAGGAAAATTCACTCTAAGTATGCTACACAGTGATTGGGCTAAATGTTCATCAGGCTCAATCATTTCTAATGCAAAAATACACTGAATATCAACTTTTTGCCTCAATAATAATAAGGTTTTACATTTTAGCTAAAGGAAAGGATTTTCATATGCATTTTTATATTAATATTCTGCGAGGTAAGAAAATGATATATTACTGACCTCATTTTACAGAAAGATTTCATATCTAATAAGTGGCAAAAAATAGAATTAGAGAAATGCAGATTAGTTTTTTTTCTTTTCATCATTTTGCCAAAGGGTGCAGAAGCATATGACACATTTCAGAATTGTGCTCTTGCTTATCTTGTAATCTATTTTTTTCATAACCTAGAATTCGTATCTTTTTAATTCGTAGTATTTTATTTTAAGCTATGTGAATGAAGACTTAGATAAAATTAAAATACCTACTACAAATGTCATTTTTTAGTTGAGTGTTCATGATTCAAGTAGATGACTATTCCAGTGAAAAGACAGGACTCGAACTTCATTTTGTTCAGTTATTTGTTATGTCAGTCAATAAACATTTATTGAGTGTCTTCTACCTGCCAAGCAATTGGAAGGTTCATGTTAAATAGAACACAGCCCCTAGGCGAAGGATGGAGGGGCACATCGATACAAAGCAGTGGCCAGACTTCAGCGATCTGAAATTGCCATGCGATGTCAAGGATAGTGCATTAGCTTCCGGACAGAGGGTTTATGAAGGCTGTGTGGAGGCGGTGACACTGGAGGTGGGCCATGAAAAGGGGGTTGTATTTGTGGAGGGAGGTTAAAATGGGGGTGTACTATCCATTCAAGGAAATGACATACAGGATCCAAAGTGGCGAGGTGGCAAGCAATTGGGGGCTAAAATGGAAAGTCAAATGGGGCCTGACTCTAGAAGGCCTGTATTTCTAAAGCAAACATTTATCACCCAATAAAGTCTGTTACCGTGAATTCAGTGGCTTATTGAATTACACAATTGTTTGTATCTGATTACATGTGATATGGAGCTTACATGATATAAATTCACATTCTGCCATCATCTGTATGACTGTGTTAAAAATCTGTTCACTTACTGAAATCTTATCACTATATTACAATTAAAGTTTAATGTGAGATATATTGTCATTAATTCCAATATTATACTTTCAAAAACTTCAACGGACAAATCCTTGTGGTAAATTTAAAATGAAAGTAGTATTATATGGAATACGTTAGTTTTATACTGTGCAAGACTTACCTTTAATACATGTTTGCTGTTTAATTTCTATTTATAAAAATGTGGAATTTAATTCAAAGATTTTCAGTGGCCGAATTTAAAGAGCACACCCTTATTTTATCCGCACCCTTGAAAGTCAGCCATTTTGCTTATTCCAAGGCATCAAAACAAAGATCAAACTCAAGTGTAGTGGCTCTTTATATTAACATTTCATTTCTTTATTTATGTTTTGCCGAAGAGGAATTTCTTTATTAGCATTTCTCATTAGAGCACATTTCATCTTGGAGAAGCTCTAAGGTCTTAAATTCGATATGTAATTATAACTGTGATAGATTTATTTCGAAGATAGTGCATGAAAGGCAGCACATTTCATAGAAATGAAAGAAATTATATGAGATGCCTCTTTCTCTCTTTTCCTCTTCCATACCACGCTGTGCTGGTAGTAGAAAATGCCAACTTGTGTAGCCATGAACATGGTGCCCTCAAGGAGTCCATAGCCCACTGAACGGATAAGTGTGCAAAAAGTGGAGCAGCGTTAATACTAAGTTAGAGGTCGGGCTGCAGGCTGTGTAGGCATATGTGTGTGACCCATTCTTTCTGTCTCCGTGGAAGCCTTATAGAAAAGTACCATAGCGTGGCTCTAAAGAGATAATCGCATGCTCCCAAAGCTGAGGATTGAGAAAGAACATTCCAGCTAGATGGGGTGGTGGGAACACAGACACTGACCTACAAAAGAGAAAGAGAGGTAAGTCGAGGAGATGAACCTGGAAAGACTGGTTCCAGTGGCCTTAAGTGAGGTGCTACAGAGTTTGGATCCCCTCTCGTTGGCTGGGAAGAACACGGTAAATGTTTAACCAAGGTTGAGGCATATTGACACCTGTAAGCTAGAAAAATAATTAAAGTTAGTAGAGTAGGGGCATATGTTATTTCCCCCTGCAGTTTTAGCTATGAGAGCAGAGGAGGTGTCCTGTTCAACTTCCTGTTCCTATGACATGCAGTAGGAATGTGCATTTCCTAGTACAGTGTATTACTTGTTAATACTCACTACATGTTAATTCATTGAATCAATGCCACTATTCTTCACCCTACTTTTAAAAGTCCAGCTAGATTTTTACCAAAAAAAAAAAAAAAAAAGCAAACACACACACTCACAAAGGAGAGAGAGAAAAAAATAAAAGTAAGATGAGAGAGCTAAAGGTTAAACTAAGTGACAGTGGGTGATACTGTAGAACGTACTTGAGGGATATTGCAAAGAAGAATGCAAAGGTACTTGTTTGTGAAGGAAGAAGAGGAATTATGGCAGACTATAATGTGCACCTCCCAGTATTCATGGCTTTGTGTCGTCCCTTTGGTTGAATCTGAGTTTGGTCATGTGACTGGCATTAGTTAAAGAGACATAGCAAGTGAGATGCAAGGAGAAGCCTGATAAAACGTTGCTTTTGTATTGGGGGTTGTTCCCTTGGAATGTTTGCAGTTGTGCCATGAGGCAGCTCAAGAAGTGATGTAGAAAAGTCCACATGGAGGAAAACTGAGATTCCCAAACAACAGCCCTGTCTTTGCTCCCGGCTAGTCCCAGCTGTCAGGCCATTTTGTAACTGCCAGCTATCCCAATACCCCAGCTACACCAAAATCTGCCGTCTCAAACCACAAAATGTAAAGAGATAATGATTGGTTATCATTTTTAAGTCTCTTAATTTTTGAAGTGCTTTGTTACATAGCAATGTATAACTCAACAGGATTTGAGAATAGTTTTAACATATCTGAGCTGGATTAGTTGGTGGGTTGCGACACCTTCATTTAGCCAAAATCAGGAATATAACAGGAGTAGCTCCTTGGCTAGTAGATTAGACTGAACTTCTGAAAAAAGGAATATATATTTTTGCTACATTTTAGCTCATAGCAGGTACTCGAAACTGTTTGCTGAATGCAGTATTGAAAGAAAGCCATACTTCAGATAATGATGTGCCATTTGATCACTGTTAGCCTAAGAACTTTCCAGGCAGCTTCTTTTTAATTCTGGCTTTTGGTTATCGTAGATTCCACTAACAAGAGGTATAAGCACCATCACCTCCTGCCCCTCATGTTTAAAAGGAAGACAAAATATTTGTTAAATTGGAACTGGTTAGGTCACAGCACGTGGAAAAACAAATCAGGATCTATAGCATATGATAAACTGCAGTTGAACACATTTCACGAACATAGCATAAGCCAGTCTTATCCTTTATATTACATTTAATCTAATGTATAGAATATCTTATATGAGAAACCTCCAATTATATATACAGATTGTATACTTCGGTTAGAAAGTTTGGGGTACGATCTGAACAAGAGGCAGAGGATATGTTTGGAATTACTACTTTCCGAAGAAAATGTATAACTGAGAAGTCCTAAATAAGTATGATGCCCACATAGGATTACTGAAGTATGCTAGATTTTCAAGGCTGTAATTTCCTCCTACTGAGTTTTGTATAACTCTTATGCCTTCATTGCTGCCAAAATTTCCTTTGGCTAAGAAACAAGTCCTAAATCTTCAACCAGGAAGAAAAGAAAGAAAAAAAGTAAAATGATGGAGTCAGTTGTATCAGTAAAAGATGATGAAAGGATTTTTTTTTTTTTAAGCTTTTGAAACAAAGCAGCAGGGGGCAGTAGAACATTTCGAGTACGGGATAGAGGAAAGAGAGGACTGGTCAGTGAAGGACATGGGCATCTTTCAGGAAGTGTTTTTGATTTTTGTCTTGCTTTAGTTTTAATGCGTAGTCTCTTTGGTCATACTCATTTTTCCTGTTCTCACTCACAACTCTGCCAGCTGGGGTTGAGTAGTCTAGTCACATACAGTCAACATTAATTGGAAACGAAAACCACCCGTCAGTAAATAGATTTTGCTTCCATTCAGCATATAATACTGACTTGTTTTTTAACTTCCTTTTTTTCTCTGGTATAGAACTTTGAAAATTTCGATAAGCTGGATAAAAGGGCTCAAAGGAGGAAGCATGGGAATTACAAGTCCAATAATGAATTGACTGTTTGATTTTGCGATAGGTATGCAAGTTTCTTTTCTCTGCAGTAGAAGGTCTTTATTCCACTGCACTTTCTCATGCTTCTTTGCTCTAGCACGTCAGAGCCAACCACTCATCAACTCCAGAGAAATGTCTCCTGCCTCCATGCCCTGGCTCATTCTGCATGTTTTACGTAGCATTCCCTTTCTTGTATATCCATGACTCCAACTTATAATCAGTTCTTCAAAATTTATTTCAGATTCCAGATTATTGGTCACCAACTTCTGACATTTCCCCCAAAGCAACTGCACCTTTCAATGTGTTCTCTATAACAGTATCCATGCATTTAGTCTATAGTACTCAGGTTTCTACTTTATTTTGAAAAATCATCATTTGAATAAAATTTACACTTTCCTCATAGGATTGTCAACTCCTTCAGTGCAGAAATATATGTCTCTGACACATAGGCAGGACCTATTACAGCTTTTTATTCTGTTTTGCACATTTGAGTAATATTTGTTCGATTGATAAATATACTTATCCTTGTTGAATTTACCTGTTCTACATTCCAGAATTCAAGACGTTGGAGGTGAAAGGACAGGAAACTACCATTTATTAAGTACTTAATTGCATACTAAGGATTCTTAACTTTTTGTGTAAGTTCTCTTTAAATCTTCATAGCAACTCTTTAAGAGAGGTGGTATTCTGTCCCTGTAGATGAGGACATGGAGCTCACGGCCGTGACCTGCCCCAGCTCACAGCGATGGTGTGAGGCAGAACTGGGATTTGAGATCCCCTCACTGTCTCCAAAATTCACATCGTTTTCACTACAAAGCCATCGGTTATTTATTATCTACCGTGTGCCACATACTGCTTTATGAACTATTGATTCTACAATGAATAAAATACTATCCCTGTCTTTGAAAGACTCACATTCCAGCAGGGGACTGATTAAAGTAATTATTATGATTCTGAGAGACAAGCATTGAAATGTGTCCTGTGGGTCCATGGTGAGGGGACCATTAGCTCTGCCTGAGGAGGGACTCACCTCTTAGACAGCCGTAGATCAGATTTGAGAGGCGACAGGCCTTGGAAGATCAGCATTCACCAGGCAAAGGTAGAAAGGTTTCGTGGGCAGAGGAAGGAGAGTAAGTAAGATCAAGAAACTGGAGGGCAGAGTCCAAATACCTTGGTTCAGTGGGTGGGAGTGGATTTTGGAGTTGACGAAGTATGTGGAAGATGCAGTCATGTCATTTTAGGGTCTCTGGAGTGCTCCAAGCGCCAATAGGTAACCCGATGCGTTAAATTGCATGAGTTGCAGAGGTTCATAGCCTGTGGATTCAGTAAGAAAGAAGTGGTTTATACTGAATCTGTAAGGTCAGACAGGAGATATGAGAGGAAATGATGCGGTGAAGGAAGCAGGGGCTTTGAAGTCAAATAGAAGAAGGTTTACATCCCAACCTAACACTTTTTAGCTAAGTGATACTGACCCATAACCCAGCTTCTTTGAGTTTTAGTTATTTCTTCTGTAAAATGGGGAGATACCCTCCCTCAAAGACTAGTGACGGGGATTAGAAAATGAATGCAACCCCTAATCGACAGTGGTGTTTAGTGAACACAAGCTTATCTGTAGGTTTCACTTTTCTGCATATCAGTGCACTTATAAAAATGTTGGTAAAGCCCTGTTAAGTTTCTAAGATGATAGATTTTTATATACTAATATATGAAGTAGTGTTAAGACTCTTATTATATATGCATACATACATATACACATAAATATAAACATATTTATCTTTATATAATTTAGTGAAATTCTGAGGCCGTATGGGCAAGTTCACATGCTTTTCTTTCTTTTTTTTTGCATTTACTAGCATGAAATAAAAATGATTTTTCATTCTTCATTGAGTCAGTTTGGGGAGTTTTGAGAATAAGTCCAATTGTGTGCCATTCTTAAAGACATTTCAGCTTCTAATATCAGATTCATCATTATTATCATTATTAATTCAAAATTATACATGATAAGATTCTTCTGGTTTAAAAGCCATTACCTTGGTTTTCAGGTATGGACAGTTAACGATAGCACTGTGCCTATAACTAACATAATGCTTGTCAAAAGTCTGATTCTAGATATTTTTAAGTTAAAAGAACATATATTCTTATTATAATGAAGTTATTCTCAGGTATTTCGAAAACAATAATGAGAAGGTTTACTATGAACACTAAGGAAAGGCGTGAAGGTCTTCGTGTTGCAATTCCCTGGGCTAGAAACTTCTTGACACATTCACAACCCTACTTTCAGTTTCTGAATAATCAGTGAACCCTCTTTCTGTTTATAATAACCTTTTTATTTTTTTCTTGATCTCCTCTGGTTTCTTTTTTCATGAATAATTTTCATTTTTTCTGTATTTTTAACTTACTACCCTACTTTCAGTTTCTGAATAATCAGTGAACCCTCTTTCTGTTTATAATAACCTTTTTATTTTTTTCTTGATCTCCTCTGGTTTCTTTTTTCATGAATTATTTTCATTTTTTTCTGTATTTTTAACTTACTACTTTATATTCGCTTTTTTCCTCTGCCTGTAAATATGGTCAAGATTCTCCTGTCCTTAAAAGGAAGAAAAAAAAAGAAGCAAAATAAAATCTCCTTTTGTTCAATGCTTCCCTACTTGTTAGAACCCCATAACTTTCCTCTCCACAGCTAGACATTTTGGTATCAATATTTATTTGCTTTACCTACTTCCTAATTTCTTATATCATTAAGATAACCTCTGCCCTTTGCCATACCGCTGAGCTCCACTTACTAAAATAATTGATAATCTTTCTAATTTCTTCTTATCAAACCTGGTGATCCAGTCTTAGTCTTCATCTGCTACGTTCTATAGAATTTATCACCATGTTATCTTCATGTGTCAATATCTCCTCAAATTTCTTTCTTGCTCTATTATTTTCTTCTCATTCTATACATACCTTCTGGACAAGCTCAGCAGTTTTCAAGTTTTCAACCACCGCCACCAACTGACAACCCTAAAATCTAGCTCTCCAGCCCAGAATTTCAGATTCATGCATGGAAATACTTGCTATCCATACAAACTTGGATGAAAAATTAGCAGCTCAAACGTAACTAGCACAAAAAGTGACCTTTCTCTCCCTGTGCTCGTTTTCCTCTTTTATCCCCTTCAAGAATTTCTTCCATTCCCTCTATTTTCTTTTGCAGGCCCCAGCACTGCCATTCGCAATCACCTAGGGCACAAACCTGGCTGTCAGACTCAGACTTGTCTCTCATCTCTGCATCCTTCAACCTTAATCCCCGACAGTTTGACTCCTTAGTATTTCTTAAACCTTTCCCTTTTTTCCCTATCCTGTTGACCATTGCCCTAGATTTTTACGTTGGTTCAAAATGGTCTTGCTGCCTAAAGACATGCTTCTCATCAGTGAATTTGCCCCCAACTGCTGCAAACCTGAGTCATTATATCGAATGCTCTTTCATGCTACTTGGCCTTATTCTCTAATTTAATTTCAGGTTAATTTCCACTTATAAACCTTCTAGCGAAAGGAATGTATTTATTATTATCTATATTCTCAGAATCTATCACAGTATAGGTAGCCCATAAATCCCTGTGAAAAGAATCCAGTATTTTATACTAAAATAAGTTTGATTAAAAAAATGAATGTACAGGAAAAGTTGAGAAATTAGAAAACATTTTTGAGCTTTAAACTGTACACCCCATTTTAAAACCATGCCGTTATAACAAGATTATTCCTCGGATATTTATGTTTACAGATAAATATTTATAACAATAACTTTTTAAAATATGAAATAGTGTTACATATCTTCACCTATTTAGATGGCAGTGTTATAAATTAAAAATAAGATATTAATCTTAACATGGGACTTGGTGCATTGTAGATGGCTATTCTAATTGTATTTTAAATATGAGTTACTTTGGAAACATAAAATTTAAAAACTTTTACTAAATTTTTCTCAAAGTTATATTACATACTGTTACAGGCAGCGAATAGTACTAGATTGGATGGTTTTCTTTGTTGTTTTTTACTATTATAATTCAAAATAGACTTCTTAATACAATATTTAGTAAATTATACAGAATATTGAGGCTTGATTGCTTGCAAAAATTAATGCAATTTTGTTTAAAATACACTCTATGAAGTCATTATTAATGTGTATCCAATAAGTTATTCGACTTAATATTCAGATGAAAACATACTGAGTTTCTCAGGGTCTTCAATATCAGTTTCATTTCTGTGAGCATTTTAGCTTTCTAATACAAGGAATGCAATTTGAATTGTTTTCTGCCGTAAGCCACTGGTTATTTTCAAGCATACTGGAATAATGCTGTTTAGCCACAATGTGGTATTCTCTAAAAACACATGAAATATTTCATGACCAAGATTAGCCAAAGAATTTAGTCTCCTTTTATGACCATGACAGTTAAGGTGTGCAACATGAGAAGTTTGTATTTTCAGAATTGTTTCTCAGAGTGTTATTTTAAAGAAAATGAAACTCTTTCTTACAGGATCAGATATTAGGTTTCCACTAACTGTGTTAAATATGTGGTTTTAAGTTACAGTATGGAAAATTTAGGTTACTCACTTATTTAGGCATTTTAATGTGAACCAAGGAGAATTTAATAATTATAATTAAGAACTGTCATTTGTATATGATGGTGTGATTTTACTCTTTAGAGAATTTATACTAAGGGTTTTATAATTTCATCTTCCTTAGAATGTCTTGGGGACGTTCCTTCTTGCCATCCTCTCTTTTTCCGCCCCCACCACCCACAGTTTGCTCTACGGGTAGCTTGGTCACAAGGTTGGAGGAGGGATGACAGGAGGAGAGGCGGTTCTGAGATGGCTGCATCAGAGGTGACACTGGAACATTCTGTCCTCTCCTGAGGCAGCAGGACTGCAGCAGCTTCTTTCACTCAAAAAGAAAACTAAGTCCAGAGAAGCAAAGTTTGATGTTTCCTATCATGTTTCAGATATGTCAAGGTTGGCTCCATTTAAATTCTTGTAAAATAAATGTGTCCTCATGGCGAAGATCTTTAAAAAGCACAGAGAAAGAAACAAAGTACTTGTATAAAAACATTCTTCAGACTCCTAGAGACATCTTCTGGGAAAGAATGTTGCTATTTTATTGGTTTATTGAATTGACATTACTTTATAGAAATTCAATGGATGTCATTGTGATGAAATATTAGAATGAGTTTATGAGAAATAATGTTTATATTACCAGATAAGCAGTTCTTTTTATGATTAAATCATATTGAGTTCATCAGGTGAAAGGTAAATTTCCTTTTGTCTCATACAGACTTCATAACTTTATATTGAAAAGTTATAAAACTTTTGTCGATATATGTTATATACTTTGAAAATAGAAACGTGTATATCTCAGAGAGGTACAAATTGTTTTAGATGATCATTTTTAATTAACATTCCCCAAACATTTCAATGAGTAATTTCCATTCTTAAATTCTTATAATATTCTGTGTTATAATTTTAGATAAAATTAATATGCATGTTAAAAAACAAAATGTTACTTAGAGTAGAACATAATAATTTTATCTCTTCGAGTGAGAAATTTACAACAGATTTTCCTTGTTTTAATAATTAAGGCTATTATTCTAGTAATTTTCATTTTTTTTTTCTATAAGAAATTGATGATGATTTTTGATGCTGCAATTTCAATAGGGGCATTATCATTCTTCAGCTATTTAAAATGTTTTTGGTCAATGTTAACTTTTAATCCAAGCTTTCTTGTCCTACGAGAATGTTTTCTCACATAGAGGATTGACAGAAAAGATAAGAACTCTAACCCTAACCCTAACTCTATGGCTTTTGGGTAGGAAGGATTTTCTTTTAACAGTGGTGTTAGTCAAGCGATTCCATCGCCATAATGCATTCTAACAGTAACTGTAACCGCCAGCTCTCAAGCATGGTAACCATTGGTATTTCTTCGTAAAGCTCATTTTTTTTTGTCTCTGCTCACCTTCATCTAATTCTTAGCTGAGAGATTTGCACTTTGTTCTAACTTTACAGTGAAAACAGACTATGATTAATATGACTGTAAAAAAATAATCCGCCAGTGTCATCTGTGGGAATTTTTTTAATCTGTTAAATATAAACACACAGGTGAATTTGTGATAGCCGATCACTAATAACTTATGATAATTGTTATGAGAAATGATACTTAGAATAGGAAAGAAAAAATTTAATGATTCCACTGTATTAATAAGATTATTCTGGAGTTATAGAAGAGTCCATCCCATCAATGATAATCAAATTTTATTCAGTAGAAATTAAATTATGCCACTTAACAGTTTGGAGATAAATATATATTATATATAAAACTGATACTTAATTACATACACATGTGCACAAGCATACATGAACACACACACACATGCACATTTGATTAATGAAATTTATATCTTTCTTATTTCAAGTTATAATTAAATTTAATTTGTAGCCTGAAAGCTTTCATGTTTTTATTGTTAAACATATATCTTAGTCTCTATATGATTGTGTTAGAATTTGACATGATTAAGAGATTTTTTAGTTCTATGACTGGGATAGCATTTCTAAACTAGTTGCAGGATTCTTTTCCAAAACCGTATTGATTTAGTTAATCACATTTTCCTGTAGTTTCTTGGCACAATATTTGGCTTTTTGTAAAAAGTAGTCTTCTGATTGCTTTCTGCCTCCTATTTTTTTTTTCCTCTTTAAATTTATCCACATCACTGATTGTCTTAGAGCCCATGTTTTTACAGCTATTTTTATGGTGACAAAAATAAATATTTTATGTATTCTGACTGCAAATAGTGTGCTATTCTTGGTTTGTAGATTTCAGATTGTTTCTCTGTTCTAGGACAATTAAAAGTGAAAATTAGATGTTAAGCATACTTCTGCCAACCCCAGGTCAGATATACATGTTGATAGGCAGGATGACACGGTGAAAAATATCTGTCTCTAGTGTCAGAATAACCCGGGTTTATATCCCAGCTCTTTATTTATTGGCTGTATTATCTTGGACAATTTATGAGTCTTGATATTTTTCTTCTGTAAAACAGAAATAACAGTACTCTCTCTCTTAAAATTAAATGAGATGTTAAAATGTGTTAAGGATTAGAAACACTAAATGATGGCAAAGTACAAACAACCTTCCTTCCCACTTGGGAAATAAATATTTTGCAGTTTTAGAGGTTAATATAAATATGTACACACATTTACTCAACAAATGTCTGTTTGAATAAATGTGTAAGTAGACATCTACTGAGTTCCTACTATTTGCCAGGCTCTGTTCTAGATGTTGAGATACATGATTTAACCAAACAAAGACCCCCATTCTGTGGAGCTTAATATTTTATAAAGTGAATATTGTAAACTTTTCTTTAATGTCACTAAAGTTTTTTTTCTTTTCTTTTTTTTTTAAACAAATCCAGCAGTCTTGGCTCTCTATCGTGTTGGCTTGCACTCTATGTATATTCCCATGAATGGAAAGAAGAAAAAGTAGAACAGGATAAGAGCATTTTTACTTCTTACATAAAAAGATGTTTATGAATTGATTTAAAAAGACACTATAAAGGAAATTGAGTAAATTATATTACCAGGTATTTCACAAAAGAAGAACTGCAGATGGCTGATAAATTCATGGAAAGCTGCCCAACTTCACTAGTAACATGGGGAATGTAAATCAAAGGATATCCAGTATTTTCCTCATAGAATTAGCAAAAGGGAAAATGTTGATATTATCCAGTGTTGGTGAAGGTATGGGGGAAAAAGCACATTTCAACATAGGGGTATGGATTGTAACTTTTTCGGAAAGTGCTCTATATTGGCTAGTAAAATTACAATTAAAAATAAAGCGATTATGCCCCTGATTTAGCTGTTTCACTTTAGTAAACTATCTTCTAGAAATGAAAGTACCAATATGTACAACTTTGTATTCAATGCTGTGCTATACTACTATGTGTAATAACAAAAAATGGGGGAAAAAACTTCAAGTCCCTCAATAAAGGGACATTTCAACAACGATGCTCTAATACATGAAATATGTTCCCTAGCCTATGATTCATTAATGTTTGTAAGAGAAAAAAATAGAAAAATCATAAATTTTCATTAATAATGGAGTAGTTCCACAAATTATGGTGAAGCCAAAGTATGTAGCATTATATAAATACTAAAAATGATGATTTAGAGCTATCAGCATTGACCTAGATGGACATATATGATTGGTTGTTCAGTGAAAAAAGCAAATAGGTTTGTGATAAACTTATTATGATGACATTTTTGTCTTAATAATTCTATATGCATGGTTATTTCAAATTGGATGATGTTTTATTAACATAGAGAAAGGAAAAGAAGAATGTACATGAAACTGTTGTTTGTTACTTCAGGTTGGGGGTTGTTGATGGGAGACGGGAAGTCACAGCACTTGACCTTCTTTCTGATTTGTGTGAGTGGTTATAATTATCACATATAATGTAATAAAGAAATGGTCTATTTAGAGTTTCATTAACATGGTCTATTTAGAGTTTCATTAGTACGCCCTTTTTCAGTGTGGAGTTCAAGAATCTACTGTAATGATTTCATTATAGTAGGTGTTTAGTAATTGTATATATAATACTTTGAGAGCTATTCTCTGCAAAGTACCTTTGTCTAGAAATGATTTTCCATCTTAGTTTGGACTTCTATTTTCTTGGTAATAGGAGTGAGCCAAGTAAGGATAGTAACAGAGCCCTCTGGCTCCAAAAATATAAACCAGACAAGGCATAATGAACTATATGCATTCATTCACTCAGATATTCTAGTTTATTGCTTGGTAAGCCTTGTGGGGCAAGCAAAGATTTATTCATGGGTCTTTTACCTACAAGGAGTTTACAGTTCTGCAGGTTATAAACATGTCATCAATTTCATGCCACTTAATTTTTTCTCTTCAGTATAGGTTAAGATTTCATTATGTACTTATGATCAACTTTTACACAAAAATTGAAACCCCTGTAATCCTTAAATGCATAGTTAGTAAAGGAGATGAAGCAAGGGCGGGATCTCGCTGAGGAACTAGCAGAAGATGTGTAAGTGAATAATAACTAAGATGAAGAAGCCAATTTACATTTATTATAAAAATGGCTATCATGGGCCTTACACTTGTTGGAGCCCAGTATATGTGGGCTTCATATTCTAGTTTAAGCTTCATGTAGAATCATTTGCTAAAAAAAAATTTCCATCTAATAAAACTTCTATTCTTTAAGCCCAGAATTCTAAGCAGAAAAATGTATCAAAGCAGACATCTATTTCCAGAATTCTCATTGTGAACATATTGGCTTTTGTTACATGTATATTTTTATACAGTCATCCTTAAATATAGAATAATCAAAAATATAAAATTATATATTTTATATAAAATGTGTTTAATATAATATTTAATATAATTATTTAATATAAAATATGTTATTTCTATATATTTCTATTTCTATCTTATTATATATTCCTTTTGAATAAATTTACTGGTGCCAGGATGACTGCTATAATTTTATTTTACCCATACATTGGTATAGGTATTTTACCTATACCTTTTGGGTGGCATTATTCTCATATTTCTGGCAAGACTTGGTCTTTTTCATTATTTTAAAGAATTCTTTCTATTTTCTAATTCATTGTTTTTAGTTTATTGTGAGCTGGGAAAGCACATAACAAGTTTGCTAAATTATGTTCAAAGTAAGTATTAATAGACCCAGAAGGAGGGCCTGCAGTTATCTCTTACGTGTAAAATGTGTGGCCTTCGTGAACAAAATGTTTGGAGTATTTTGACTGCAGGGGCCTTGTTATTTATTGTTTGTTTGTTTTCCTTACTAGATCTCAGCCATATTCTGAAGAATTAAAGGTGTCGATGATCTGCCATGAATACGTGATGTAGGAGAGTTTAATATATTCTCGAGTTTAGTAAGGTGCTACAGTTTGTGAGGTTTTCACATATTCATCACACAATATTAATGATGACACAGTAAGTCTAACTAACATACACTGACAAAATGCTTCGTCATTGAACTCAGTTTTGTAAAGCAAAAAATTTGTCTGAGAGCCTTTAAGGTCATGTAAAATTCTGCATGCAACTTATGAACTTTTCTTGTCATCGCAAGGCACTGTGGGAGCCCGAGGTACATGAGCTATCATTCCAGTCAGACCTGAGTTTGAATCGTCGTTTCTTTATGAGGTGATTTACAGTGAGTTATTTAACCATTCAGGGCCTCAGTTTCCACATCTGAAATATGGGATGTCAATACTGCACTTCCTAGTTTGTTGTGGAAAATAAACCGAGTACGTCCAGCCTCAGGCCAGGCCCTGTTTTTGTCAACAGTGGGTGGTTTAGCGTTCCGTTACATGCCAACGTTGTTCGTAATGAATTACTGATGCAAAGGGTAAACCGTGATGCTGGCTGCAGAAACCTATTTTTCAAAATCATTCTTTTTCTTCTCATCGGAAGATAAAAAAACAAATGTGAGACAATCCTAAAGAATGTACATTTCCATGTTGTGACTGATTTTTAACAAAAGGACAGAGACATTTGAATAAAGGATTTCTGTTGGATTTCTAGCTATAGAAATGAAACACTTTCCAAAATGCCGATACGTTATAATTTCATAATGTGTTCTCGGGGGAGATGGTGCATTTTTGCACATTCATCATAGCTCTAAAAGTGAGTAAGGATGAAAAGCATGTAGTGCTTGCCTTGTTCTTACATCAGAAGAATTTTTCCTTTTGTCCATTTTATGCTTGCTTCCAAAGACTTAAAATGAAAGCTTTGTTTCTGCAATAATGGCTTAGTGTAGGCTTACACTGTTGATCTCCTCAGTAGATGCAATGTAATCCACTTTGGTAATGTGAATTTTTAAACAATCATGGGCCTTTGCCATTAACCCTTCTCCACTAATGATAATGCTCTAGGAAAACTACAAAGGAACTCAGGGCCCAGCTTAACAGTAGACTTGGAGCTCACTTAGCTGAATTTGCATTTCTTATTTTAGTAGCAGTGAATTGCTGAGCATATGTTGAACTTCATCAATACCGAATGTAGAATAGGTGATTGTGAAACTACCGTTCAAGTGCAAGCATTCAAATACAAACATGGAAAACTAGAAGAAAATAATGATGTAGTGAAGCAAAAGTGCTTTCGAATCCAAAATTTCCCTTGAAGGGGCTTTGGCTGCTGTTGCTTTTTTTTGTAATATTTTTTAACTTGACCTGTTGCTTTGTTTAGTTCATTGTAGTGCAAATGTCTCAAATAAAGCTGTACATGAGTCATTTTTCCCCCCTCCTCAGTTCAGGCTACTCGGATAATAGCGTACTTTGAGCACAAGCATGGGAACCTTCTGAATGTTTCCTGCACGTAAAGCCTTCAGAGCTTTGCTCAGCTGCTCCACACGTTTCTTTAGGAGAGAGAAATGGTAAATTAACTAAGAGCAGTTTTATTCCGTGACATATTTCCAAACTAACTTTGAAAACACATTTCCACTTAGTGTTTGCATTCCACTTTGGAGACTTAGAAAAGGTTTCCTGCATTCGGTTAAGTAATATAGAGGGTGGATGGCTAAATTTAAGATGTTCTTTAGAGATTTGTAGATATTTAAAGTTTTGCTTAAAGTAGAGAGGACTTTACAGCCATTCGTGTTGTAGCTGAAGTGCTGTGTGCCTCCAGGGCTGTGGGTTTAATAAACAAAAGATCTGTCATTGAGCTTGGTGCACAGTAGGGAGTAGATGTAATTATATACTTTAAAGGGGAAAAGACTGTTGTTATTATTTTACATTTATTGAGTGCCAACATTTTGCAATGCACTATACCTAACATAGAATTAGACACAGTCCTTGCCCAATGGACTATCTATTTAAATTAGACACAATCTAAATATTGCTCCTAAGTAGTTCCTGTGTTTTCCAATGTGTTACACAATGCATTGTGTAAGTACAGAAATATTATTGTATGTGCAAATGTTATTTAAAACTATGACGGCTTTCAAAGACAGGTGGTGAAATGAAACGTGATTATTAGACTATAAAATTACTTATGTTTTTTAGGTCTTTTCCTTTATTATTTTAGATCTAATTTGAAATGGGAAGCAGGAGAGGTATAAAATTTAGAAAATGATGAATACATCTTTTTGATTTTTACTTTGCAAAAAATTTCAGTTGAACAATAATATTGGCATTTACTTAACTAGGTTTGGAATTATATTTATTTGTGTTTTTTTAAGTGTGTGTGTGTGTGTGTGTGTGTGTGTGTGTGTGTGTGTGTGTGATTTTTAAATTAATTTCAGGCTGAAATTCCATGAGGGCTGGAATCACATTGTCTAACACAGTACATTGCACATATTAGGCACTCACTAAAAATTGTTGAAGGGATGAATTAAATGGGTTTGCGAATGGATTTCTCTATCAGTCATCATTTTCTCAGGACCTCTTTTCTTATTCTGGAGCCTGAGGGGACAATACTGTATTGGCTTTGAGTCAGTACTAAAAACAAAAACAAAAACAGAACTCCAAGACCTTTCCGGGAATACCTTTAAAGAGTCCTTGTTTGGAAGGTCTTATTTCTGATAAAGATGTTTCTTCTCTCTCAGCAAGGCTTAGGGGTGATGCTTGGGCAGATCTTCAAGGGCTGTCAGAGTCCTCAAGGGTATTACGATCCCCACCAGTGATCAAAAGGCCCTTTCACACCCGATGCCTGGTTTCGAGGGAGGTGGTTACCATATACAGCAGTCAGCTAATTGATCTGTTGTGTAGACACACGCAATTTCTTTCACTTCTATCATAAGTCACACTGGTGCTAGGGAAAATCTGTAAGTATACACGGAGAAAAATACATAAGTTTCCCTACGTATGTACGTGTGCTGTATGTTGAGACCGACTCACACCAACCACTGTACTGGCCGCAGCATGTTCATTCGGTTCCCTCTTGGTCCCACACCGTGCACATCAGTTCTCAGTCGTAAGGCTGCAGCTGTTCTCTCGATAAGCACACGCGAGGATCCTCCATATCACAGTGGAGTCATCCAGCCCTGAGTTCGCATCTCTGGCCTGCCGTTTACTCTCCGTATCATCTAAATCAAGTTACTTAGCTTTTCTCTAAGTCCCGCGCTCCTTAAATGTTTAATGGGGATACTAATATCACTGAACTCTTAGATTCCATGTGAAAATTAATCTAAGCGATGTAAAGTACTTTGAACATAACTACTTTATTATTATCTTACGATTATTATCGTTATTATAGATAATTATCTTAGTGTCACGGTCAAGCACAAATATCAGAAAATCTGTCGGATATGTACTTAGTCTTTTAATTCACAATGCAAAATATTGATATTGCAAAGCAGTTTTGTAAGCAGTTAGCGTTTTGATCTGCCGGCGACGTAAATGTAAAGTTGAGGAAAGAGGGAGAAGCGCGTTTTACCGCCGCATCCACCCCGCCCTCTTCCTCGTGCCTGCTCATCCCGCTCTTTATGCTGTGAGGACCCCGCGCCTTCCTCTTCTAGTCCCCTCCTGCCCCGAGTTGCCTTCTGACCCAGCCGAACCCTAATATTTTCCATCCGAGCCTTGACTTCTTACTCTCAAGAATGGACTCACTTTCTCCTTTGGTGAACATCTGACCTAATTTTTTGAAATATTCATTTTCCTCAAAATTTCTTCTATTTCCTCTAGCCCTCCCCTTTTTTTTCCCCACCTCCTGTTTCAGAACACAAAGGATTTCTAAAATATTCAAATGCAGTAATTACATCTTACCTTTGTATTTACACCTTCTGTCAGTTGCTTCTGGCACATCCTGTTTTTCTCCTCCCTTTTTTCTCTTATTCTCTCCTTTTGCCCTCAAGATTCCCTTGTCTTCCATTCGCTTGTTACACGCTCACTCTCCTTCCTCCCTCCTGGCTGAGATTGTGCTCCAGAGGTTCGCCTGTCATGCCATCGGCAAATCTGATGGTCTCTTCAGTCACCTTCTTCACCCTCCCTGCTCCCTGTTCCTCATCTCTGTTTTTGTTTCGTTCTTTCCTTTTCCTTCATTAATGCGTAGGCCTTACATGACAAATGTTACATTTAGGTGCATGACATACAGATCTGCATATCCCACTCCAATGTGGATTTCCAGTCCCAAGCCTCTAATCTATAACTATGTGCTAGACACACCCATCTGTCTGTTTTTGAGGCAACTCCACTCACCAAACTTTTCATGTTTCCTCCAAACTAGTTTCTCCTCATGGCTTTCCTGTTGCCGTTACTGATCTCCAAGTTCTCCTGAGAAGCCCAGGCTATAAACCACTGAGTCATTCCATAATCGATTAATTGCCAAAATTCTGCTGAGTTTTCCTCCACATTGTCCTTTGTATCTGCTACTTCCTTTGCTTTTTCTGTGCCTGGCCCACGCTACTTCTTGCCTCTGCCAAGAGCCAGACATTCCTCCCTGGCCACACCATTTCTCATCTCTGTAGTAAATGAGAAGCCATAAAGTCCATATGCTTTTACCAGCCATTCAAGGCACCAACTCCCAGTGACGAGCTTCCGATCCAGTTACCAAGAGACCTAAACACAGGGAGATGATTCCCTGACTCTAGGGTTTAATCAGGCTACAAAGATGAGATACTTTTTCTGAGAGAATCCATGAGAAATACTGTATAACGCATTGGTGCCCATTCACTGGATTTGTATCATAATGGGACGATTCACAGAGTGTGAATACAGGAGCATCCTCCTCAGCCCAGGCCAACTGGATTCCAGGCTTCCTTTCTGCTTTCCTCTCTCCCTAAAACCTCTTCTTCACAATGCGGACCTTGGTGAATGCAAGGTCCTCTGTGCCTATCATGTTGTCCATTTTCCTTTCTGCTTGTTTAATCCAACCACTTCTTCATAGTCTAGGTTTATGTCTCACTTCCATAAAACCCTTCTGAAATAAAATCTGATAGTATTTTTTCAATAGTGATACTTTTTCTTTAAGAATGATCATGCATTATTTTCCTTAGTTATTATGTTTTATGTCTTATGCCACCCCTCAAAAAAAATTCTAGTAAAAGAAAGTCAATGTTGGTGCCCCATTTCAATTCCCTTAGTGTCTAGCACAGAACTTCTTGATTGTCTTTGATGATGAATTTTCAGGGCTACACAGACTAATGGTATTGAACATTCTGGTCCCTTTATTACCCCTTGTCAATGTGGCATCACCTTCTAACCACCAGCTCTCACTGTGTTCGTAAGAGGGATCTTCTGTGTCAGTGGACTAGGTGGATAAGCACCATTTTAAAGATGCTTCAGAGTTTGCAAAGTACTTTCCTAGGAATATGTCATTAGATCCTCATAAAAATCCTGTGATGTAAGTACTTTTATTATCTCCATTTTGCAGATAAAAAATAACTAAATCTCTTTATGTTTAAAAGTGCTATTCTCTTTGTGAAAGTGGAAAGACTATGGAGATTAGAGCAGGAATCTTCTACATGGACAAAGATGTTAACAATTTAATTTTCCCAATAGATTTCAGCTGAAAAAAAATATTGTGAACTTGGATTCCCAGAGTATTTCAAGATTCTGATATCTTGCTTTCCAGGCAAAAATAACCTAGACTTTTCAGTTCAGTGTAAGTGAAGAGAGAAATACAGGTGGAGAAGAGAGTGGATTCTGTGTTTTGATGAAGACGTTAACATTTAAGGGATTAGAAAGAATTGTTGGAATGAATGCTTATATGTATACACTTTCACATTTAAAATCAATAGAGAGCTTTAGCTTTAGTTATAAAAATCGAATAAACAAGATTCAAAGATTTTTTTCTTACATTATGGCATATACACACAGATGTCAGTCTCAATTTTAGTTTTTATTCTGAGTTTTTCTGCAAAAGAAGCAGAGGAGGGAAAGAACACAGTATATATGCAGATACAGTACAAGAGTTCAGCCAAAATGGAATATGCCCTTAACATTCTACTGAAAAAAGAATATTCCATTTCAGTTCAGTCAGCCGTAGACCTTAGTTAGATATAGAAGAACATCTGGTTAGACAGAGTCAGGATTATGAAGGAAAAACAGCAAAACAGAAAATTTAGAGGTTAAATTAAGTTGCTATGTCACTTCAAGTATTACCATGAGATAGTGTGCTGATCTTTCCTCTTTAAGTCTTCTCATGTGTCTTGCACATTATATTGCGTGTAGCACGTGTTCAATATGTACTTATGAAGTCATTTACTTTATCCTTAAAACAACATTTTTAATTTGTAAGTTCATAACATGATCCTTAAGGCACTTTGGAGAACTTTTGATTAATGACAACTACAAGTTTGCAAGGCAGAAGCATTAAACACTTAAAGAGGGGAAGAAGCAATAAGATTGCGAACTGTGGTAGGGAAAAATGAAAAGAAAGTCAAGAACATCAGGGTCGTGAAGTGGAGCTTTCTAAAAACGGTCTAATGTTGGCCTATCACCATGGCACAAGCAGACCAGTCCGAGGACCCAATTATGTGGCATTTGAGACCCCTGGAGTAGAAGCCCTGGAGTCACTTGGCTGGGCAGGACAGCGCTAGTTTTGTTATCTGCAGTGTCCCCAGTGCATTGGGACAATTTATGTGAGGTAGCGGTAGCACTTATCGGTGAGGCGCTGCTCATGGCGATTCCCTGCTCTCCTTCTGTTGGCGTTGAAGCAGGGCCAGTGATGGTGGGATGTTCTGTTAACAAGCTCTTTGAAAATGGCAAAAAGATGGACCAAAGAGGGAAAAGATGCAAGTATCCACTCCACCATTCATTCTTCAAATTATTACATCGATTTGCTAAAATGTAGCTTACCTACATTGGTTGCCTTTGTATGAGTCTAGTCACATATTTCGTCCTCAGCTTGATCCAGGTTTGTTATAAGCCTTAAGTAGAACATTTGCAGTTCTTTTTTGTGATTTTGCTATAAAGAATATCACTCTTTCTTTCCAGTTTTTCTGTCAGATTAGTAAAATGGAGCATACCTGCATTATTTATTTTAAGCCATTGCCTTTACATAATATTTACAAATATTTTGCCCTAAATTTTATTAAAGTTTATTTTAAGAAATAATTCTAAATAGAACATTTGCTGTTTTTGTAACTTTGACATAAAAGACGCCATTCCTTCCTTACACTGATGAGCACCTCTCATTTAAATATCAAAATGATAAATTCCTCTTTGAACTAGGTAACCAGCTCTTGGTTAACTAAGTCTTTTTTCTTATATTTGACCATAATTTTGTGCGTGCTATGCGATCACTAAATATTTGCTTCATGGTGGAACAAATAAAGGAAGGAAAGAGTTCGCCTTACTTAGTTTTTGCTTTGGCTCAGTTTGTGTGAAATGGCAGTGGCTTTTCTTAGATAAATGTACCTGTTATCTTCTTGCTCATCCTCATTTACTATGTTAATGTCCTTTTATGATTTTACTCTATCCGTGCTCTTCAAAAAATCTGTTTTGGAAGTAGCTGGAGTATAAATAGCATCAAAAATAAACTGCATATTCTGACATTTACAGTTGTAAGGATAACTCTGTGTTAAGGATGACTCAGCCTGCAAGTAAAGTTAATAGATAGATATCTGTCTAAATATATTTTAGAATAATTTTGGTCATCAAACATCTCTTCTAAAACACTAGTGTTTCTTGTTTTGTTGCTGTTTTCCTTCCTATAAAAACAGTTAAAAACGCAGAATGACCCAGTTTGGCTAATTTTATCACACCAACGTTTTGAAGGGCACTTAAGTCTCTCGAATTGTCACAGGCCCCCAATTTTTTTAATTGCACCAAACCCAGTATGGATTTTTATACCTCAGAACGCAGAGCTACCCATCTTGCTTATTTCCATCTTTGAGCTTTTATTCTTCCTGTATCTCTTGGCATTTGCATTCTTTTTTTTTTTTTTTTCTTTTCAACCATTTTACTTGTCTTGTCTTTCAAAACCTGGCTTAGGTTTAACCTCTTTTGGTAAGACTTAATGAACTCTAAGTGACTCTTATTCCAAGTCTCCTTGGAATTATCTACTCAGTTTTGACTCTATTAATTTGCCCTTATTTGTATGACATGTTGAAAGCATTCTGAAGACTTTTTTTTTTTCTTTGTAAGTACAAGAATGAGTTCTGGCTTTTTAGTTAGAAAATTTGCTAATTGTTTCTTACTCTGTGTTTTTCTTTCTCTTTTTATATTATCCTCAAACTACACAGTTCAATGTTCTATGAGATTAATTCTATGCTCATTAAATGATGTTGCCACCTAGATGCTCAGGTTAATGCATGCAATATTGATTACGTTTATTTTCACAAATATTTTATTAAGGAATGACCATGAGAATTGTTTCCAGAAAGTTTAAATTTAAACTTAGAGAGCTGCAGCATAATTGTTGATAATGTTAATACATTCGACCATTTCAAACAACAGATTTCTAAGGTAGTTTTTGTTTCTCCTTCCATTATTCTTATTCTTCCCTGATTGATGGAGGCATATGGCTTTAATTATCAAGTATATGCTGAGGACATGCAGAACGACAGCTTTTTCCTGACTTTTCTAATGAAGCTAGTTCCTAATAGCAACATTTGCCAGATTATTTTATTGTATTATGACGTTAAACATGGACTAGCAGAGGTCTGGCTAATTGGGAACGATACATTTTCCCCTCTAACTGCTTATTTATTTTCCAGGAAACTAATTTAGTTTGGTTCTAAAATGAAACCTCAGAATTCAGTACAAGCGAGTTTAATCATATAATATTGATAGCTAGGCTGAGAGAAATACAGTGAGTAAATAATCAAAAATGCTGAAAAATTTTTAAATGAATAAATGAAGTTTTATTGCTTTTATTTAGTACCTTTAAGACTAGAACTAACATTGAATACTTGTTTTTCTTTTCCTAATGAATTGACAAACATTATTTATAATTAGTGGGTTTTTTTTATAAGCTAAAGTGCTTTAAAATTAATAGAAGTTTATTTTAGTTCACTGGAAAATAAACAAAACTCACTCTTATTGTGCTAAGTGATAAAAATAAAAACTTATTATAATTCAAATTTAAACAATAAGTATTTTAAATATAATTCATACTTGTGTATCAAAACTTAAAATTACAAAAACCATACAGCACTTGTCATGAACTTTCCTCCTAGTTAGCATCATCTGTCTTATTTGAATTATGGCACTCTGATTTCTGTCAAAGCAGTTCCTCTGTTGCCTGTTTCATAGACATTGAATTTTTTTTTTTTTTTTTAGATGTTGAAATTTTTCAATGAGTGATATCAGCCCGAAACTTGTTTACAAATTTAGACCTTTAAATTTTAATCTTATGGCCACATATTAATGTTGCAAACAATCTCAGTGACTGTATGGAACACAATGCACTTGGCTTGTAGAGCGTTTTTTACGTCACAGTGTTGTAGAATACAAGATCCATCAGGATTCCATAGAGAGTGGTGGTCATCAAAGTGTGTTCCAGGGAACCTAAGGGTTCCTTGGTACTGTCCCAGTGACTTCCAGAGACAGGAAGGATGGTGATGTTCAAGTTGAAAGGCCTACTTCAATTGTTTGAAAATTTTAAATGGAAATACAGGACTCATCTGATAAATTTTGAGCACTACTGGGAATCCAGACTTCTTTTGTAGTGAGGAACTGTCCAGACAACTGGAATGATTTGGTGAATGGCACACAACAATATTTTGCTAATCTTTGAATTTGAACCCAGTTCTGTGAACTCTTAGATGATTTTTCTTTCAGTGCATGTAGACTAAAACCCTTTAGGTAAAAAAAAAAAAATCTGTTTTTAATATTTTTAATATGAAACAATTAGTTTTCAAATTTAAAAAAGTAGAAAAATACTAAACTCCTCAAATCTGCTATAAGGTTCAAAACATTTAGTTGATAAACTGCTTTTTCTGTTTGCAGTTTATCTATTTTTTTTATCTTTATCCAGCTCTAATTGCCAGTTTTTGCCACAATAATTAAGATGGAATAAGGGGTACACAGTTATATTTGAAAAATTTAATTGGGAATATGCAAAATTTTAAGGAAAAATTTAAAGAAAAGTTATTAGGTATCAGTTATGTACGAGGCACTCTACGGGGCTCTATTGATTCAAAGCAAAGATCATTTTAAGGACTCAATGAAAAGA
>NW_006441953.1:22207899-22233055 GCF_000325575.1 Pteropus alecto | reverse complement strand
GACAGAGTGATGATAATACTTTAATGGATAAAGACTTTGAGCCAGGTCTTGAACAGAAAGAAAATAAAGAGTGTTCCAGAAAGAAGAGTGTGTGTGGGTAGGGAGAAGGGAGAAAAGAAAGACATAAGGAAGACAGAGACACAGAGAAATATTGTTTGGTTGATTCCTGATGATATTGCTAAACCAAATTATGGAAGCTAGAGAATAGGGCAGACTATGGGAATTAGGACGTGCTCAGTTCCAGATTATCTGCACCTGGACATATCCAGTAGACAGAAAATAGCTTAGCATTCAGGTGAGAGATTAAGGCTGGAGATACTCACTCATTTATTCCTTCATTCATTCAGTGAATATTGGGTGTTAACTGTGCTCAGGCAATATAATAGTCATTATGTTAGGGGAAGGAATACATGGATGAAAAGATATGGACTATTTAGTCAAGAAATGTAGTCTATTACAGGGACTGATATGTAAATAAATTGTAATTTAATTATTAATAGAATTATAGTGAACACTTACGTGAAATAAGAGATATAATTATGATGCGAAATCATGATAAAATCACTATACTTTATAATTGTACATAATAAAATCATACTGCATTCTAATTCAATAAAGAGAATTGCTTTAATGGGGATATTTGCTAAATGTGTTTATTGCATAGAAGAAAGAGCAGCTTATACTGTCTGAAAGGCTTCACAATGGACGAAGTATTTATGCTCAGATTGATAGATTGTATCAGAAGTCACTTCTAGCATACTAATAAAACCATGGGAGTAGATTTGATCTAAATAGACCAATGAAGCATAGATTTGGACTGAAAAATGGATTTTGCTCATGCCTCTCAAAGTTAGACTTTGAACCCTTCATTGAAAATGCCTTTTTGCTTCCTAAAGTGATCTGAGCTGACGGTGGTACTTGGGCAGTGAAGATAACCAGACGTATGAATTATTTGCCTGTGGTTTTGTCAATTTCTGTAGCCATTCTAATTTTATCGATTTTGTTTCTTCTTCACATCTCTCTTTTCCTTTTACTACTTAGGTTTTCGTTTTTTTCCCATTTAAACCTTACACTCAGCAGTACTCTACAAACTTTCTGATTTTACACCTCTGTAACCACAACTTTAGCAATATTGGCTCTGCAAATCTAGTTAAATGGTCAGTTTATTTTGTGTGTGTGTTTTTTTCTCCACATCAACTGGTATATTGATTTTCCTTTTCAACTAGTTTAGAATAAGTCGATATTCCAAGAGATAGCACAGCTCAATCAGATGAGTCTACCAAACTCCTCTCCTCATAGAATCCGATAGTGGTTTGAGGTCTCCAGATGCCACTGAAGTCTTAAATATAATCATGCAAAACATGAATAAAAATAATATATTGGTGATAATGATGTGGTTGATGTTAGATTAGCACTGTTATGAATTATTCCTCATTTATAATGTAGCGACAGTTGGGATTTTGAGAAACCAGTTATTCTTTTCATTTGAGTCTTATCCTGGAAGTCAGGGAGAGTAATAACTTGCTGATTCACAGCATGTTTGAAAGGAAAAAATAATTAATAGCTTTAAAGCATTTGGAAAGCATGAAGTGTTATATACATAATAATTATATAATCCCCCAAGATAGTTATTAATGTTTGTTAGCATATACTCATTAACCGTAATTTCTCACACTCAGTTTGGAGGCTACTTTGATTTGGGAAGGGTATTTTCTTTTTTTCTCCAAAAAAATGACAGTGTGCAAGGAACACATATGGTATTGAAGATTAATTTGTACTAAAAAATAATCTTTCAGAAGTTAAGATGTCAAATCATGACCTATGGAGTTAGGATTGTGCAGATCACATAGTCCAATTTTTGGCAAGGAAACAGAAGTCATTAAAGTATAGGTAAATTAATAAAGTCACAGAGTCGGAACTGGTTTCCTTTTCCAATTGCAACTGTCTTTATAGTAAGCCAGTAAGAAAGTAAGCAAAAACAAGTACATAAAACTTGCTGTGCACAATTAAACTATGTGTAAGAAAATTCAGCTTTTTATGGGGGATGGATGTATGACACCATGTTGTAAGTTGGTTCTGCATTTTCTCAAAAGACTGTTAGAGGCAGTGGTTGTTTAGTTGTTACTCAGTGTCTTTTGTGACACTAGGCATGTTATTCAATGTCTAATTTTTGTTAAAATTTCATATTGATTTCTACATATTCACATAAGATAGGATATTATAGAGAAGGGAAATTACGATGACAGGAAAAAAAACAGTGCTGCTCGGAGACAAAAAGAAAATGTCAGAAGACAGCACTTTCTAAATATAAAGTTAATGAAGTACATTTTAAAGCTATTGGTATGAAATGATATTTATTTACAAAAGCATTATTATGGATTTGCAAGAGTAAATTAGTCAAGCAGTGGGTAGGAATATCGCATTCATTGAAAAAGAGAAATTAAATGTTCCGTAACAAATTATAATTTACAAATCAATTATGATAAATACATTTATATTTTCAAATAGTAATTATAGCTAATTATAGCTAACATTCCTTGAGTACTATGATGCCTGTCACTGTACCATGGATTTTTCATGGTTTGCTCATTAATTCTTTTCTCGTTTGAATCTTTGGCACTAGACTTCTTTTCATAAGAGCTTGGTTGAAGTATAATTCATATACCATATAATTCAACTTTTAGCGTGTGTAATTTAGTGTTTTAATGTATTCATAGAGTTGAGCAATCATCACCACTATCTAATTGCAGAACTTTTCATCATCCCAAAAGAGAAACCCAGGACCATTAGCAGCCGTCTCTCAACTCCATATCTCTGGGCTCCTGCACATCACTTTCAGTCTCCGTGTATCTGTGACTCTGGACATTTCTTATTCATGGAATCACATGATATGTGGCCTTTTTTGACTGGCTTCCTTTGCTTAGCATATGTTTTCAAAGTTTTTTCATGGCTTATCATTATCAACATGTTATTAAATTTTACTGCAAAGTAATATTTCATTGTCTAGATACACCACATTTTTTATTTGTTTATTCATCAGTTAATGGACATTTTAGTTGTTTCTACTTTTTGGTTTTTATGAATAATGCTGCAATGAACGTTCATGTGCAAGTTTTGTGTAGACCATTGTTTTCAGTTCTCTCTTGTATGTACCTAGGAATACAGTTGCTGGGTCATGTGATAACTCTATGTTTAACATTTGGAGGACCTGCCAAACAGTTTTACAAATTATACCATGTTACAATCTAACGAGCAATGTATGAGGGTTCCAGTTTATCCACATCCTTGTCAACACTTACTGCCATCCCTTTTTTGTTAGCTGTCCTACTTATTGTGAAGTGGTATGGCACTGTGGTTTTGACTTGCATTTCCCTAACGACTAAAGAATGACATTGAGGATTTTTTACGTAATTATTGGTTATTTGGACACTTTTTGGAGAAATGTCTATGCAAATCTTTTTCCATTTTTCAATTGAGTTATGTGCCTTTTTATTATTGAGTTGTAAGTGTTGTTTCTTTATTACAGATACACGTCTGTTATCATATATATAATTTACAAATATTTTCTCCCATTTTGTGTGTTATCCTTTCATATTGATGCTATATTTTGTAGGACATGTGTGGTTAATTTAGTTACAGTCTGATTTGTCTTTTTTTGTTGTTGCTTGTATTTTTATTGTCATGTCTAAGAAACCATTACCTAATCCCAGGTCAAAAGATTTACTTCTATGTAGCTGTTAAAATTTATACTTTTAGCTGTTACATATGAGTCTATGATCCATTAAGAGTTAATTTTGTTTATGGTGGGAGATAGGGGTCCAGCTTCATTTCCCTGGGATGGATAGCAAGTTATCCTAGCACCATTTGTTAAAAGGTTATATTTCACAACTTAATTGGCCTTGTGTCCTTGTTTAAATCAATTGCCCTAAAAATGTAAGGGTTTATTTCTGGACTTTCAATTCTGTACAGTTGATATAAATGTCTTTCCTAATGGCGATTCCACATCGTCTTGCTTTCTGTAGCTTTGTAGTCAGCTTGAAATCATAAAGTGTAAATCTTCCAACTTTATTCTTTTTTACCCCAAGATTATTTTAGATATTCTTGGTTCGTGGTGTATCTACATGAATTTTAGGATCAGCTCGTCAGCTTCCCCAAAAATGCATCTGGGGTTTTGATCAGGATTGTGTTGAATCTGTAAGATCAATTAGTAGAATATTACCATCTTAATAACATTAAGTCTTCTGATCCGCAGGCATGGAATGTCTCTTCTTTTACTTAGTTCTTTAGTTTCTTTTAGTGGCTGTTTCATTATTTTCAGTGCACAAACCTTGCATTTCTATCATTAAATTTATTTCTCAGCATTTTGTTCTTTGTAATGCTACTGCAAATCAATTGTTTTCTTAATTTTATTTCACATTGTTTATTGCTAGTGTATAGCATTACAGTCGATTTTTGTATATTGATCTTATACCTGCAACCTTGCTAAATTAATTTATTAGTTCTAATTGTGTGTGTGTATTTTGTAGCATTTGCTATATATAAGATAATTTCATCTGTAACTAGAAGCAGCTTTACTTCTTTTCTCTCCAATCTGGATTTTTAAATGTCATCTTTCATGCCTAGTTGCCCTGTCAAACACCTTCAATACAATGTTCCAGAGAACTGTCCAGAGCAGACATTTTTGTCTTGTTCCTGATCATTGGGGCTGCTGTTTTTAAGAACTCTCATGCTTGTGAAGCTGCAAGTTCCCAACATGATGCTGGGGAGAGGGAGCTAGGAATAGACAAGTTAAAATACTACAAATCTTGCTACTTTTATTAAAATTTTAGCTGTCTTTTCTTAAGTTTGTTCTTCTTGGGTTGTTGCAAGCCTTTGGTTAATTTACAGAGCTCTCCAAAAGTTAAATCTGATCATTTTCTCCATGACTTTTCTTTCCTTTATTTTCAGAGGTTCTGACTCTACCATTCTAGAAGTGGCATGAAGGTTTTTCATGGGATGTACTTAAGATAGGGAAGGAAAATCAGTATAAAGCGAGGTCTTATATAAGAATTCTTTCCTATTTTTTAGAAGATAGGAAAAATATTTTCCCCCAGAAATATTTCTTAAAATATAGTGGCTTTTAATTTTCTGAAAATGTCAATTTAAAGATTATCTGTAAGTTTTGAGTTACAAAATGACAAGGACTTTTTATTCACAACAAAAAAGCAGAGGAGACTGTCCGTATTCATATTGATTGAAAATGAAAGCTGTTAAACTTTATAGTGTGCTGTTAAATTCTTCTGGGGAAACAAAGAAACTTTCAGTGTATTGATAATTGACTGAGACACTTTTTATGTTTTATTTTGTGAGCTGAGAGCTGAGAAGTTGGATGTGTGTTAACTTTCTGGTTGTCAGCACACTCTATTTTTAAGCAATCAGTTTCTTTGGGTGGAGTAAACCTGAAGATATAATTCCGTTTCTTTCTTCTGATCCAGAGTATGCCCCTGATTCATTCTTTAAGCACTTGTTCTTAAACGATTACGTGTTTTTCACCTCCCTTTCTTCCCTGAGAACAGATTGACTTTGGAACACTCTGCAGTTTGCTTTGCCAGTCTCATTCCAGCAGCTGAAGAACTTACTTTGTTCTGCATGAATCTGAACCAAGAGTATGGTCTGTTCTCAAAATGTGTTCGCTGACAGATGTTTCTCTATAGTCCTCTGTTGCTGCATAGGACAAAGAGAAAAGATGCTTTGGCCGACTGAAGTTGCCAAGAAATTGATTTTTCAATACTTGTTTCAAGCTTTGAGCCACAGAGAGTTCTTTTGTTGATTTGTCTTGAAAAAGAATACAGGTCCAGTACATAGTGTTGTATTGTTTTCATTTCATGTGTATAGGGAGTGATCATTCAGGAGAAGACATTATGGAAAATGGATTCGGAAGAGAACTTGATGAGGAACTAGTTAAAAATATTTTGTCAATTGCATTTACTTTGGGCTGTTGCTTAATAGATAGCAAGAAATGGGTACTTGCTCCAAAGATTGGTGCCAGTTGACCTAATTAGCTATAATTTTGAAATATTATTCAGCTCTTTTTTGCAAGTTCATTGTGATTGGCTTGATAAAAGAATGAGAGAATTCAGAAATTTATATATTGTATATAGAGGAAATAGTATTATGAAGCCATTAATTTGCTTGGGAGTTGCAATGAAATGACTCATAAGGATGAGCTTAAGGCTACTTACTATATTTCAGGGACTACTTATATTTAGGGAAGGAAAAACCAGAGAAATCTCCATTGAGGGAGAAAAAAAAGAGTAGATCCAGGAGCAGTGTGTTCCAGAAAACAGGTAGAGAGGAATGTAAACACACAATCTTGGAGTAAGGAAGTTGATGGATATGTCTGTCCATCAACTTTGGATACTGCCACCTTTGGATACTGTGTTCTTCCTGACTTCTCGTGCCTCATTTTCCTTTCTGCAGTCCTGTGAGTTATTAGCTTCCTTCCCTCCCAGTTCACTCATCTCACTTGTAGTGTCAGATCTCAGTTGTCAACTTGACACCCCTGCAATCACTGATCCATCGTGGACTATGCCATCCTGTAACTGATACCCTAGATTGAATTTATAACCTTGAGAAACTCTGTCGCTTATGATTATCATTTAGGCATTCATTCATTAATCGCAATATTGACTCATCTCCCATTATGTGTTAGGGACCGACGTGCTGGGCACATTAGCTACAGAGTGTGCCAAACAGACAACTTCCTGCTATCATGTAGAGGGTCCGACTGTAAAAAATAAACAAATGTCATGCATCGTCAAGGAGTGGTAAGTGCTATGAAGAAAATGGAAACAGAAGACAAAAATGATTGGCGATGTTGGAGACAGGAGTGGCCTTCGGAAGAAGTGACATTTGAGGGGAGAAAGTATGTGACTATCAGGAACGGAGTATTGGGGGCAGGGTGAACAGAAAGTACAAAGGCTCTGCTTCATGTAGGACTCATTTCTCTTCTCACATCCCTCAAGGTAGGGGCAGCTCTGTTCTACATGGACAGCATGGTCTTCATAACTGGCAGATGTAGAAGGAGATAGAAAACTGAATTTGGCTAGACATGTCCTTTGTGATTTGTCTAGGATTGCGATTATCGTGTCGAAAATTCATCCAGTTATATTCCCGCCGGATGGGGCGATGGCATGTAACTTCTCATCCAATAGTGACGTTTATGAACATTGAAGTTTGGACGTAGCTCAAGTATGTTCGTCAGCATAATGCGGTTTTTGCGTTGCCTCTCTACCCACACTTTCCTCTTCTAATGAGCTGAAATTTGTTTCTCCTTTAAAAGGTGAAGACGTGGGTGAATATATAGAAGCCGTAAACACAACCGGGGAATAGTTTTCACATGTTCAAAGTGTGAAAAGGACTGCCTGCATCCCATTAACTTTCAACTCCTTACCTCCAGTCCCTCCATTACCATGGTCATTTGAACAACACCCACAGCCTCTTTAATTCAAAAGTGTTGATACCTTGTAGGACTTCCACATTATTTTCTTCTGAACATGTTTAGTGCCTTATAAATTTTTGTTTGATGTCAGCTTCCGATAAAGCAGTTAAAAATTTTGCATACATTTTCTCAGGGGTCTAATTGTTTCCGTATTTCTCTCATAAGAGTGTTCAAAGTATTTTATTAGGATTCTTTCAATAAACTACTGCAATAGGATGTATAGTTATTAGTATTGCTTTTAAACACAGGGCAGGTTAACTAGCATAGAGTTTAAATAGTAGTCACTAGATTAACTGGGAAGTTACTTGTAGAGTCAGGACTGAAAATGATGATTTGACTTTTAATTTAGTTGTCTCTCTAGAGCTCAGCTAAAACATGATAATGATATTTCCGCATAAATCAAGCCAGAATTGGAATACGAAATATTTTTAGGCTAATGTGTACCTGAACGGGTAAGAGGCAAAGACGCTGATCTCTACAGGCTGCAAATGACTTCCTCGTGCTTTCATCAGCTGATCAAACTTTGGCCTTTTCTTCTTTGCTTCTCCTGGGTTAAAATAAACCAAAAAAAATTGTAGAGGTACCAGTTGATTTATATTTTAAAAGAAAAAAAAAAACAATGCCAGTTTTTTCTGTGATCAAAAGCCCTATGTTCAGAACAATTGCTTGAAAATTGCTTAATAAATTAGTTTTAAATCCAAGAGAAAAGCAAGAAAACCTGGCAAATGTCACTCATCTGAATAGAGATGCTCGTTTTGGATGAATTATTAGGTAGTTTTTCAAGGATATCACTCACAAGTAAGGCCTTTGTGTGTGTGTGTGTGTGTGTATGTATTTAAATGATTTATTTTCAGTCTCTCCTTTCAGTCTCTCAAAAAATTTTCTCCTTCACATTGTCACAGCTCGACAGGGTTGCTCATATGGATTTTTCTTCCTTTCTGTTAAAGTTACAGAGGATGAAAGTATTTTTAAATATCTGTCAAAGAGGTTTCATGCTCTTCAGCCTACAATGGTCAATTTTACTCCATCAATATGTCGTTGGTCACTGTGACTCCCTTTCTGATGGCAAAAATTACTTCTACAATATTAGAGTGAATTAAGCTTGGTGCTGCAATCTGTCCCTAAAAGATTCAGAACACGATCTTTCGATGTTAGCTCTGGGGCAGGATATTCCCAGCATCACATTTAGTCAGAAATGGGGAGGGTGTATATGAACATGATTTACATATCGCACTCCTGCGGAGTCTCCTGGTAAATAATTCAAGTGAGCAAGCAGCCCTGCCTGCATCAAGACAAATTCGCATTATTTCCTGACACACACAGTGAAGTTTATTTTGGGATAATGGCTACATATGTTCAGGAAAATTGGGCTCATGAGCCCATTCTGAATCTTTTCCAGGAAAAAAAAAAGGAGTGTATTGTTCGAAGACACCAGGGAGGGGTTCTTTTGTTATTTATATAACCCCTTTTTTATGAGAACAAATACCAACAATCTATTGTTCCCCTCGATGAATAAATGGACCGTTGTGGTTAATGAAATATTTTGACAAAATGACGTACAGTATACGTTTCATATGGTTTGCAAGTGTCTCCAGTATTGAAAAGATAACCCACTCTTTAACATGATAATGCATCTGAACCTGATTTAATTTGGGGGAGTAATGAGAGAAGAAGGGGTGTTCCTGAAAGGTGGTTCAGGATTTTACAATTTCTCAGGAGTCTTCTTGCTCACTTATTCAAGAAGTATTTGTTAAAAGCCATTGTATGCCAAAAGGAATCTTAGTGCCAGGGCTGTAAACAGTAATTGAAAACAGTCCTTGCTTTCCAGCAGCTCAGAGTTTAATAGCAACACAGGCACACAAACAAGGATTTCGGGAGAAAAAGAAGATCTTCCTAATGCGCTTGGGCTGTTTGGTGGACTCTTCGGAGGAAATGTTTAAAAGGAGTCTTAGCAAGTGAATTTGTATGTAGTTTTCTTAGGGATGCTGGGGCAAAGGGCATTTTAAGAAAGGGGTGATACGTGCAAAATTAAAGAGGCACGAAATGGCATTACCTTTTTTAGATATCATGAGGGATTGGGTATGGCTGGAACATAGCTTGTTTTGAAGGCGTTGACGAGATCTGAACCTCCAGTCCAAAGACAGGCCAGGCTGTTATCCTGAAATAGCTTGTATATCTGCCAGGTTCTTAGATTTTTATCATTAAAAACGGGAATCAGTGGAAAAAATCTAACTGAGGTTCAGAAACACCTTTCTGGTTCTTAGTGTGTTGTGTGTCGTCATTGTAGGTCTTTCTAGGGCCCCGTTGTATGTCTCTCTATGGTTTCAGTGGTGCCAAACCCGTTGTCAAATCTCAGATTATTGTAATTATCCTTAAGTATGAATTGTTTGTACATAGCTCATTGCTAATCCCCTCTACCTGTATTCTGAATAAATTGTCCACCAGTCGGGCCTTTTCCCAAACCTTGTTTTCTCTTTTATTCTTTCTCTTCCTTTTTTTGTCCCTCTCTTGCTACCTTCTTTCTTTCATATTCCTCCAGTCTTGGGAGGAGAGGAGAAAATGAAAACCACAAAACCAAAAAAAAAAAAAAAAATCCCTCGACACATTCAGTTGTGTGTTATAGTTAGTTATTCATCTATTATCATCTCTTTAAAACTAAGGGACTATCTGTATCTTGTTCATCAAATAGTTATTGAAAATCTTCTCGTGTTGCTTCTCTTCTGAGTGCTTCGGATATAATAATGAAGAAAAAGCTGCCTGACCTCATGGAGCTGAATATCTGGCCAGAGAGGAGAGACAATAAACAATAACATAGTTAGTAAGTAATTGTATGATATCTTAGGACATAGTAACTTGAATGGGAAACAAAGAAAAAGCAAAGAGGGTTGAGAATGTTGGTTTCAATTTTAAACAGTCCCACTGAGAAGGCGAGATAAGGAAAAACTACTTCAAGGTGGGGAGGGAGGTTGTGATCCAGATACCTGGGGATGGACAGAGAAGACAGCCAGGTCTTGGGGACAGTCAGCAATAGTACCCCAAATAGTGAGGGTCTCACACTTTGTAGATGTGTTTTCAAAGCATTTGGAAATAAAGAGTAAGGGGTGGCCCTGTCCTTCTGCTCAGAGGCATGGAGTTTGGCAAAGAGAAAGTAACGGGATTGCTTTCCCTTTGGGTCCCCACGGAGAATGTGTCCTCTGCTGGCTTAGAGAACTGGATGAGATGCGGTACTTAGTGTCTGGACCTCCACGACTTCTTTTCCTTCAAGCAGACAGTTAACTTGCTGCTAAAGCTGCTTACACAGCTCCACCTATTGTTTTGTTTACTGTAACTTTGGGTGTTTCATGAACACATTTTCCTGTGCATGTTAATTGACTTGTTTTCTAATAGAGTGAAAGGAAATTTCCTGGAGGCATTTGTCATTCCGTATTCAACACGGACCCGAAGCAGGGCAGGAGGGAGTGCATACATCCATCTGAAAGTTAATCTAGTGGAACACACCTCTGAGAGTGGTCATTTGACAGCAGTAATTATAGCAAGAGGAGGGGTCCAGGCCTCCACTTTACAGTAACCATCCTGCCCTTCTAAAACTGAGGGAGTTTGAAAAACAGCATCAACGAAAAATTCGCTCCTGTAAATAATTCCCTCTTTATTGATAGATATACTTTCTAAAGAGGATTAATTACTATTAATTATATTGCTTGCCCACACTAAATATTTGAAATCATTGTAGCTTCTTTTGGTGTAAGGTAGATTCTATAATTTGTGCCTTTTACTCTTGATTTTTTTTTTTATCACTTACGAATGTACTGATATTAGATACTGTTTATTTGTCAAATGAGATGTTGTAACTTTTTTTGTATAAAATTGCATTTTTGTCCAGATGATTTACTTCATAGAATTTGTTCTTGTTGCTGGGGGTCATAATCAAAGATAGATTTATTAGTAATGATATTAAGTTAGAAAGATTATAGAACATAGTTTATGTTAAGCGGGTTACATTCAGTTTCTGGATTTCTTTGTATAAATGGGCAGATGGGGCCATGATTTTTAGAAATGTGTACAATTTATGATTAGTAATGATTAATCACATTTCTAGGAAATTAGCATTTTCCCTTAAGTTTTCATCCCACTGTGCCTTTAAATTATATGAACATCTGTTTAACGCTGTGTGCCAAAATCTATGGTTAATAACGTAGATTGCATGAGCACCTTTTTCTGATTAATAGAAATAATAAGAAATAATAAAATTAATAAAAAATATTACTTATTAAAATAATAAAAATAATGGAAATGAAGGTACATTTTATAATATTTCATAATAACTCAGTGCTCACATGACAATATAAAGAATTAATGTTGTTTATTTCAGTCCTGATATCAGGAAACATCAAGACCCATCACGTATGTTAACAGTTTCTTCCATGTCATTTTTCCTTCTTAGATTCTCCACATAGCTTTAGATTTTAGAAAGGGTGAGAATGAAATTTGACTCCTGCTATATATAAATCTGAGCTGTATTTCAGCGTAAAGTTTTACTGAGGTTAGAACATTTAGCTCAAGCCTAATTTTAAGACCAAACTCTAAATTTGAATATGCTGCTTTAAAATAAAAATATTGATTTAATTTATCTATTTGTTCCTTTCTTAACCTTCAAAAATAGGTATCTTACAGTTATTTGAGTTGAGCCTGCCATTTATTTATTCATTCAGTCATTCACCAAATCTTTATCAAGCACCTACATGTTCTAGCTGCTGGTGCAGATGCTGGCTAAACAGGCATGATCAACAGCATAGCTGTGGATAGACAGCTTAATGATTAGAGGTTGAAATGTTTATGTTAGGAAACCAGTCGACTCTCTATGTCTGATAATAGCTTTCATCATCAGAACCATAATGCTTTTTCTACAATTTTGCACTGACATTCAGTCAGTAATCTTTTTTTTTTTTTATGATCTAGTCCATGCAAAGTATCTTTTTAAAATATAGTCAAAACCACAAAGATAGAAATGTAAGGTCTTGTGCCATCGTAGCTCACTGTCTAGCAGCCCAGGGTAGACAGAGGTATGGAGACGCATCTCTAATAAAAGTAACAATGACATAAGTGCTAAAAAGAGAAAATAACCTACTATTAAGGAATTGGTGGGAGAGAGAATTCATTCTGCTTAGGGCAATCTGGGAGGAATTCTTTGAGAAGTTTTCTTAGATATTACCTACCGTTTTGTGGTCTTCAATATGTTGATGATAGTCTCCCCCTCCCCTCCCCCCACTACCCACTCTTTCATTGAAACACTACTAGCAAAAGTTCTGACATTGCCCGGGCATGCACAGATTTAAATCTGTAGAATAGCCATCTGTTGCCATCTGACTGAGGCAGCGAGAGAGGATACGTGGTCGGTATTTCCTTTTTCCTTTTCTGATGCTGCCAGACTCCTCCTGCATGGTTTGTGTCCTTTGCCCGCTCCATCCTTGACACCGAGGGTGAGAGGGGGATTTTTACTCCATCCACTCTGGTGAACTATTTTCTGAATGATTGCCCTTGACCTCCATCTAGCCAAATACAGGAACCTTTAATCATGCTCAATCTGCTTCACCTCTGTGGGTTAAGAGGTACGATTCGTAACCCTTGGCTTCCTTTAATTCTGTTCCCTCTTAGATTTTTTCGTTTCGCTTTGTTTTGTTTATATGCGAAAGCTAGTTTTCTTGTCCACATGATACGTTTTTGGAAGTCAAGGAGCCATGGGTAATTTTATTTCCTGTAATGCTTACTTTGCCAAAAATATAATAGATGCTCTATAAAAACATGCAGATTCATTTTAGGAGGGGTCGTATTAGTGGCACCCACCATTAGTTATTGCTTTAGAATGCATATGCGATGTGGATTGAATTTCACTAATTTTTATAAGAAATATCACTATGTTTTAAATAAAATAAATTTTACATCCACATCCCACAAGGCAGGTGTGGGAAGTTAAATGTCAACCCCCAGGATCCTCCAAGAATTGAGGGTATTATATAGTACTCAGGAAAAAATGGCAGAGCCTCTACGCTTTAGTTCATCTTGGTCAGTGCTGATGTATTTTTTCTCTCAAATCCCCATGGATCCTTCAAAACCTGTAACTCTTTGGCTCTGTGCCTCAGTTATAGCACAGGAATTTTTGCCAAGGCTAAACACTTCAGTGTCCAGGGCCACCGTCCTCTTGCACACTTGGACCTTTTCCCTGTAGGGTTCCCACACTGCCTGGGGTGCTTTAAGGACCTCTGGCCCTTTCCTCGTCCAGAGTAAACTCCTCTTCCTACGCGACTGCTCTCGATCCTGTTTGTCCTAGCTTCATGGAGCCAGCTACCTGGAAAAAGACATGTAGGAGTCAAGACGCCTCTAGACAAATTCTGCATTTGCCCTATAATCCAGAATTTCTCAACCTCGGTGCTGTTGACATTTGGGCCAGAGAATTCTTTGTTGTGAGGGGTGGTCCTGTTTCTTAGGGGCTTTAGCAGCATCCCTGGCCTCTACAAATAGATGCCAGGAGCATCTCCCTAATTCTGACAATCAAAATTATCTCCAGTCATTGCCAAATATCCTCTGGAGGAACAAAATCACCCCCGGTTATGAATCACTGTTATAATTAAAACCGACTGAGATATGAGAGGCTCTCAATAAATTTTACTGCAGCAAATATATAGTCAGGAAATATTAATTCTCCTTTAGGAAAAATTTTAGAAAATTAGTAGGAATAGTAGCCAAATAGGGGGTTGGTAATGAAAAGGAAGGGAGATGGCACTATGTGTCAGTAAAACGTGATTCATATTTTACAGAACAATGGGAGACTGTATTGTATCCTAGAGGTGCTTATTAGGCAGACGAAGCAAAGTCTGAAGGCCACATGCGTCCAACCTAAGAATCCAAGTATGCTTTTCACAATACTGTATACCGTTTAAGCTACGCAGTTCACTTTGCCAAAAATTTTCGTGCACACCTAAAAAGACTGCGTTATTTGCCTTAATTTTTAATATTACATTTGTGGTGGGCACTACAAATAAAAATTCTTCACTAAAGATAAGTTGAAATGTGAAATGCCCATCCGTTCATTCAAATTTGTACAGCAGGTACGTCAGGAAATCTACAGGGCTATGACTTCTGTAGACTCTCTGCATAAGGAACATCAGGCTTAGCTCCAAGGCCATGCCATTTCCTATTTGGCTAGACTCTTTTTGGACAAGAATGTGAGAGGGTAGAGTGAGCAAAGGTGGGAATGCGGATGACTTAGAAAGAATGGCGTATAAAGACGAAGCAGGGTCTGATGACTACGACTGGGGCGATGCGGCAGATGCAGCAAATGCAGAGGACGGAGTGGAGGGAAATGAATCTGGAGAGTCAGGGTTTGGCTCTGGGGTCTTTATATGCTGTGCTAATGAGCTTAGACTTTATTCTCTAAGTCACTGGGGAGCAATTGAAGGATATTAAGCAATAACATTTTATGAACAGATCTATATTTTAGGAGGAAAAAAAAAACCAAACTAATACTGTTATAATTTGAACATTGGATTTGAGCGAGCATAAGTCTCTAAAGTTGCTGTTGATGTAATCCAATCAAGGAAATTGAGGTCCTACACCCAAATTCTGACAGTGGTGACTTTTTAAACAAATAAATTGATTAATGAATTAATTTTTGTTGTTGTTTTTTTTTTCTAATTCACAACTTCACAAACTTTAGTGTGCATCCAAAACATCTGTTAAAATGCAGATTTCGATACAGTAGGCTTGGATGATGCCCCAGGTTCTGCATTTCTTACAAGCTTCTAGATTATTCCATTGTTTCTAGTTCATGGACAGTATTGTGGGTGGCCAGGTTCTAAATGACATCCACTATTCTGAGTACTGGTAGAATATGGTAATTGCATGTAGGGTTGAAGATTCAGTTCCGGGTGAATAAAATACAGGTGCTTAGACCCTGTTGTTGGGAGTTGGTTTGTCTCCCTCTCCAACCTTGACCTTTCTAGTTGGTTTCACTATCTGGCTCCACACAATGACCTTCTGAGTCTCTGGTAGCTTATCCTCCCGGGTTCACATTAGGTGGAAATAAATTACTTGCCTATTTCCTAACAGTCCCAGTGAAAAGTCTCATAGCATTGCATTGGCTCCAATTAAGTCATATGTCTGCTTCTAAATAAATCATTGTGACAGGAAGACTATGTTGTTCCAGTTAGCCTGGCCCGAGTTTGCCCATTTGTAGAATCAGAATTAGAGTCGATTACACCTGAAGAGCTTGAATTGATAATGGGGAAGCGTACCATTCCCAGAGGGAAAATCAGGACTCTGAACCCAAAGTATGATTAGATTTTTACTATGTACAGTGATTGGATGTGTACCAGAAGTTTCCAAATGTTCTTGATTTCTTAAGAATTTTTCATGGTGACCCAGTCCAAAAGAAATACCCAACAGTTAATTTATTTGGTAGTTAGGTCCAACAACTTAATAAGGATTTATGTTCTAACAACTTACTAGAAGTCTGTTTATTAAGTAGTTAAGTGCAAACAACTTAATATGATTTATGTCCTAACCATTAAGTAGCTGTTTGATAAAATAATACATATAACTTGAAAGAAAAATACTATTTTGTCTCCTAAGGGCATGTGTACACCTTTTGGGTTCTACACTACTTCTCGGCCTCAGCTTAAGATTGGATTTTGCCACCCTCATTTCCAGTTCTACATTGATTTTTCTGTAGTAATTCCCCGTTTTTCCTAACAGCAACCTCTAAATCCCAGCTTTACAAAGATATGATGTCATCGAAATGAGTGTAGTATGACAATGATATTTCTTGCAATTGTGAATATCTTAAGCTAATTTGGGTGTAGTCTCCAACAGATGTTCAGTATCACTGTGTTTTTCTAGAAATTTTACAGTATCATGAGATCCCCCTGTGAATTCCTTAAGTTCCCTCGGGGCATAGTATGAGAGCCATGGTCTTAGAAATTTTATATTTGAACTTCCAGTTGAGCATCTGTATAGAAATGGAGAGTCAGATGTTGGCTCTATGAGTTGAGTTTAGGTGAGAGGCCATCCCAGCATAGAGACCTCTAAGATGGTCTTTCCCTTCTCCTCAAGGGAAGAATGACATATGTCTATCGCACAGCTTCACAGTATACTGTTTTACTCTTTGATCTTATGAGTCCTGAACCTGTCTAACCAATGTCCTCCATGGAGTAGCTCATCTCAGTGTTTCCATTTTATGTTTGTATTTGTATATAAAACAAAAATAGTAATTTTATTTTTGTCTTCTAAACTCTGGATTGTTCAGGTTATGAATCTTGTGAAGTTTTAGACTTTGTTTCTTTAAACTTAACCGTGTGTAACATAGCTTTAATAAATAAGGACTGAGTAGAGCAAGCTTTTATCTGGAAGTGATTTTTTTTTTTACCTTCAAGTAGTTGATAAAGTATTGTCTCATTGATTATGCTTTTCTCCTTGCATGCTTGTTGTTTTAATGGTGTACTATCAATATCCTCTAACCTGACTTTTTTAATAACTTAAATGTTGTCTGGAACCAGCAGATTTCCCAAAGCATGTGCAGGTTTCATTTTACTAGAGCCAATAACATTTATATCTCCCCAGTTCGAGGTGTCATGGGCCATCATTATACCACTGTAGTTGATCTCTTACCATAACATTGCTCGTCATCTCTTGAAGCTGTCACTTCTACTGATTGTGCAGTCACCTCTGTTACACATTCTTCCCGCAGTCCAGAAAATAAAATGTATTGAAAATATTAAGTACACTACTATCATGTGAATATTTAATTTGTTTAGTTAAAAAGTGAAAGATATGAACAGTTATTCACTCACTGCAGAGATACTATGTTGTTTTTCTCTTTGAATATCTAAATCATTTCAACTTCGTTTATAAAAGCAACATAATTTTAGACTGCTTATTTTCTGTCAGGTTCTCTCTCTAGTATCTTTTAATAATGAAAATCAAATATTTGAGAGTATTAGCACAACATTAACAATTGTTTACAGTAGACTTTGAATCACAAGTTCATTGTGCATGTTTATTTTTGAGGTTTGGTGTACTTTGTTTCTTAAATGGCGTAACCGTAACTTGGCTATGACATGTAGTTTCGACACTCAGATATTTAAGGACATGTGTTAATAATGAGTGTCTATGAGTACTTACCACGTCACATAAACAATGTTGCTTTAACGAGGTGTTGAAAAATGCTCCTGTCTAGGCAGTTGAGTTTGTTTGTGATTACAAATGTCAACAGAATTCCATAAATGATGATGCAGTTTGTGTTTTGATGATTGTCTTCCTGATTGGGTGTGTGGGGGGGTCTTGATATCTTTTCTTAGTTCTTGTCTCAGTTCAATTTGTGTTTTTTATTGTGCAGATATTTGAATTTCTTTTATGGAACAAGAATAACATTATATCTGTTGCTCGTTGAGTAGACTCTCGGTTTATGCTGGCGAAATGTCAGCGCTGTATGCCTTTGTGGATGTGATTTTTCCCTTTGTACAGTCATTTTTCTCTTAGTATTCCGGTGATTGATTGAATGACTGTGTGATAGCAGTACTTAACGTGGCACTTACTGAACTTAAAATCATCACCAAAGCTCATCACACAACGCTGCTCACCACCTGCTGGCCCCGTCACGCCTGCAGATTTTGCAGATAGAAGCCACTTCTCACCTCTAATTTTTTTCTTAACATAACAGCTATAGTTCATATATTTTATGTCCGTGTATTAACTGACATTTTGTTATCATTTCTCTGGTGTTTATTATTAGGAATTAAGGTTTTTTTTCTCTCAGTTTAACGGAAGCTAAAAAGTAGAGCAGGTTGTTAATGAATGTTTAATATTTAACATCAAACCTAGAAACTTTGGACATATAAATATTCCAAATTGGGTAAACAGTACATAATATTTTGGCTTTTAGAAAGGGACAATTAACTTGGACCTTCAAATTTACTAGTTCTCACAGCATATTAATTTCATGGCAGATTTTGAATGTTTAAAAATACATTAAAATATTTGATTCAGTCAAAAAATTTACAACAATGCAGAAAAAAATATTTTGTACTAATACCTTTATACAATCTGCTGTCGTACAATCAGGAAATTCCATTGAATGTGGCAGTGCAACAGGGAGAAGTATCAAAAGGGTCCTCAGAGCATATCACATCTTGTCTTTGTTCTAGATCTGGGGTCTGGGTCATGGACCAGTACTGGTCCTTGGCTTGTTAGGAACCAGGCCGCAAAGCAGGAGGTGAGCAGCGGGTGAGTGAACGAAGCTTTATCTGTATTTGCAGCCGCTCCCCAGTGCTAACATCACTGCCTCAGCTCCACCTCAGATCATCAGGCATTAGATTCTCACAGGAGCACCGGTCTCTGGTGCCAAAACGGTTGTGGATCGCTGTTCTAGATTAGATCCTGTTTTTTTATTTATTTTTTATTTTTGGCTAGAAATGTTATAATAGGAAATATAGGTTCGTATTAATTTGTATTAACTCAGCTTTGGGGTACATTTGTAACAGATGTAGATATATATGTTTCCTAACAGAGTATTAATACTTGTCATAGGTAAAAGATTAGGCCTTCGTGAAAATTAAGGTTTTAAATGTATAGAAAAAAAAAAACCTTTACTTTAAAGCATGATAAAATTGAATAAAATTGTAAGATTAATGCATTGCTCAGTTATTTCATTCTGAACTCAAAGAAATACTTTCAAATGGCATCCTTAAAAAGAAAGTATAATGGCAATAGTCTGAAGCTTCTTTGTGATATAATAAAGCTTTTTACTATATGCAGACATGTTATCAAAATATTCCTTAAAATTATATAACCACAAAGGCAGAATCCAATGCAAACAATGAAGAACATTTAAAAATTTAAAAGAAGCAGTGTTTTTGCTTAGAGCAGGCACATGCAGTCATTTAATACATTGTATACAAAGTATTTTACAGCCCTATTATCTACAGTGTTTCTTGCACTTGGAGAGCACAGGTGAGGCCATCAGAACCTTATGGGTCCTGAATGCAGCTGTAATGTCCCTTAAAAGAGACAGTGCAGCTGGTTTCCTAGTCTTTTTTATGCCAGACAAGGAAGTGACTTTGCTTGGAGAAGAGGATTACAGTCGTATCCTTAAATAAGGAAACTGGAACCAGATTTCTTTTTAGCACTTGCAGTGGGGATTCTGAAGAAACGCTGCACTGAACTTTGGCTTATTCTAAACTCGAGTTACTAAGATTTTGGTAACACTGCACAGTCAACGTTGGAAATAGGTGGGACCACAGAATAATGTGTACTTTTTAAAAATACTCTTGCTCCCTGTATAGGATAAAATGGTTAGTTATTCTAAAGCCGGAACACAATGCAAAGAAAAGTGAGCACTGCATTAGCGGTTACTCAGATATCCTCTTGAATATTTCTCTAATTTTGTAATGATTTTTTTACTTGCTCTCAAATTAAATACCAGGCAGGCATTATTCTCTCATTCGTGAATATTGCATAAAAGTGTTTAATGCTAAATTAAGATGGAAAGGTAGTTTTACCTTCCCCTTCTGGGGGAAAAAAAAAAATCAAATATTTATTAACTGCTTTCTATTGTTGTCCTTCCTCTTTAGAAAGTAATTTGTGGTCAGTGGAGCCCAGCGGGGAATCTCCTTTTCCTCCAGATGGCTGTGACATTTGAGAAAACCTTGGAGGATTAAAGGCACTCTAGTGAGCACTCATTGCAAAGTCCTGACACAGTCTGACAGTCCTAATCTGGGTCCTGAACTGATTGGATGACCAAGGGCACAAAATTCTCATCCGACTGTGCAATCACCGTGCACATTTTTAAGGGTACTAAAATGTTTCGAAGTTTTTGTGACTGTTTTATACAAAAATACGTAATCCTTTGCTTCATGGTATGTGCTTGGAAGCGCTCATGAAGGTACCTTGTATGGCTTTAAAAAAAAAAGACTACCAATGTTTTTGCATGAATGAACACAGCATGCTATAAATGTCTTTACTCTTTATTAAGTAGGGTTTGCAAACAATCTAAATGGTTAAATTGTAGAGGAAACTATAGAAATTGATCTCAGTGAGCAAAGCCTACCAAATCTAATTACATATTGTCACCATCTGCTGAAATATGATAACAGAATTAATACAATTACTGTCAGAATTTCAGATAAAAAATCTGAAAAAAACTGCATGTGTAACATGTCTGTGTGTGTGTGTGTTAAAGAGGGAGAGAGAAAATATAGCAAGAGCAAGAAAGAATAGCATCTTATACGTTCTTTTTTACTTTTCCTCATTTTGTCAATTGTTGTTTAAAGTCATCAAAAAGATTTTGTCCTAATTTTTGAATTGATTAAAGTTATTCAGTTTTGGTCAGGTGATTTTATTGGTTTGGATTTTTAATTATATTCACTCCAGCTTCCAAAATTACCATGGCAACAGGTGTGTAATTATCAACATTGCACATAGCTCCAATGTGTAATGCATTTCTTCTGGTTGAATGAATATTAAATCATACTGCTTAGCACCTACTCTGCTTGTAAACAGATAATGCTTTGACCAAGGTCTGTAAATTGATCCTGCTTCTGTAGATTTCTTTGGCTTTCTACAAAGCCATTGAATAAGGGTAATTTGTGCCTTTGAGGGTTTCCTGAATTTATTAGAGCTTGACAGAAAGCTAGTTTTATTTCATTTAATGAAAAAGAAAGAGATGTGTCTAATTACTGCTCACATTTCCTTCTGTAGAATTCTCTCCAAGAGAATATACTGCCATTGTTTTTGGCGGCAAGGTGTGTGTTCGTGACAGATGACTTTTAGAATTCTCTCCAAGAGAATATACTGCCATTGTTTTTGGCGGCAAGGTGTGTGTTCGTGACAGATGACTTTTTTTTTTTTAAAGGATTTTCTTAAGAACATCTTGTTTTAAATGCTTTTCTCCATAATAAATGCAGGTGATCCTTGTATAAAGCACATGTGAAATTAAACATTTGAATTAAAACAAATATAGTCTTCTAATACATATCAACTCTAAGAAGGTAGTATAATTTGTGCTTTTTCGTGAAGTCTAAACTTTACATTGTTAGTTGTGTTCCAGGCAGTCTTTTCAGATTGACTTCCACCTATAAATAGTCAAGAGAGTGAACGATTATCAGAAGTTATCTTTGATATATCTCTGGTTGTTATCAAACTCAAAATTTTCTTGAAATAGCCAATGAAAGTGATAATTTACTTTTATTATTACTACTATTTTTTGGTCATCCAATATTGTAATTTATCAATGCAATGTAAGCATTTGACTCACAGGAGTGAGGCTTTTACAGAGCCAAATAAGAAATCTATTTATGTCTAAAATACGCAGATCAAGTAGTCTTATAAATAATATTGTTAAGTAGGAAGACAGCTAGATGATTACAAAGCTGTATGGATCTTTTCATTATTCAGTCTGTTTTCAATGGACATTTTATTCTGGAGTGCCATTTAGGAACTTGAGATAGTTAAATGAAATATAAGTAATTAATATTAGAACGAAAGCTAGCATAAGAAGATTTTTTAAAACTTGGAATCTAGACACTTGGAATCTAGACACTTGGAATCTAGAAATAGGATATATGTGACCTTTTCCTATGCTACTCCTTCCTCTTCATCCTGCCAGATATCCCAGAATCTATCATTTAATTATCGATTTTAATTTAGTGCGTTTCCATTTCAAACTCGAATTGAGTGTTACCAGTGGCACAAGATTAGATCACCTAGTTATATGTTGGTGCATTGTAATATAGAGTCTAATACGCTGTATTCATAATATAGATTGACAACTAAGAAAGAGGTAAATAATATATTCACACAAATAGGTTAACATTTCTGAAATGGTGTCCATTGCATTGACAACCATTAAAAGAACATGAGGAATATACTGATTTTCTCTAGACTGGTTTCTCCAGTATTTTTCTCTTTATTATTTACTCTAGCTCATATTTAAACTGTGCGTGTGTGGGTTTTTTTAACGAAAGGATAAACACACACTCAGTGTATTTCTGTAGGCTCCCCTTTAATGGATCCCTGCCAGTGTTAGCCATTGTTTCAGCTGCTTCTGGCTGCTCAACTGTGCAAGGTTGCCTGGAGACGCTCCTTCTTCACTGCAAAGCTCTCCAGCCACTTTCCATACCTCCCAGTCCAGGGCTTAAAGATTTAGGAAATCCAGCCACTGGTGTTTCTTTTCAAAATCTCTTTAGTCAACTAATGATCTTGTAAATGCAGAAAACAGAAAAATAGCTTCCCGGTCGACGGAGCGTGCATGTTGAAAACAAAACCAAAACTTACAAAAAATTTTGAAATTGCTGTTACAAGTTGAAACGAATTGAAAAATTTTTTCTCAATATAAAACTTTGTTAAACCAGTATTTTGTAATGTGTACTATTATTTGGAAATACTTAAAATGAACATTTACCCTAGTCTCTCAGTCCAGAAATTTGGTTCTTTTCCCAGGAAGGTTGCACCATATTCCATCACCCTTTAAACTGGGAAAGGTTGAAAGTCAAATACTTCGATTTGGAATTTTAATGCTTTTTTTTACATTTCAAAATAAGAATCATTATTAGGTAACAGAATATAATCATTATTCATTTTTCCCCCTTGGTTACATTCGTTTTAGTCTTGAGAGGCTTTTGGAATATAAAATTGGTGTTATGTTTATGATACTGATTCAATTGCTCTTATTTGGCTTTGCTAGCAAGTCATTTTCTCCTTAAATCACTTTAACAGCAAATTAAAAATTAAAATCATTTCAATATATTTTTTTCTACTATAGTTTAAATTTTTAACTCCTCTGAAGTATAATATGGTAATATTATACCAACATGCATGACTTAAATATATGCTACTACATAATACCTATATACCATTACTAGCTTTAAAAAACAGATTCTTTTTTAAAAGTAGAACTAGGTAGCCTTCATAGTTTTTTTTGTTGTTGTTACAAGTAGTAAGAAATTGTATGTCTTTGATATAGGACAAGAAAGAAAATTGTATTCTGCATTGTGTGAAAGGCAGGCTATCATCAGATATATGTTACCTAAATTTAAAATTAGTTAGACTTTGGTCTCCTAACAGTTTACTCTTCCCAGTTTATTTTCCAATTCTGATGGTCTTTAATTTTAATTATATAATATTAATATAACCCTTTGACAACTGTCAGTTGATGTAGCATATAGATTAAATCAGTTGTTAGATATTAAAACTTCTCTATTATGTACATTTAAATTTATTTGAATAATTTTTCATAACATTTGTTTAAATAATTATATCTGATACTTGGATTTTAGTTGTCGCAGAAATATATTTTAAGGTTATTCATTATGTTAATTTTCATTTTTAAAAACCCATGTGAGCTATGGTTGGTTACTATTTGAATTTATTCATTATGTTGTTTCTTAAGAATTTAAATCATTGGTCAAAAAAATCAGATATATCCCTTTATATTTTCATTTCTTCTTTATCTCTTAAGCCTAAGTATCCCTCAGGATAGATCTTTGGATCTGCTTGTCATTTGCTGATGAAATTTTTTTAGTTGAGGTAAGTTATATCTCAATAGATAAAGCCGTCAGACTGGTTTTACTACATAGTGTGCTGGGAGCAAAGCGGAGGCATGTTGCTACCTGTTGAAGCATGTATCCATTACATTTCTAATGCAGAACAATTAATTGTGGACGACAGATTACTGTAGTGAATGGAAATCTAGTGTTTTCATTGTCATCAGGGTGGGAATCTGATTTTCATGTGAATTTAAATTGGTAAGGCGGGTGGATTATCAAAATAAGCTTAATGTGTTGAATTTGGAATAATTATCAAGGAAAAGATGAGAGAAAGATCTCAGGTACTTACTCTGTGTGAGACAATCTGTCTCCAAGGTGCTTTACATATTCTACCTCATTCATTCCTGGGAATGGCCTTAAGACTTAAGTGGCACTTGTCTTGTTTTTACAAATTGAGGACCTCATGCTTATTGAAGTTAATTATATTCAGACTCCTCCCAGTCATTTCTAATTCCAGAGGATATAGGTTTGCACTAAACCTCTAACTTCTTCATTAATACAGGAAGAGACGATATCTCTGATGGCCTATGAAGTAGTCACTGTCAGGGTACATAAACATGATCGCCAGGAATTCAGATCGTGCAAATCAATAGTGTCCTAAACAATGTATTCTCTATGTGAAAAACGACAACCACAACAGCTAGAGCACAATTAAAGTTTCTGTAAAATTGGGCCACGTGTTTGAGTTCTTAACAGAAATAGATAAGGATCAATAGGTATTCTGATATCTTCATAGAAACCAGGAAAAATACTCTGAATCTTCGAGGACTATATGTGTCAAGCCCACAGTTAAGAGATGTGAAGATAAGTTAAGACATGGTCTGTGTCCCTATGGGATTCCTACTCAGGAAAATCACAATGATAGAAGTCATTATAATCTACTGTGATCATTGTGGAGGCAGGGTATGATGTGCCCTGGGAGCATGGAAAGCTTTACTGTGGAGGTGACATTTCAGGAGGGTCAAGAAGGATGTGTTTACCTGGTCCAGAAAGAAGGATGGAGATTTCAGGCTGGTTCAGAGGCACAGGTGGACTGGTGAGCAGCTCCACATAACCAACCAATGATGTATTTTGTGAATCGGAA
>NW_006441953.1:22149700-22207842 GCF_000325575.1 Pteropus alecto | reverse complement strand
AAGAGGTTTCTGGTTCAGTCCATGGAGCCAGTGTCACAAAGGGCCTTTCATGGTAGATTGAGGTACTCACTCACATGCCACCTTGCTAGATAAAGAGGAGATCTATAAAAGACTTATTAATTATAGACAGAGTGTTCAGATTCGTATGGTAGGAGATTGCATTTGTGGGAATCAAGAAGATACATACAGTAAAGGGAGAGAGATAAGAGTCCATAGCAGCAAGGATAATGTTTCTTAGTCTAAGGAGAGTAGGCTCTGGGCAAGCAATGTTCTGGGCTTGAACCGAGCATACGAATACAAGCAAAGACGAGGTCCTGGGAAATCTTGAATTAATGTCATTTACTGTATTTAAAAAACATCTTCAAGGCCTTGCTTTTAATTCTTTTGGATATATACTTAGGAGTGGAATTGCCCGATCATATTCTAATTCTATGTTTAACTTTTTGATGAACTGCCAAGTCCATTGGCTTTTGTAATGATGAAATGAGAGATGGCTTTCTAAGCACTAATAAAATCCATATATACTTCTCTCTCAAAAACAAAACAAAACAAACCAAAACAAACCAACCAAACAATACTCATGAAGCCAGTGCTTGCCAGGTGGTTTTTCTTTGTTATTTTTTGTTTTGTTTTGTTTTGTTTTGTATTTGTGGAGGCAGCTGTGACTTATCTGGCAGTTAGCTAACCTCGTGTTTAACAGGCCTATAAAGACTTTAAGCAGGAAGTAGATTTATCATGGTGGGACGGAGATGGCTTACTAGAATGAGCAGGTGAAACAAGAAGATGCTCTCAAGAATGGGACCGCACTTCAGAAAGGGCGTGAAGATGTAATTGGTGAGAAGAATGTTCAGTGACGACACAGAGGAGAAATGTGAAGTGCTTAGGTGTGAAAATGAGGACCGAAGGTTCGTCATCTTCTCCTCTAGCTCCCAGTCTTCTGACAGAACTCTGCTCATCCCCTGTCTTCACTTTAATCTGGCTCCACTGGAAGGTACACATGGTTAGGAAAATGTTATGAACTCTTTCCTTTTAAATCCTCTGACTAAAACAAAAGTCGACAGATATTAATCAACTGCCTTTAGTTTTATTTCTTCTGTGCAGAGAGCTGAGGAGAGGGTCGCTTATACGTTAGAGAGAGTTTTAGATGCGTCTGACAGTGAGAGGGAAGGCATTTCACATTTTGGCTTTATCTTCCCCGTGGACCTTCTAAATGGTTTCACCCCGCACCCCATTTCATCCCAGGCAATTGCGGGGGAGGGCTTTCATATGAGGAGAGCCTCAAGAATCCAAATTAGAGATACAAGCCTTCCTTTTGACAGGTTATTTTTTAAAAAGGAAAGAAGGAGGAAGAAAGAAGGAAAGAACAAAAGGAATTCTTGAATGGTATAATATTTATTTTTATGAATGCACCTTCAGTGAAAGTAAATCCCCAGATTCTGAAAGTTCTATGACCTTGGGTAGGTTGTTTAAACTGCCAGGACCTCAGGGCCCTCTTTTATAAAATAAAGATAGTGATTTTATTCTTGTTTTGTAAAACAGGCTTTTTCTACTCAGTATGAAAATAATTTGTAAATTGAAGGCATTTCACATTTTGGCTTTATCTTCCCCGTGGACCTTCTAAATGGTTTCACCCCGCACCCCATTTCATCCCAGGCAATTGCGGGGGAGGGCTTTCATATGAGGAGAGCCTCAAGAATCCAAATTAGAGATACAAGCCTTCCTTTTGACAGGTTATTTTTTAAAAAGGAAAGAAGGAGGAAGAAAGAAGGAAAGAACAAAAGGAATTCTTGAATGGTATAATATTTATTTTTATGAATGCACCTTCAGTGAAAGTAAATCCCCAGATTCTGAAAGTTCTATGACCTTGGGTAGGTTGTTTAAACTGCCAGGACCTCAGGGCCCTCTTTTATAAAATAAAGATAGTGATTTTATTCTTGTTTTGTAAAACAGGCTTTTTCTACTCAGTATGAAAATAATTTGTAAATTTTAATGTTTATCAAATGTCATTTATTGTATATATCAAGTGGTTTTTTATTTTTCGTACAGGGAACTTTTAAGGAAAATAACTTCGACTTCTTTACCATCTACTTTATGGGCAACACAGTGCCTCAAAGTAGTAGAAAAGTAGTAGAAAAATCCAACAAAATTGTAAAAACTGTGTAAATTAAAGTATATGTGATAAGTTAAAACCAGGATTTATAAAATAGAGAAGTTAGATTTGTTAATATAATTTACTAAGAACTATTTGTGGTATATACTATGCCCTTTAAAGCAATCACAGTTGCAAGGAATGATCTTTTTTTTTTTTTTCTTTTTTTTTTTATGGATACCATTTATTGATTGCTTACTGGGTGCCAGTCATTGTTCTAAACACATTGAATGTATGAACTCTAATTTTTGCAGTCATCTGTGAGCTATATCCCTATTTTGTAAACAAAGCAGTTGAAGAATGGAAAATTTCAGGAACTTGCCCAACATTAAACAGCTATTACTTATTATGTAAAAAATGTATTTATTCTCATTTTGTATCAAAGTTCTTAATAATTGTTAATCAGAGCTGATTCACAAATAATAATCATGTTCAGTATTTGACAGTTACCTTAAAAGGCTATTCTTAATTTTTACAGATTATTTATTTTAACCTCCAGTAGATTTATTAATATAAAAGCTTAGGTGAGTCATTCACACTATGTCCAGAAGATCCGCAGGACCTTCCTGAAGAACATTATATCCTCTTCATCTAGATTCACTCCAGGTATATATGCTTTATATATTAGGATTCATAGGAAGGCCTCCTTCCTTCTCTCCTCCCTCCCTTTTCTTCCTCCCTCATTTCTTTCCCTTCTTCCATCTATCATCCATTCATCATTCATTGATCTTTCCATCCAACCATCTATCCATCTGTCCGTCCGCCCATCCCTTCATTCATGTATCTATATACATCCAACCAATCAACCAATTAATCAACAAGTATGCATCGGACTCTCAATATATACAAAGCTGGCAGTTATATTCTTACAGAAGAAGAACCTAAAAGATTTTTAAAAATAAATTCAAAAACCACAGACTGAATTTTGTTTAATAAACACAATTTTGTTTAATAAAACTAAGTCCATAATAAATATTTAGGGAAAGTATTATTTACGTTATGTTTCTTTTTTTATTAGAATTAAAGATATTTTTTCTTACAAGGGAGAAATGTCAGTTGTATCCAGCACTGAATTGTTACACAGACCTGGGCTATTGCGGATGTACTTTCCTGTACTGTACAAGTGAATATTTCCCCTTTTAGTTTTTTACGAACTCCAAGCCAAGAAGGAAGACGTTTTCAGAAACGTTGAGCCTTTATGGTTTGATTGACATCTGAACTTACAACTAATCAATCTGAATTGACATGTGGTAGTAGTAAGGTCATCGTTCAAAATGGGGGGGAATGTTTTTAAAAAGAAAAAAATCAATTAACTGTGCTTTTACCCTTAAAATTCTAAAATATTTAATATTTTAAAAAATAAAGCTCAAATTGGAGAACAGAGCATTTAAATTTCTAGATTTCAGAGTCTTTCTAGAGCTTGTGCAAGTCACTTTGTTAATGTCAGTGGTAGTATTAAATCCAAATTTATAAAAATGTTAGTAACTAAGTACCAGTGCATTAAAAACTTTGGTCATTCCTGTTGAATGTACATCGCATTAAAATGCAATACTGAACTTTTAAAGATCCTACAACAGAAAAGCATTTTCGAATGAGAAATGTTAGATATCTTTAAACATTTTTATTAATAAATTTATTCAGAAACTTTTTTTTTTTAAAAAACTCCTACAGTACCTGGTCTTTCTAGGTGGTCTCCCATCTAAGTACTAACCAGGCCCGACCCTGCTTAGCTTCCCAGATCAGAGGAGATCGAGCATGTTCAGGGTGGCATGGCCATAGACTATGCAAAAATTTAAAGTGATTTTAAATCTTGACTCAGGATACACCATTCATGATATTTTTTCTTTTTTACTTTTTTTAAATTTTATTTTGTCTCTTGTTCGATTCTGCTACACGACATTAAGAAAGAAATATTGACTAAATGACTGGTTTTTCCTGATTAAAAGTACTTTCCAGGGGACAGCCTAATTAGCATAGCCTTCTCCTCTCTCTCTACCTCTTCCTCTTCGCTCACAATAGATGATGTCTTCCTGGAGGTAGGTGAGAGAGTGTATGACTACACTCTGTGAGACTGGATCAGAACAAAGACCATACCGATTTCACTTGAAAATTTAAAAGATCTTATTAAAGCCAGTTCTATTCACCTAACTTAAAAACTTCGATGGGGCTTGGAGTCAGGGAGTAAGGGTGGTTGAGAGTAATGGGACAATACCATGATAAGAACATGGAGCAAAATCTGGAGAGAATGTAATAAGTATGTTGAGAAATGGCAGACTCTGAATGCTTTTATTGGATCCTGAGAAAAATGCAAAAAAAAAAAACCAAAACAACAAAAACCGAAGAGCTTGTTTTTCTTGGTTTAATTTTCTAAAGTGATACGCAAATTGTCATAATGTTGATGTGGATTATATATATTTCAGTTAAATTAATTTTCATATTCTGAGAATGCTATGTTTTAATTCTTTTAATTTTGTTCGTAATCTGTATCTTTTCTCAGTCCCCAGCAGTGTGTATATTTTCTTAAAAAATAGACTTTTTAAATATTTAAACTGTCTAAAATATATATGCATAAGTGTTTATTTTTCTTGAAACTTAATCTTAAAGGTTTTGATTTCCTGTTTTTTATAAATTAACTTATTTTAACCATACACTTCGATTATATAACTTAAATATTACAGTGTTATTTTTCATAATATTGAAATGTTTCCTTTAAAATTTATTTTCCAGGAGGAATAAAAATATTTAAAAGGGAGATTTTAATGTTTATAAATCACTTTGGGACTCAATCTGTAGGTTAAGTACACCTTAATACTGAAACAATAACAGCACTTATGTTCTATTAAACCATAATAAAAGCCATAAAATAAAAATAAACCCTAGAACTAGATTCTGCTTCAGATGTCTAATTAAAAATATTATTAAATGAGTAATTCACAGTGACTCTCATGCAAAAAAAAAATGTAGACTAAACAGTCATGACATTAAAATAAGAGAATACAAATATTTGTGATTTGTCATTTTCTTAATTTGAAACATGTGTATGATCTTTAACATTTATAACAAAAAATAAAAATACGATTAAGCCAGAATGCCATTTTGGAAACCCAAACAAAACAAAATAAAGATATATTTCATTAATCTGCAGTGATAATTTAAATGATAGTAGTGTGTCTTCCTTACCATAATTATTTTTGCAGACAAGAATATGAACTTGAGAAGAATTCGCATCTACATTTGCTTACTTTTGTCTCTGTCCTTGAGTTTCACTTCTGTCCCCTGATAATGAATAAAAGTAGGACCACCTGTTTTCCACCGGGCTTTCTGTTTGGGTAAATTCTTATAACACAGCAATGTATTCCTGGAGTAAGTTAATGATAACAATACAAATAATAATAAACTACAGTCAATAAAATGAAAGGTCTTCCAGAAAGACGACCCCCCTTCAAAAAAAAAAAAAAAAGAAAGAAAGAAATCTATGAACAGCTACACAAACTTCCTGTGCAGAAGCTTTATGAATAAGGAAATCAGTTCACTTCAATAAGGATCCAGAAAGAGACTATTTAAACATAAAAGTTGATAGAAAAAAAAAAACTAGGAAACATGTATTTTCCTACAACAAATTATAAGAGAAAAGGTCATTATAGAATAATGTTTTTAATGAGCTAGAAATATTGCTGTCTTGAAAAAGATGCTGTGAATTGTGGAAGATGGAGGAAAAACTGTTTTTGCTTGAAAAATTGCAAACATATTTTGAAGTAGTGTTTTCCAGTGTCTATTTTAAGTTAGCAACAGGGAAAGTTATTTTCTTGTATATGTGTCAAAAAAAATCAGATCAGAAAGGCCATCTTCAATTGATTTTTCAACTTGAAAGAAACAAGGAAGGCAAAGTTGGTCTTTGCTCTCGTCCATCAGGGTATTATGCCTGTCAGCTTGTGTGCAAATGATTTATTCTGAAAAGCAAGCTTTACACTCAGAGAAATACCAGGATGCAGCATTTGTGCCCCATGGAGTGTTTGCAAATGGAGCAATGCATCAAGGAAGCCAGCTTTCTGTGTTCTGTCTGACTGCACTTATGCAAGTATGTGTAAGCATTCATTTTCAATAATGGTTCAAATAATTGAAAAATAAAGGGTCTGCATTTTAGGATGGCTGGACTATTCACTTACTAGTTCATCTCAAAGATGAAAAAAAAAAAACACAACACTTAATTGACCAGTTTCTTATTTTAGCAGATAATTAAGAATAAGAAATTCTTTAAAAAATCCAAGTCAAATTAAGTTGTATAACCTAAAAATCAGACAATAACCATCGTCTAATAGTTTCCTTTCTAGTTAATATTTTTCTTTAATTGTAAAATTTTTATGCTTAATAACTTAACTGCCATTTTGTGTAATTATATTTAAAATTGTTTCATGTAAGACATTTTCCTGTTCTGAAGGTTATTTTGAGAAAAGCTCAAACTTCATTTTCTCTCTCTCAAATATGTAAATTAGCCAGTGCAAGCAAATAGCTCCTGTGAGAAGCCAGGTGTTTTCAGTGATCTAATAACTAATTGTAGGCTGTGAATTTTATAACCCAAATACTCTTAAATTAATTTTTAAAATAAACTTTCAGGGGTGGATTGAGGTACTAGGAGGTCACAAAATCAAACTGTTAACTGCAGTATACGGTGAAGTTCCTCTAGTGTTACATGCTAATGTAAGAATTTCGGATAGCTCTTCTCACTGTTGTGTGAAATTAACTCACCAATATAGCATGTTTCATCTCTACATATGCAGAAATGGCATATGTTCTCTATGAAGTAAAGCTATACTCAGGTCCACCACAATTTATTCCCAGTTTCTTTCCAGCTTCAACTCTTACTGCTTCATACTTCTCAGTTGCCTAAACTTTTCGTTAATCTGAGTGGTCATTCTCAAATCATATAACTAAACAGGTTCATCGTAGATGCCAACTATGCATAACAGACATTTGTACATCCTATAAGTGTTTAACTGCTGGATGTGAACTCTGATTTTCTTTTTCATTTATGCTCTGTGATCTTCCCCATATCTGTTAGGAATGATTCATGTCACAGAATATACAGTTTGCTGAGTCTTAAACTGTTGATATGTTTATAAAAAGGTCTAGAAGTAGATAGGCAGTTCAGGGTTAGTGTAACTCCTCAGCGAAGACTTCAGGGCCCTAAGCTTTTCTTGCCTCTCTGCTGCACCATGTAGAGTAGGCATCCCCAACCCCTAGGCCGAGGACTGGTACTGGTCCATGGCCTGTTAGGAACTGGGCTGCATAGCAGGAGGGGAGTAGCCGGCAAGTACGTGGAGTGTCATCTGTATCTGCAGCTGCCCCCCAAAGCTAGCATCACGGCCTCAGCTCTACTTCAGATCATCAGGTATTAGATTCTCATAGAAGCACTGATCCCTGATACCAAAAAGATTGGGGACCACTGATCTATAGTATATTGGCTATAGTATATTGATTGTCACCTCATGTTCACAGAATGGCTGCTGAATCTCCAACTTTTTATCCATATTCCAGGCAAAGGAAAGGGTGAAGAAGAAAGGGGCAAAAATAAGGATGGTGCTATCTTGTTGTCTGTCTCTGTCTCTGTCTCTGTCTCTCTCTCTCTCTCTCTCTCTCTCTCTCTCTCTCTCTCTCTAAAATAAAAGTTTTCTCAGAAACCCTACCAGCAGTTTGGCTCACATTTCATTGACTGAGACTCTTTCATGGCTGTCCTTACCTGGAAGATGGCTAAGGAGAAGGAAATGCAAGTGGCGATTGGGTCATTGAATGAATAATACCTAACACGCTGCCTTTCACTCACCTTCATCCCTCCACTTGGAATGCTCATTCAAGTGCCTTTCACCCACATCTTATGTAGAGGCTGCCCATCTTCTCCAGTTCTGACTGAAGGCCTGTGAGTTGCCCTTGGTATTTTCCTATGGAATATAACTTTTTTAACTTTCATAATAAAAGGCAAAATAACTGTAATTAGCTATGTGCAGATGTGTCTTAATCTTGAGGTTGAAGACTGTATAAGGCAGGACTCGTTCAATTGCAAGTCTTGAAAAATAATTTTAACTAGTTTATTCCGTAATTCATTGGCTTATTTGACATGGAAGTCTAGGGCATGGCTGGCTTTAGATATGTCTGAACCAGAAGCTAAAAAATGATGTGTCTGTTCTTAGCCCCTGTGTCTATTCTCATCCTCAGTCTCATCCATCCTCCTTCCCTCTCTGTCTCTACGCCCCTGTTCTTTTTCTTTTCCTTCTTCTTTTCCCCTCATTCTTTATTCTATTTCCCTCTGTTTTACTGCATTCTTAAACAGGTTCTCAACACACTGTATATAAGATTGCCATTCACAGCTCTTACCTTACGTGGTTTTTCATTATGGCAGAATAATGGAGCCTTTCTTCCTCCCAAATGCATTTATCAAATGTTTCTAGGAGGAATATGATTAGCCTTGGTTGGCCATAATTTCCACTCCTTGACAAATCACCGTGGAAAAGAGTAGAATATTAAGATTGGCTAGGCCTGGGTCAGGTGACCATTCTGGAGGCTGAGTGGTAGATGAGGACTGTAATTGATGGTCCCGCCACAATCGTTATGTGATGTTGGGGGAAAATGCTGTGCAGGCAAAATAATAGCTGTTAGTTTTCCTGTCATCTTTCACTGCATGTGCATGCCTCTGACAATGAAGGTAGGAGCTCAGGAGGTATTTGAAGGAGTGGATAAATAGGATACAAGAAGAACTGAGCTGACCTATAAGCAAGAGTATAAAGCGGCATAGCATTTCAGTGTTTCATAAGCTGTATTTAGATCATGAAATGCCATTTAGTATTTTGAAATCCAATGAATCCCCAGTAAATAAGTTGTTCAGTTTTTTTAAGTAAGAAAGTACAGCCCAAAATCACATCCAAAAATGTTATCTCAGGAATTGCTCTTTCAAGAAAATATTTATTGAGTGCCTACTCTATGCCAAGGCATAAGTTGAAAGGTGTTTTATTCTTTTAGGGAAGGTCCTTGAGATGTTTCTCATTATGGCAGAATCAGGGAGCCCCTCTCTAACTTAATAAAAATGTTCATCTGATTGAGAAAATAACAGACAATACGTAGTTTCAAGTAGAATATATCCAGAGAACCATTTGTCTCAAAGCTTCTTATAAAACTGTGTAGTACTGTGTTCGGCTCCAGTATATAGAGATAAGAAGCTGAAGAAATTAATGCAAATATTTATTTTAAACCAATTAAAGAAGCATTTGATACACTTTTAAGTCTCAGAAAATATCTGGAGCATAGCCTATAACTCCGAATAAAATATATTTATATCTGTACATATTATTTCTCTGTTATCCTCTTGACTGATTCAGAAAAGTTCCGAGGCGAAAGATTTTATCATTTATTTCTCCTGAAATTTTTCTATTTGCCTCGAATAGCTCAGGTCATTAAAGACTTCTGCTATGTTCATTTCATTGCCCCCTACTCCAATTTTTTGCCATCAGTGTTTGGGATGAAGAAAGAATGGGCTTTAAATATGGTTCCTTCTTTGTCATAGCTGGATTAGTCATTATCTCTGCAGAAAGCAGATTGATCCTGTCAGGGAAAACTTATGGCTGGATCCATTCAGCCCATTCTTACCGGGAGAAGTAACAAGGCTCGGAGCTTCTTTCAGTGGCCTGCCCTGGACACAACATTTCTCTTGGTTTTATTTTAAAGATTGATTGGTTTGTAAAGGAAGACATAACACTACTCTATTTCACGCTTTCTCTCTTATTCCATTCTTGAAAACTTGATAGTTATATACAATAAGAAGTCTTCCTTGTCAACTTTTTCCCCCTTGTTTTATGTAGTTCTCTAAACGTGATTCTTGACACTGAGGAACATGGGGTGGGACTTTTTAGCTAAACTGAAACCACTTATATATATCATCTAGCTCTGTATTATTAATTTTTCAGATTTTCTAAATAGTGCAATGAGATAGAAAAATAGATAGAGTAGGGAGGGTGTTGGGGAGAGAGATGCGAGAGCATTTCTAAGCCTAGTAATTTAACATACTGACTCAGATTAAAGCTTCTCAATAGCCCCCAGGAAAAAGAAATTTCTAAACACAACTTTTGGCCTTTTTTAAAAAAAGATAATTGAAAATGATTATATGTGTTTGAGGTAAACCACGACAATCCTCTATATTGTAGTGCTCAGAATAGATGCCACTAGAACAAGTTAATGAGGAGGTTTCACAGTAATGACTTTAATTTTAGTCAAGCAAAAAATAATCAATGCAAATAAATTCAACGTAAAATTTGAACACCTACTCTGCCCTGGGTCTTTGCTGGAATCTGGAAAACTTCCTTTAAGTAATTTCTATAATTGAGGCTTTTGGTCTAGTGGTAGGAGTTTAAAAAAGTAAAGCATGCTCATGCTAAAATTTGACAGGTGCTCTGAAAGCAGTAAATATGAGGAATTAATGGAAGTTCTACTTTTGACATGTGCTGTAAGGAAGTGTTTGATATCTTGACTGATTTTAGGAGAGCTCCTGACAGAAATATATATATATATTTTTAATCCGGTAATGGGGTGGATGTTTATACATCACATTCAGACATACAAAAACAATATTCTATTTTATTGGTCAATAATTGGACTCTGCCCACAGTGATGGAGAGAGAAAACGACTTTGCTAAATAAAGCTATTTCAGCCACTTGGGCTTTATATTGGTCTTTTTCAGATGAATTCAATTGCAGTTAACTAAATCCTCAGACAATTTAAAGTTCCTATTTCATGTCAGGAATGTGTCTTCTGTCAGTGAGTCCATACTCTTCTCTTTCTGTCAGAAGACGGTGCTGGGAGCAGGGAAAATTCCAGTGAGCCATAAGAACAGGAGGAGATACGTCTGGTCTATGTGCTGTCTTTGTCTCATTGATTTCTTCTGAGATCAGAGGTATTATTCAGTATTGTCTTGAGACAGTGCCTTGTATTGTCTCCAAATATCTTGTGTCCTTGTCCACCAAGGTATGGCCATTTGGGGGGTAATAATGCTTATTTATACAGGCTGTTAAAGGTGAAAGTTTCTTTGCTTCTGGTGTCTGAGATCCCCATGGTTTATAGTAGGACTTAGAAAATGTAACATGCAAACAAAATCCAGCTGCCATGGGCCAAATCCAATCACACCCATTTGTTTATGTATTGTCTATGGCTGTTTTAGCTCTAAAACAACACAGGTGAGTAGTTGTGACAAAGACTGCATGGCCCACAAAGCCTAAAATATGTATTGACTGGCACTTTACAGAAAAGTTTACAAACCTCTGCTCTCTGGAGTCCTTGGGTTGACCCCTCTCTGCCTGCAAGTCCTCTTGACCTGCTTTGCCTTTTCGAGAGTGCACAGGGAGGATTGGGTCTTCTGCACAGCAGTCCAAGCCAGACAGGATCAGGGAGCTGCGGACAGACGGGCCTCTGTCTACAAACTTCCCTGTTCCTCACCTGCTTCTCTGTTTTTGTAAAAAGGAAGCGAAGCCCCAGCTTAATGTCAGCCTGTCCCTATCGCCCATTGTATTTGGGGGTATTGGATGTGGCTGCGTTTTAAGTTTCTACCTTTTGGCTCTAGGACTGGTGTCGCATCAGAGACTCATGTATCATTTTCAGCCTACTGATGTCCCTTCCAAATCTCCAATCTTCTTTCCATGAAAGCCTTTCTACTTTGTATGTGGGGGAGGCCTTTCGCTACATAAATGATTCTCAGAGCGTTTCCTGTGCCCGCAATGCCACTTCACGAGAACTTGCTAGAAATGAAAATTCTAGGGCCCTACCTCAGATCACTGAATCGGACTGTCTGGGGGGAGGAAGGGACAGCAAGTTGTGGTTTGGCAAGTCGCCCAGGTGCTTGTCATGTCATTGTCATGTCCGCCAGAGTCTGAGAACTACCACCTTATATCATATTTGTAACCACAACTGGATGACCTGAGTTAACCAGGTTTCATTTCATTTTATTTTATTATTATTTTGGTGGTGGTGGTGGTGGTGTTGAGGAAAGTCAGCTGACACCTTTATTGCCTCGGGGGTAGGGTGGCGGGTTCAGGAGCTCTTCTTGGTGGCACGGCCGCTTCCTCTCCCCCGTCACGGGCTTCTGGCTGCGCAGGCTCCGCTTCTGAATGACCAATGCGCCTTTGCCGTTTGGCGGCGAATCAGCGCGTAGTCGCGGACGGCATTGCGGGTCTTCAGCTTATTGGGGTCGGTGCTGTCCGTCTGCTCGTTCCTCTCGATCAGGCAGCTGGAGCAGTTCCTTGCGACCATCCATGGCAGATGTGCGGACACGGCGACAGCTCCTCTCCAGTCGGAAAGGGCGCCGGGCTTCATGCTCGAGGTGTGAGAGCTTTTAAAGTGTGGACCACTCATTTCACTTTCTACAAGCATAGGCTGGGGTAGACTTCAAAAACGCTGTTACGAAAATTAAATATTTCAATTGACTTCTTTTTCTTCTTGAATTTCTGTGCTAATAATTCTCACCCTTCCGGAGACACTCAACACCTCTGGCTAAACAGGGATAAACATGCAAGGAAGGGGAAGCATCTTGGGATAGTATAGGATTTCAAACTAAATACCCTTCTGTGTACTTACGGTACAGATTTGACTAGCTAGTGGCGTACATTACATGCCTGGGCCCAGCAACACGATTCACAGACAGGAATCTGGCCTCTAAGTGGGCTGTGGCTCAATGGTTAGAGTTCTGTCACTGCCCACAGACATTTTCATTTCGACCTGCCATGGGCATCTCAAACTTAGTAGGTGTAAAAGGTAATGTGTTATCTTTCCTCTCAAACCATCCTCCATTTCCTGAATTCACGACCTTGATGAGTAGCTATGGGACAGGACTATAAGCGTGGGTTTTGGAGTTGGACTGATCTGGAAATCTTGAACAGTCAACCTTTCTAAGTCTCCATTTTCCTGTAAAATGGAGGAAGTCCCAACTCTCATGCGTAATTTTGGAGATTTGGAGAAAACATATGTCTGATAAATGGTATTTATTATCCCAGACTCGCCCCCTGCTCAACATCCTTGAGTGACCAAGGCACTGGGTAGCATGTGTGTTCGTTTTAAAGTGTGGACCACTCATTTCACTTTCTACAAGCATAGGCTGGGGTAGACTTCAAAAACGCTGTTACGAAAATTAAATATTTCAATTGACTTCTTTTTCTTCTTGAATTTCTGTGCTAATAATTCTGTGCTAATAATATCTCTTTCAGAAATATTTTTCGAATAGTACTGCTTTCCTTTCAACAAATGGCCACTGATAGTAAAGGCCATCTTCAATTATTTTGGGAATGACCTGCTTTCATATTCGTCCTTCCTACCTCTAGATGTCTCACCCCTTAGAGCCGCCACTCTGCTTATGCAGGCCCCGGAATGCACCAGAGTACTGCCTCTAAGGAGATCCATCTGGAAGTTAATTAGACCTAGTAAAAGTCTGTCTACACACTCACACACATACACACACTCTCACACTCACATAGTCATGCGCATACCACACACATTCACACTGACACATACACAACCCGCATACATATACACACACAAACTCAGAGACCACCCTGTCACACACCCACCAGACTCATTCAAATTCAAACATTCTTTCATATGCTTTTCCCAACAGGATAACAAAGCATATTTCTCCAACATATATATGTTTCTGTAACTGTATTGAAGAAGGAACACCTTTTAAAATCCATGTGCAGGCGTCATAGGGGCCTCTGTGCTGTCCTCCCTTATCTTTTCTTTAACAGCTTCCAGAGTGATTCTATCAGATGCCACAGATTCTCCGAGCCGTGTTCCCATAGCAGTTCACGCTCCCTGCAAGCAGAGCCCTCTCACGCAGTGCGTACTTTGTTTCCTTGCTGCTTGCCAAAGATTGAAAAATCCCCCGAGGTTGTCATTGGTATCCATCATCACACCGAACCAAAAGGAGATATGTGACAAATTACTTTTCATCCACTGAATGGACAGCGGGTGTTCTGGAGCTGTTTTCCACATCTGTGGATATGTATGGATTCAGCCCCACGATACTGTGTTCTTGCAAGGATTTCTTAATTTGCCTGATGATTGCACGTTTACTTATGTAGTTAAAAGGAGAAACTCAATAAAGCATGCCCAACTACTTCTTAGGTTTTATTAAATGACTATTCTGTGTAATACATTTTTAGCGAAAAGAGAGATTTCAGTTCACCATCACTATTCTCATCGTTCTGTCCCTTCGAGAGCTTAGAAGGTTCCGGTTCTAATTCTTCAGCCACTTTTAGAGTCATGATGGCCAACATCGGCAGGGCATTGTTTAGGCGTACCACCCGCTATGCCAGGTACTTCTGAAGCGTAATTTCATTTAGTCCTCAAACCAGTCCTGGGGATGGTACGGTTTTTAGTAACATTATACAGATGAAGAAAAATGTATTTTGAGAGTAATTTGCTTGATATCAAATGATGCTTAAAGGGGAGAAGTTGACTTCAAACCCAGATTTATCTGCTTTCAGAATTAGTGATTTTTATATGGCCATGATTATGGGATATTCTTTTTTTTGGCTTCATTAAATTTCATAAAGATTGAAGTGGAAAAAGAACCCAAAAAGTGAAATACAGCTTAGTGTAACCATACATTAGACTTTTGAAGAAGTCATGATTTTATATTACCTATAAAATATAAAAATATATTTATATATTAATTTTCTAACTTCCAGAGTTAACTTTGTTTTATTTGTAAATATAAATATCTTTGCTCATTTTTACATTTTACTCTGTTCTGTAGCATAAATCCTGTTAAATTTTGACTTTACACTGGGGAAAACTCTTATTTTTTACTTTTATGATCCTCGGTGGTATATTTACACTTTTTCTCTCAATTTTATACTTGTAGAAATACTGGATAGTATAAAGCAAGGCAAAGGCAAGATATTTAAGCCCATTCACAGCTTTAAGCATCATAATACCAATGTTGAAAGCAAGTATATTGATGTTAAGTAGTATTTACTTCTAGAGTTTGAAAAGATCTCTTAGATTATATCTTTTATTATCAAATCCTATTTCATTTTAAATGCGTCTACGTAGGATAAACATATTATTTTATAGACCTAATGGAAAGAAGTTGTCTTTAAAGGAACCGCCAGATATGGATGTATTGTGGGAATGTGTTTACATATTATTTTCCCATTGCTGACTCACTTTCTTGTAAATAATAGGTGTTTGATACTGAATGTCATTATATGTATGTGTGAAGGGCATTTCTAATCTCCAGTCACTTCTTTCAGCTACCACATATCTGTGACCTCTCTCTCCATGGTATTTTAAAGTTTGTAGGGAATCTATAATCACAATTAGTTTAGCAGCTTTCTGAAAAGGAGACCCAAAGTTTCCTTGCTGTAAGAAAAACATCCGCTTATTCTGACTCTACTATACACGCAAGAAAACCGCTTTTGCCATTGACTTGAACTCTACTGTTGACTTCTGTTGGATCAGCTCCTCTGTATTTTACTTTTCAATTATATGTAATATAAATCCCAACGTCTGAAACACCTATCTCATTAATGTATGTAATGTTTCATAAACAGTCTATTCCATTTGCTTTGAAGGAAACTTTTAAAGAGACTAAAGTGTTTCCCTTTTTATATATAAGTTTAATGATGATGAGTCTTACAGTTTTGATGTCAATCCTATATTTTGTCTGCCCTTTAATATAGTGAATTTGTATGTGTAGTTAATACACATGGGTAGAAGTATGTGTATTTAATAAAGTTAGCTCCTACAAAATTCCCTGAGGCTTCCTTTAGCATTAATTTACTCATTTGAAAAATATGTATTGAATTCTTTTGATGTGCTAGGCTGGTTTCTAGGAGCCACATCTATAAAAATGACTGAATGTGACCCCATTCCAGTTCCTCCAGGAGCTCAGAATCTACTGGGAGAAACAAATGATTGAATAGGAATCATAATACCATGTAGCAAGTGCTTCTCTGGAGTAACATATAGAAGAGGACCCGTCCATTCCAGGAAAGGCTATAAGAGAAGTAGGGGTTCGCTGGGACCAATGAGGTGAGAGTGGTTTTGGCAGGGCCAGCAGTGAGCAGGGCTGGAAGGAAGAAGTATTCGTCAAAGCCTGTGAGCTTTGTCTCTTCGGAATTGTTCTGTATCAGCAATGTGTACAGTGGTTAAACTCACTCTGAAGTAAACTGCCTCAGTTTGAATCTTGGCTCTGCCACATATAAAATGTCAGTCATTACCATCACTTCCCTGTGTCTCAACTTCCCCAGCGTGTAAAAGTGGGTTTTAGAATAATAGCTCATTATGAAGGTACAGTGAGGATGATATATAATGATAAACACAGGGCACTTAGCGGAACGGCGGCAGGTACACAGAGTGGACTTTTCTGAGTTTGCTGGGGACGAATGTCAAAGCACCGCAGACCAGATGGTTCACACAGCAGACATTTATGCCTCCCGGTTCTGGAGGCTCGAAGGCCACAGGGAAGTTGTCGGCAAGGCTGGTTCTTTCCGAGGGCTGCAAGCGAAGGGTCTGCGCCCGGCCCCTCTCCTTGGCTTGTGGAAGGCCGTCTTCTCCCGAATCTCTTCACATTGTCTCCCCTCTGTGTCCAAATGTTTCCTTTTTGTAAAGACACCAGTCATGCTGGATTAGGGTCCCCTCTAATGACCTCATCTTAACTCATTGCATCTGCAGCAACCATAATTCAAAACAAGGTCACTTTCTGAGTGACCGAGGGTGGAACTCCAACATGAACGGGGTGGGAGGCACAGTTCAACTCATAACTGTGCCCCCCCCAAAAGTGCTCATTTTTTATTGCACACTAAGTGGATGTTTGGACAAGGTCGGTGGGAAGAATGAGGAAACTTAAGTGGAAACAGCTGTACCTTTGGCAGGTAACAATCGTTGTTCAACACTAGAAAAGGCCTGTTTTGTCTTATTTTTTCATAGTTAGGTGGAAAATGCCAGAGTCAGTGTTTTCACTATGTCCTAGATAATGTTTTTACTTCCCAAGTTGAAGATAAATGTTTCCTTTCGGTTGCCTTTTACTCAAAATCATCATTATATATTTCTGAGCTACGATGGAGGTTGGAGATCAGCAATTTCAACCAACCCGCTTAGGGAGAAGTCTAAGGAAGTTGAAGGAAGGAGGCGATGGCAGCCTTATTACCACCTTCCTAGTCCTGACTCTCTGCCCCTCTGGCCTCTAAGCACCTGAGGCTAAGGGGACTTCAGTGGCACAAAAGATGCTCCTAGCCCTGAAGGCAACCGAGTACCTTCAGCAACTTCTACTTTCCTAACCTGCTTATAATCCATGTGAAGAGAAAGACTGCTCCCTGAATACATAAAGTAAAATCGCACTTCAATCTACTGCTTTCAGTTTCACTCTAACTACTTTGTTTTTGGACTTTCGATCTAGACCGCCATTTCTTTGGCATTTGAAACGGGCTCTTCTTAAACAGTGCAGTTCTTTTGATCGCCCGAGTCAATAGTTCTCTGCTGACTCTCTGGCTGATAAATGGAGTCTTTTGCTAATTGAAATCTCCGATCCCATTCCTATTTTTTCCCTTCTTGTCCTACCTCCTACTTTCTTGATTCTTTACTTTTTCCTTCTCTCTCTTCTCTCCCCTTTCCTGCCTTTCCTGTTCTTCCCGTCCCCAACCCACCTTTCTGTGTCCTTTGCTTCTCCATCCCTTATTTTCCTGTTCCTTTTATAAACAGTAAATAGGGACATAGCTTCAGTTGTTACTGAATTTTTGCCTATTAATACCTAAAGAAATTCTTATGTGGCTTTTAAGCTGTGACAATATAAACTCAAGAGTTTATGTTCAATAGATCGATCACTTTTCTGCCAGTTCTAAAAACAAGAAATGTCAATAAGCCACAGAGTTGAGATTTATTAACATTTTGGACGTCGATATGCTCTTGTCAAATTTGAGATTTAGCCTTTTTTTTCCTATGGCGATTTTTATTTCTTAGAGCATCATTGACATCCTAATTAGGAAGAATGGAGCAACGAAACATGGAAAACCTGTTTTAGAGCTAGTGCGTATGTGTTTAAGTAGATATTAAATGGTTAGTCACAATTGGCGTGATTTCTAAACATTTTAACTTGGAGAACCGAGCCTTCTTTAGGTTGCTTTTTATGTTTTTCTCGTTCAGATTTTACATGGATTAATAGGAGGACACATCCATGCACCCTATAAGTGTTGAAAGAAGAGTCAAGTCATCGATCCTTTTGATGAGTTTCATTTTTCAAGTTTTGTTTTCTCTCATTTTATATGATGGTAGAAAATGTGCAGAAGAAGATGGATGAATCGCTAAAATATGCAGATTCTATAACACTATACACATATAGCTTTGCCTACATTTCTTTTAATACATTTATTTTTTCTGGTATATAAATTTAGACCTGAAGAAAATGTTTACACTTAAAGTATTTTAATATTATTTAGTTGATTTTGCATGAAATAATGTTTCATGTAAGTTATAACACTGAAGTGCAGGAGGTGGTAGGACTACGTTCTAGATTTAGTTTTGCACTAATTGGCTGCTTGACTTATGACGAGCCAGAGAATCAGTCTTGGCCTTGGCTTCCTCGTCAATAAAATGAAAATGTTAACTTCCAAAATCTCATCGGGCTCTTTAAATTTCACGAGTTTATATTTTCATATTTTAATGACCCAGTCATTATAATTACAACATCTTCATATTAACCCAGAAAAGGGTCTAATTTTAGAGTGTAATTTTTTACTTCAGAAATTTCTGAGGGAGAAATGTGACAGTGGTAAGGAATAAAAGGTCACATATTGTCATTTAACATATTCTATATCTCTGTCTTCAGCTTTTAGGTCTCAGGATCCTTTTAAACTCTTAGAACTTACTGAGGACCACAAAGAGTTAGCGATGATGTGGAATATATATTATATATAGTATGTAACATTATATGTAATATATAATATATATTATATTTACATATATAATGTGTTATATATATATATATAATATATATATATATATATATTTAGTAGCTCACTTATTAGAAGACACCTGGATTCTTTTCTCTACTTCTGTATCTAAACTGTTGTGATATCAGACAACCTGTAGTATTCTAGAAACTCCATTGTATACTTGTGAGAGAATGAAAAAGCCAGGACATCTTGGTATTTTTATGAAAATACTTTTGACTTCAGGCACCCAGTGTGCAATATCCCTGTGACTCCCAGAGGTACCTGGAACACTCTTTTAGAACTGCTATTCTACATTTTTTTAACATGAGATAATATTGTTACAGAAAGTGTGACTTCAAAATTTGGAATTTCGATGTATTATTCAGTTATTCGGAATTTTAGTTTAACTATTAATGCTGAAATGATGGTGAAAATCTTCTACCTGGGCATCAGTTTTTTTCTACTGCCCGTGTACGTGATCATTAAAATTATAAGTGCGAAACTCTCCAGATAATGTTGTTTGCTTTTAGCTTATTTGAGAAATCTTATTTGTTTACATATTTCTGTTCCTCACTTGACTATAAACTCCAGAAGAGGAAGGAGTATTCAATATCTTATCCTATGCACTTAATTGCTCAAAAAATATACATTAAATGATGAATGAAGGAAAAAGTGTACAAATGAATGCATTAAAAACTCTTGAAAAAAATTGCAAGTCTTTGCTTAAGGAAATGAGTTCTTAAAATTTCTAAATCATTCTCAGATAAAAAAAGAGATCAAAATTTAATTTACAGTGAGTTTATGAATACTTTATAGCCTCTTGAATGAAATTTGAAGACACCCACTGAAAGTGAATGTATCTATTAAGAAATTTAAAATGGAATAAAAAAATCCTAAGAATTTATAATTGTATGCAGTTGCCTGAAATGATGGAAATATTTATTTCTTTATGTCTTAAACAAGAGGTATTTTATTAGTACTATAAACCTACAGTCGTGAGTCTTATTCTTCCCTGCCAGGCAGAATTATAAAAAGGGGTACATAAAAAGAAAACAAAAACTGACAGGCCACTTGGATGGAGTCAGATCACTTGGAGTCTGATGCTGATTGCATGTAGCAATCAGATTATAAACTCTTATTTAGCCTTTCTGGACTTTTATGTCCTTCCACAGAAAAACTTTATAACAACAGGGGCACTTTAAAATGTAACAGCTGCTTGTGAGGTGGCTTGTTCCCCACTATAGAAGGTTTCCAATCCACGAAGATAGACCAGATATCCAGGATGTTGACAGCATGTAGAGATCCCTGCAAGTTTGGTTGTTTCAAAGTCCATGGGCACCATTACTCCCTCTGAGGACAAAAGCCAGGGTATCCTCATTCTACATTAGAGAACAAATGAATTGGGAGCAGAAACCAACTCATGGCCACTAAGGGCCTATAAACCTTGGATTGAAAGCAAAGGAGAACAATGTATCAGACCAGTGAAATCAGTGTGTGATTTTAAATGTTTCTTTCAAGTCTTGTGGATGAGGTAACACTGAAGGCTGTACATATATGAGAGCAGGGGATATACAGAAAAGCTCTGTACCTTCTGCTTAATTTTTCCTCGAACTAAAACTGCTCTAAAAATAAAGTCAGTTAAAAATTGCAAACACGAAAAGCTTTCCACAAAGGAAAGAAAACAAAAAAACAAAAAACTCCAAGGCCAGATGTCCTTACTGATGAATTCTACCAACCTTTATAGAAGAAATAATGTCACATCAACATAGACTTTTCTAGAACATAGAAGAATACGTCAAAACACATCCTATAATAACAAAATCGGACAATTTTGTTACCAAAAAAGAAAACCGAAAATGCAATTCAGTATCCGTCATCTATATAGATGCAAAATTGTTTTTCAAAAATTTAGTGAATTAGTGTAGCAATAAATGAAAAGGGTAATTCATCACGACCAAGTGGAGTTTATACCAGAAATACCAGATTGCTTTAACATTTGAAAAATCAATCATTGCAATTCAACGCATTAACAGGCTTTTTAAAAAAAGAATGCATTTAACAAAGCTCATTCATGATTAAAAAAAAAAAGTAAACTAGAAATAGAAAGGAATTTCTGAAAATGATGAAGGACATCTTTGAAAAACCTATAGTTATAATCCTCAAAAATGGTAAGATGTTTTTCCTCCAAGTTCAGGAGCAAGGCAAGGATGTCTACTCCACTACTCCTGTTCAAAATTGTTTAGAATATTCTAGCCAGCCAATCCAATAAGTCTTAAAAGACTCATACAGCTTGGTAACGAAGAAGCAGAACTCTCTGACGTTACTGTTTTTGTAAAAAATCTTGAGGAATCATTAAAAAAAACTAATTGAACGAATAAGTGGTTTTATCAGGGTCGTGATGTGCATATTAATATGCAAATATTTAGATTAGATTTTTAAGTAATAGTCAAACAGCAGAAAAGTACTTATTGTACATCAGCTATGACCATGGGTAAACGAATGTGATATACATATAAAATAGAATACTGCCACTAAGCAAAGAACTGAACGGTTGGTAGCTGTAACCATTCTCAAAAGCATTATGCTAATTGAAGGAAGGTGGACTTGAAAGACTCCACACTACAATTTCATTTATATGATATTTTACAAGAGGCAAACTTGTAATGATAGAGATAGGTCAGTGGTTGCCAGGATTGAGGGTGACGGAAGGGATGATAGCAAATGGGCATAAAAGAACTTTTCGGAGTAGTGGAATAATTCTGCATCATGATAGGCTTTGTGGTTACATGACTGCATACTTTTGTTAAAACTCTGAATCACATACTTAAAATTAATTTTATTTCTCATTAATTATACCTCTGTAAGGCTGACTAAAAATAAGATATAAAAATCTATCTTCAGATAAATCTTAACAATTAAACTGACAGAAGTGTCACTAAGGGTATTTTTCAGTAATTAGTTCAGAGTTGTGGGCTGATAATGGATTAAAGCAAACCAAGAAAAGAGTTTAATATTATTTTAGAAAGTAACCATTGAAAGATAATCCTGGAATATAGCTACATAAAGAATCAGTAAATCCTAGCTGGAAGTGTAAATCTTCCATTAGTTAATGAATTCGGGCCAGGCAGAGGAACTGGTTTTATAACAGTGGTGACGAATTTCATATGTATATGCTCCCCATTTCTGAAAGGAAATTGGAATACATTCCTGTATTATCTGAAAGATCTTAAGGTCTGAGACACTTCTGGCCATGGGAGCAAAGTAATACGTTCATGGGTATAAGACAGGCGTCACCGAAAATCGAAATGCTGTCCAAAACGCAGAACTTCCCAAGTCTTCATGGTCGTTGTGCTGGAGTGCCAGCCTCTGTCACTCCTACTTTCTGAGGTTCTCTTTTTGGAAACCCCACATTCTGACCCCCTGAGACAGGCTTTAATCGACAGGGCAATTCGTTCTCCAAGACAGAGGATGCTCACTGAGGAAAGTTGTTGTATCAGATCAATTCATTGCCCAGAGTGAGGAGTTGATTTAAGGACAGCAGGCCCTGCCTGGTCTTGACAGGTGTGATAGAATCGTATGGGACAAGCGCGATCATGGCAGTTTTTATCAGAAGTGGTTTGGCTTACTGGCATTTTAGAATATAAAATTACTTCAGTACATTATTTTATCTGATCCTTTTAACAGACATTTTAAACTTTTCTTTTTACAAATGAGTCTTTTCAACTCCTTGTCCAGTGAGCAGCTCTTAGTAGGAACTCAGTAAATATTTGTTGAGTGGATTCATGAAGTGAATAAATGGATTAATGGAAGGCTGAATAAATCAGTGAGGTCCACAGAAGTTATATAACGTGGCCAAGGTCACAGAGCCTGGCACACGTGAAAGGAAAGGCAATATTAGTGAGTTTATTAGCATTATTAGTACAGGCTTTGCAAGTCTGATCTGGACCTTAACTTGCTAAACCTCATTTTTTTCATCCGCGAATGAAGACAATGACTGCAGTTATTTTGCAGCATCTTAAGAAATATTAAGTGAGAAAATGTTTGCAAACCCAGTGGCACAGACCAAGCACTTAGGAACTACTCAGTAAAAATTTAGAATCCCTGATTGTAATTTCTGTGATTCTTGTCATCATACCATGATTGTGAAATAATTGTTCTTTTTGAAGAACAAAAGAATAAAATTAATATAGTTATTATCTTAGCAGAAATAAAACCATATGGTCTATGTTCCTTCTGCAGTTTTACTTATTACTAGGTATCGATTTGTGTATCCTTTTGTGATTTTTTTTTTTTTTTTGGTCACGATTGAATAACATCGCAAATTTAGTGAAATCTAATTTATCTAGAAACTACTTAGCACTTAATTTCAGCTCTTTATAACACAGCCAAAATCCAAAAAGTAAAGAATAGAATTATTCAGAACAGTATTTTTACCTTGTCCCACATAAATACCACACTGTGTATGATGTATGTATGTGTTTGAAAGCTCACCCATTTGTCTCATAGAAGAGTAATTCAGGCTTTACTCAAAGCTTGTTGGCCCTTCTTAAAAATAATTCTATTAAACTGAATTTTCCCACACAGAGCTGACTAAAATTAGCCAATTAAAAGGAGGCAAGAAAACTGATAACAGTGAGAATTAATAATTCTTCACAAACTGTACTCTTCATTAAACTCAACAATACGTTTATGGCTTTATCTGAGACTCAATATTTATTTATACTAAACCTGTTTATTTGGTAAAGAGTCGCGTTAACCAACATATTATATCTTTACAAACCATCCCAAACATAAATCTCTCAGAAAATATTCTTCATTAAGCAACATTTGAAGTCCTATGAATTTAATTAAACTTACTGAAATATGAGTAGTGACGAGCCTGCAATAGAATCAACTAGAAGCATGCAAAAACTTCATTTTTCCATTTTTAAATATATCAAAAATCCATTTTTGACTTCTCAGCCACTAATTGAGAGTTATTTATACATATCATACAACCCAATCTTTCCTAAACAGATATTGGGATAGATTGATACCAGGCATAATCTGGAAATGGGAAGTATAAATACTTAGGAAGATAATTTGGGATTTATCACCTATAAGGAACCAAGTAATAGATATCAGAGTATGTGAGTGCTGCATCATGACCTCTCTGTATGCAGACAGTTCTAAATACTTTATTCTAATTGAAGGAACTGGAAGGTAGCGTTTTCTGAATAGTAATCTCAGATAAACCCACAGAGTATGTTGTTGGCAATTGTTATAGTTTTAGCTTCCCGGCCTCTTGTAAATGTTTCCTTTGGGGTAAAACATGATTCTCGATGGAGGCAAGTCGTCAATGTTCTCTCAGCTTTCTGTGGCGGTTGTCAATGTTCTCTTAGCTTTCTACCTTAGAGGGTAGACTTCCCTGGCTGCCTTCTGCTGGATTTGGCCCATGACCCCTGGCCAGTGAGGTCTCAGCTGCAGTGATGGGAGTCTTCTGAACCAGATAATTTCATTGCTGGTGTGAGACTTACCAGAGTAGTTCTTAAACTTGTATGTCTGTCTGTCTGTCTGTCTGTCTGTCTGTCTGTCTGTCTGTCTGTCTCAGGACCCCTTTACACTGTTAAAACATTTTGAGGATTGTAAAAAGGTATAGTTTATGTCCTTTATATCTATATCATCTCTATGTAATATCTATACTTTTATATCTACATTTACTGTATTGGAACTTAAAACAGGAATTTTAAACATGCTTATTAATTCATTTAAAATAGCAAAATAAACTCATTACATGTTAATGTTATTATATATGTGTGTGTGTGTATATATATATATATATACACACACACTATATATATTATACTAGTGTATCTATATACATATATATATATATATAGACACACTAGTATAATATAATATAATACAATAAGGATATAGTCTATATTCTAAAAAATCAGCATTGTTTTACATTTTTGCAAATCTTAATTTTTGGCTGAGGAGAAGAAGTTAGTTAAATGCTCCTATCAGCTTCTGCTCTCAGTCTGTTTAAATATCACAGTGTCGTGTAGCCTTCAGAAAATTCCACTGTACGTGAACTAGTAAGAAATCGAGAGTGCAGAAGCAAAATACTAGGCACAGCAGAAGAGGAGGCAGAAGAGGTGTGGCAGCAGGAGAAGGAATCGCTGTGCCATTGCTGGTTCTGAGGGGCCCCTGTCCGGAGAGAGGCCTTCAGGAGCCGAGGGTGGCTCCCAGCTGACACCACAAGGTAATGAAGACTTCAGTCCTGGAACCACATGTAATGAGTTCTGCTAACAACCCGAATAAGCCTGGAAGCTCATTATCCCCTAGTGCCTCCAGAATGGAATTCATCTCTGTTCACACCTTGATTTCTGTCCTGAGAGACTCGATGTTCACTGGATTTTAGACTTACAGGCTGTAACATAATAAGTTTGTGTTGTTTTAAGTCAACCCCACTCAAAAAAAAAAAAAAAATCAAACATTGTAATTCATCATAGCAACACACTAAAAAAGAAAAACCATATGCTCATCTCTATACACGTAGAAAAAATGAGAAAATCCAACATCCTTTCCTGATAAAAACCTTCACGAAGCTAAGAAGAGAAAGGAACTTCCTCAAGCTGATAAATGGCATCTATGAAAAGCCCACAGACAACATTATACTCACTGGAGAAAGACTGAATGCAAAGATTTTGCGGATATGATACCAAAAGCACAATCCTAAAAGACCGAATTGAAACTTGATTAAAATTTAAATCTTCTGGTCTTTAAATGATACTGTTAAGAGAATGACAAAACAAGCGACAGACTAGGAGAAATACATAAATTTTGTATCTGATAATGTACTTTTATCCAAAATGTATAAAGAATTCACAGAACTCAAATTAAGAAAACAACCCAATGAAAGTCAATGACTCCTGAGCTAATTTTTAAAATACGTTTAGGTTATTGACCAAAAAAACTAGGTTATTGACCGAAAAGAGAGAAGTAAATTCCTAGAGAAGCATTAAAAATATTGTGGAGATGTGAGCAAAATGAAGGTTTAAAAAATATAATTAGTTTATTATAGCTCGAACTTTAAATATCTGTTCTTGGTCTCTTTATCTTTAAAGTTTGTGTGTGTGTGTGTGCATGTATGCACGTGTGTGTGTGTGTGTGTGGTGTGTAGCTATTAATGCTTATCTTTTAAGTGTATGATAATCAAATTAGATAATTTCTGTGAGTGTAATTTATAACTGAAAATTGCCACAGGTGGTGTTATTATCATCAGTAATATTAATTATTATTATGGGGCATTATCACTAATGTATTATCGTAATTATTATTATTAAAGACAAATTGTTATATCATCAAAATAAAACAAAAATATAGGCGAACAGCATCTTAATATTATTATAAAAATAGTTTTGCACTTGCCGATCCCCAGGAATCCCTGCATCCTGCTTTGAGGATCATTATATTAGTCCTCTGTCTCTGACATGGCAACTAGATAGAGCGGATGACTCTGTAGAAGTGAACACAGCATGTAGCAGAGTCTTCAGATGATGTACATCGGGGCGTGTAGAGGCATAAAACATATATGCAGCCTATTAGATTCCTGTCTGGCTTTTTGAATCTAGGAACAGATGTTAAGAAGGAGGAAAGGTATGAGTTCATCCTCGTGGGATGGTGGCTGTGGAATCACCCTGAGACCAGAGCAGGAAAGCCAGTGGTGCCTGCAGGCTTGCCCACTTATCAGTGTTCAGCAGCGGAGGCTTCCTTGCCAGATAGTTACGGACGTCTGATTTTTGATAAAACTTGAATATCTTGGTTCTTGCTTGGTTCTTACAATCTTGGTTCTCCAGTCTTTCAGTAAATCCCCTTTGTGCCTTAAATTACCCAGAATTCTATTCTTGGCATCTGAGAACACCAGCTGGCTTTGTACAGTCAGATAAATGAAGTTTTGCTCTGTTAGAAGTTAGAATTCAGAATTCTTCAGAGGTCCCCAAACTTCTTTGGTCATTTTTTTTCCAAGCGTATAACCCCAATATATCTTCCTGCCAGAAATGTAGATCACTTTTATAGACCAGACGAATCGGAATTCATTATTCTAAAATGTAACCTCACTATTCTAAAAAAGTACAAAGACCACCGTCTGAAAGAAATGCAAAATTTCCTAGGTAATATTTGAAGAAGAAAGCTGCAGTGCATTCAATAATTAGTATTCTTTAGCTTCACCAATAAAGTATGTTTAAATTTAAAATACTAAAATGAATGTGGCACATACTCTGACAGAATTTTCAAGGCTAATCCTTTTCAGTGGACTCTAGGAAAAATGACATGGAGATCGTATTAGGATGCAAGTTGTATAGGCTTTGATATCTTCTGCTGAAAAGGTTCCAGGGCATGGATTGAGTTGCTAAAACTGCCTGGCAGGTTATATTAAAAAGTCTTTTGAAAAATACATAACCAAGTTACTATAGCACTGCCGGCCTCCTTCTGCATCAAAGAGAGAACGAGTTTAGGTTTTTGTTTTATTCTTTATCTAGAAGTAGCACTTCTTTAATTGACATTTTAAAATTAAAATTTCTTAAAAGAAATTATAATTAAAACAACTTTGTCAGTATTATTTTTCAATCATAATTGTTGAACATTTTGAAAAAGATTTTGTTTTTATTTATACTGTTAATTACCCTGTTCAAAAATACTTTAAAACAGTGCTTTTATTTCATTGAAAATGACTAAAATTCATTACTTAATTATGTACTACAAAATTCTTAAAATGGTACCTGATTGCTTTCAAGTTAATTTTGAAGTTAATTGAAACAAAAACTCACATTCCCAGAATTCATAAACTTACATAATTTTGTTGCCAGAATTGTAATTTTATAGTACCCATAAATAATCCATTTAAGAATGGAAAATACACTGTGCCTCAGGAGGTATTCAGACAAGTTGCTTTTATCACGAATCTGCTTCTAAAGGCCAAGAAACCTTTTTGTAAAAACCATTAGAGTTGTTGCTGCAATTTTTTTCCATATAAATTAAACTACAGAACTTGTTATAAAACCCTGCATGTGGTTCTCCAGGCTTCTCTTGTTGGAGATACCCTGCTAGTTTTCTAGAGTACATCAGCCACAATGCACATAACCCGTCTCAGAAACATCGTAGTATTCCTGATGTGCGAAATAGCTCTTTTGAACAATAGGCAAAGTGTGTGAGATGGAGATGTAACAGGCAAGGAAATACACGTAAACAGAGACCACCAAGAGAACCGGTAGTAATTTCATTGCACGGAGTGTTTATTTAATTGTGGAAAAGATCATATTTGACATGGAAGGTACATTCTATACAGAAGGTGACTACGTTGTTCAGAGAAATTTCTTTTATGGCTCATGCATTAGACCGAAGCTGGAATTTTTATGACAGAATTCATTTGTGGAAAATCTGAATACCAAAGTACACAGTTAAAATAGGTTTTAACATGATTTCTGAGTTATCGGTTGTGTAGTACCAATAGAATATTTGGGTAAAGTATTAGTGATTTGGTTATCTTTCTGAATTGTAGGTTCTGATAATTCTTCAGCTGACTCATTTAGTCAGAGTTGGTTTCTGAGTGTGGTTATTTAAAAAGGTAGACTCAGTAACTGTTTCTTGGCATCTGTGTACTTCTTTCTTTCCTTTATTTGTTTTGAAGACAACTGTCTTCTGAAAACATGTTCAAATCAGATATCATTGACAGCACTAGTGTGCTGACCCCTAGAGGAAGAAATAAGGTACTGAATCAGAGATGGAGATGCAGGATTATAAGGTATACCAGCTACCATCATCAGTTCAATGCAGACTACTAGTAAGCCTGCATTCTTCAGTTGAGAGTGATAATATGCCAGTTGTCAGCAAGAAAGACGTTTTTGTATATCTAATACTTAAGAGACACATATAAATGTTTGCTTGCTCACACTATTTGAATTTCCTCCGATTTCTTCTATTTCGAGAGTCTGTGGAGCAAACAGAAGTCTGAATAGTTTTTTTTTTTTTTGCTTTTGGTCCTCTCATTATCCTGACCCTTGGGAAAAAGTTCTTGGGAAATTGTTGGGAACAAGTGCAGTGGGAAGCATTCACCAGAGTTATGTATGGGTATTGTCTACTGGCGAGCGAAGTGTTAGCATTGTTACCTGTAGTTAGCCAGTGTTTTCCAGTAGGTTAGTTTTCCTCTTGAATCTTGACAATCTTTAAAATCTTGATTTTTAAAATTATGTTTTCACCCTCTTGGTTAATTTAGGGAAACCACTGTGGCTTGTTTGCCCTTGCCCCCTCCATGCAATTCTACTTCATATAGCTGCCAACGCGTGCCTGTGTCTTTAGGAATGCAAAATAAATGACTATCACTTGAGTTATGAGCTTTCCAGGCACTACAGTTCAGTCTTGCAAGCTTTCATCATGCCGTTTCTCCAAGAGTTTCCTACAGAAAAGATGAAGCCATCATCATTTTTTAGACTTTGAAAGTTTATGCTCATTACCGACAATTCATGGCTTGTCAAGCCGAACCAGGATTAGCTGTTTTGCCTTGCAAGCCACGTGCATTAACATTTGCTATACTGGTGATCACAGGAACGGAGGGCAGCACCCTTTATAGGGACAGCCAGCAGGGCCAAATCAATCACATCCCGCGGTGCTTGGATCTGCATGCAGATTGCCTTTGCACAGCACGACTTAATAAAAGATGTAGTATCTTAGTTGTATTATTTTATTATAATTATGATGACTTTTTCTCAGCTGCATTAGCATCAGCCTCAATCACACAATAAAAGAATTCTTGGGGATGGCAGTAGGAAGTGTGAGAACTGCCATCATTTGACTACTTCAGATGGTGTATTCACAATTCTTGGATAAAGTCAGGCATGTAGAAAGGGTGTTCAATGAAAAAAACATGGAAAAGTTTTGAAAATATTTAACTTCCACGGAAGATGAAACTTCAGAATTTTTTATAGCATAAACCCCATTTCAAGATAGTATTTTGTAATTTTTTAAAAATATGTCTCTCAATCTTTCCTTAGAAATATCACAACTTTATTAAAAGGTTTCCTTTAAGAAATTCAAAATTTTATAAAATCTCTGTTTAGAATCTTTGTTGGATTACCCTTGCAAAATAAGAAGGTTTTGCCCCCATGGGTGCGTTCTGTAGCATTACACCTCTCCAAACTACCTACTAATCTTATGTATTCAGATGGGAATTCTTTAAAGCCTTGTTTCTCTTATAAATAGAAGACTACTGTACACAGCCTGCTGTTCCTCAAACTGTAGGACCATGTGGAGAGATCCAAACCTTGCTGAAATACTTTAGCTTCCACCTTTTTTTACGCTACTCAAGATTTGAATCCATTAGAAGCCAACAAAGCCGGTGTGTGTTATGTCCCTCCTGACTGTCAGCTCACTGCATTTTGACGATTCAGCCAGAAGGCATTTTTGTAAAAACAGCTTTCAAGATCTATTCTTGAAAAGGCATTTGTATTCTCATTATGCCATTCTATTATTTGTCATTCGGGAGTTCTGTAAATAAAGCACTGAGGTCTAATACTGTAGTAGCTGATGGCAGTAATCTTCGACAGAGTAATTTCTTTTTCTTTATATATCTTGATAGCTCAGAGCTGGTCATGAAATAATAATCTCAATCTTTGTTGGTGGTGGTGGTGCTGGGGTTTTTGAACAATAAACCATGATGGCTCAGAGACTGGTAGAAATATTGCTTTTTATTTGCATACCCACCTGTCCACCATCCTGAACATCTTTTACACTAAGATAAGCAATATGGAAGTCTGTTTACCTTAAGTTTATGATCATGTGGCTATTTTAATTACATAATTGCAATTTCTGCATATTCTATAAACATTAAAAAATTTTGAGTGGGTATTTTGCTAGATAACGTAATTAGAAGGTAATTCCTGAGACTTGAAGAGTAAATAGATCTTTGTTGGCCCATCTCAGCCTAAGGAGGCACGAACACAGAGATTTGGACGATGGAGAGAACGTGTGTTTGAGCAAATGCAACAGACTTTGGGTGGCTGTTTTACCAGGTGCCTGTAGAGGGCAGCATTTCTGAAGGTAAAGATGCATAGGCAGAAACCTGACTAAGGGCCTGGATTAAAAGATTTTAGATTTTATCCTGTATGCATTAGGGCCCTTTGAGAGATTTATTTTTTCCTCCCAAGATATAAGTGATGTGATTCAATATACCTATTAGAGCATTCCAGCAACAGTATCTGGGTGAGCATTATTTTATTCTCATGCTCGGCCAGTTTAAATAATCATAGCATCGTTGGCCACATTGCTAATAAAAATGCTTATTGCCTTTGTAAATAGCTGCATGCTAGCTCTCAGCATAGATCATTAAACTTTAAAATTTTAACCAGCTAATTACTCTCATACAGACCAAACTTTATTGAAAATATGATTCCCGTAAATTAAACCTTGACCTTTTACCTTCATTAAAATCCAATTACAGAAATTTTTAGAAGCTAGCAATAATAATGCCTTTCTAAGAATGTTTGAAACAACCTTGACAGGAATTGTTTTGATTTTTAATGGTAAACAATATGATGTAATTAATATAAGTAAAAGAATATTTTTGAAAGATGAATCATAAGGATAAACTGTCTATAGTAAATATTTAAAAGTACTCCCAAACTACATTTTATTATCCTTACATCCATATGCACACCATCGAAATATTTTGGCATAGAGAATACAATAACAAAAACAGAAGCGAATCATGGCTTTCTTCTACATTTAAATCCCTGACCTCAAATATAGTAGGAATTTAATAAACGTTTATTTCCTATATGAATGCATACATTTAAAAAATAGCATGTAGGCCTTATTATGTACACGATACTGTTCCCAGCACTTTTTAAGAATATTAACTCATTTAATTAACAGAACAAATGAATGAATGAATGAATGAATGAATACAAATAAAGGAGACATGCTTGCTAATCAGGTAGCTCATGAACGTTGAAGTATTCTTCCTCATTTTTGAGAGCCTCTTGTCTGAATGTGCTGCGCTTTCTGTAGACCCCTCAACTAGTTAGTTATAAAGGTGGGCGAGTGTTTTACATTTGGTTATTTTCACGTATGTGTTATGTCATTTTTATAGCAATCCTCTGCCTGTTATTACTACCAGAGAGGTTAATAGTTTGTGAAAGAAGTACAGATAAGAAAAGGAACTGTTTTCTTCTGAAGCCTAATCTTTTTATCTTTCTTAATTTTTACATTTAATTTTATTGTAGTAAGAACGCGACATGAGATCTACTCTCTTAAATTTTTAATTATCCAGTGCAGTATTGGTGACAGTAGGTACAGGGCCATACGACACATTTCTAGAACCTACTCGTCTTGCTTAACTGGAACTTTCTGCCTATTGGAAGTTCCTTAACTGGAACATTCTGCCCCTTACTCCTAGCCCTTGCCAACCACCATTCCATTCTTCAAATCTGTGAATTTGACTATTTTAGATACTGCAGATAAGTGGAATCATGCAGTATTTGTCTCTCTGTGGCTTATTTCACTTAGCGTAGTTTCCTATGTTGTTATAAATCCATGTCGTTATAAATGTCAGGATTTCCCACTTTTTAAAGGCTGAATAATATTTTATTGTATATATGTATCTACCACATTTTCTTTATCCATTCGTCTGTCGCTGATTGACATTCAGGTAGTTTCTACATCTGGCTGTCGTGCATAGCCCTGAAGTGAATGCGGGAGTGCTTATATCTCTTTGAGATCCTGATTTCAGTGTTCTTGAGTAAGTACCCAGAGTGAGATGGCTGGATCATAAGGTAGTTCTATTTTTAGTTTTTGAGGAACTTCCATACTATTTTCCACAGCAGCTGCATCATTCTGCATTCTCGCCAGCAGGGTCTAAGAGTTTCAGTTTCTTTCTCTAAATTCTCACCAACACTTGTCTTTGTTTTTGGAGAATAGCCATCCTGACAGGTGTGAGGTGATATCTCATTGTGGTTTTGATTTACAATACCTGGTGATTAGTGATGATGAACGTTTTTTTGTATAATTGTTGGTCATTGTATGTTTTGGGGGGAGAAATATGTATTTTAGTCCTTAGCCCATTGGATTATTAACTATTATAACTGGGTTATTTTTTTATATTGATTAATAAGAGTGCCTTTATATTTTAGAGATTAACTCCTTATCAAATATGTGGTTTGCATATGTTTTCTCCCATTCCATAGGCTGCCTTTTTACTCTATTGATTGTTTCTTTTCTATGTTAAAATATTTTAGTTTGTTGTAGTCCCACTTGTTTATTTTTATCATTGTTGCCTGTGCGTTTAGTGTCACATCTATGAAATCGTTGCCAAGACGAGTGTTACGAAGTTTTTCCACTATGTTTTCTTCTAGGAATTTTCTGGTTTCAGGTTTTGTGTTCAAGTCTTTAATCCATTTTAAGTTGACTTAGTGTATGGTATAAATAAGAGTCCAATTTTACCTTTTTTTTTTTTTTTTGCATATTAACATTCAGTTTTCCCAACATCATTTGTTGAAGAGACTATTCTTTTCTGATTATGTCTTCTTGGTACTCTTGTTGAAGATCAGTTCGCCGTATACAGATGTTTTTATTTCTGGATTCTCTATTCTGGTCCATTGGTCTATATGTCTGTCTTTATGTCAGTACTATATTGTTTTGATTACTGTAGCTTTTCGTACAATATATGAAATATACTATAATATGTTTTGAAATCAGGAAGTGTGATGCCTCCATTATTTTTCTTATTTCTCAATATTATTTGGCTATACTTGGTCTTTTGTGATTCTATATGAATTGGTTAATTCTTACTTTTTATTTCTGTAATAAATGTCATTGGCATTTTGATAGGGATTGCCTTGAATCTGTAGATCGCTTTGGGTTGTATGAACATTTTAACAACTTAAGTCTTCCAGTCTATGAATGTAAGATGTCCACATTTGTTTGTTCCTTCTTTATTCCTTCTTTGTTTCTTATATTCCCCAGGAGAGAGGCAAGGCCAGACAGAGACCACTTCAGAGCGCTCTAAACACATCTACACAACCTATATGGCAGATTTTAATATCATATATCCACTCGAAGCTCCTCTATTTATCTCTCTCTTCTAAACGATGTATTATTTTGTTTTGTTTTTCCATATTATAAGTTACTCAATTGTACTCCATTCTTTCTTAAAAGTCCTGTAATTAAATCCTGGTTTGATTTATGCATTAAGAAATCAATTATTTTATTTCTTCAACTCATATTTTTTGACCACCAGTTGTATGCTGGTGGACGACTCCAGGAATAGAGAATCTATTGGGTTAGACACCACTGTGTTCTAAGAATTATTTAAGTGGTGTGCGCAGGGACCTATCTGACTAACTTTAGCCAATCACTTAAATAATCTAAGGCTCATTGTCTTTGTTTCCCATTGAAAAAAATTAGAAGAATATTTGTTTTCTAACCTACGAGTAGAGTTGTGGTGGTAATTAAATAGAATGACACCTTCCAAACCCTAAAGTGCTTTGTTGAATAAATGATTCAGTACCTTACTATTTCTCAAAGGTTTTGGTTTACTAAGTAATTTGTTCTCTTGTAAGAAGCTGGAATTGCTTCTCCATGGCTTCTCATAGTGAATACTGCCTTGCTTTCATGGGTTCATCTGACTACATCTTCCTTTTTTCTCTACAATTTTGTAAGGCAGTTATCATGACTTATCTTTATCTTAATCTTTTTTCGTAAAGATGAACATTTTAATATCTATATCTCTTTTTTATATGACATATTTTTAAATCTCTTCCCATTATTACTCTTCTCTGTATACTTCCAAATGCTTTTTAAAAAATAGACTTTATTTTTTAGAGTAATATTAGGTGGACAGAAAAACTGAACAGCAAGTACAGAGATATACCGTATTACCTACTGTTCTCCTGCACACAGTTGCAAGTTCTTATTGTTGTTGTTCTTTTTATCACCTGTGGTTGTCAAAATTGGGCACATTATCCTAGGTGTGAGCAAGAACTAACTTTACATGGAGACTAAGGCAAAACAGGAGTCAAAGATGGCACCCAAATTCCTGGCTTGTATAACTGTGTGGGTGGAGCAGTCATTTATTCATATAGATCTCCAGGGAAAAGAGCAGAATTGAGTAGAGTAGAAGATGCTTCCAACTTTTGATATATTATGTTTGAGGCATCTGTGAGAAACCCATGGAGACATGTCCCTGAGACACTTGACATGGAATCATGGACCTCCAGGGAAAAATCTCTTGGGTGAAAAGAGACATCGAAGAGTTATTAGCATGAATGTAGCTGAGAGCACTGAGGGAGAGTGGTGGATCCTGGGAACAAGAGGACCTTGTAGAGGACCTAGGAAAGACTGAAAAAAAAGAAAAATCTGAGAGGGTGACTGTTTCAAGAAAAATTAAGTCTTCCTTGGTTTTGTTTTATTCTCTGGAGTGAGATCTAAGGAGAGAAAGGGTCTTTGCATTTCTTTTGTCACTGATGGCTTTGACCATTCCCGCTGAGCGTTCACAACAGAGTCCGGAGTGCATTCAACAGCCATGAGATGGAAAGAATTAGAGACAGGTGGTACAAATGTGTCCACACTTTGGAGTTTGAAAAGGAAAACAGAAAATTCAGTGTTTGAAAATAGCATTGAAAATCAAGAAGGGAGAGGTAACATTATGGCTAGAATTTGGGAGGATGCCTTGTGTACCTTAAGTTGAGTTACCTTTTATTATCTAGAATTCCTCGAGGGACTGTTCTCTGTCATGCAACATTCTCTGATATTTTTACTGTTTTCGTTTTTGCTCCCCAGTTCCTAATATAAATAACATGCTATTCATTCGTAGGTCGATTCTAGCTTTAAGTTCTTCAGTTTATACATATATTACATTCTTCTACTCTGTGGATTCCTGTGTCAATTATCAATTGTGATGTTCAGAAATCTTGAAATTAGGTATATTTAATTATATTTTGTATAACATTTGGGATATATTTCAATTTTATTTAGGTTTAGCTCAATCAAATATATTCATCCTTTGGATAAAGCAAAATCCTAATGGAATTATAAATTGATTTAGTTATAGTGTAAATTAATTGATGGTTTTACCATGGTAAACACACAAGGTTATCACTGAATCAAAATATCAAACATTAAATAAAGGATTAATTTTAGGATAACACAAATGTACTTTGTGGCATATGAACACTTGTAAAAATGATAAGCAGCTTAATGTTAAGCTGACTAATGAAAACTATTCAACATGGTAAAAAAAATTATTAAGAAATTTGTTTTGTAGATGAAATGTTCCACTAATAGAGAAGTTAAACTTTATTCTTTTTTATTATGGCTGGATTTTACAAGGACAGAAGTGAGCAGCATAAGTTTTCAATAATATACCATTTAATTTAAGGAAAGTATCCTGTTCAAGTTAAGAAAGAATATTAATTGGCTTACTACTATAATGAGGATGCCTGCGCCACAGTCTTAAGTCTGGAACCAGACAATTGGTTTAAATCCCAATGTTGCCATTTATGGACTGAGTGACCCTGTGCAAATCACTAAGCTCTCTGACCCACAATTTCTGCACCTATCAAATGGGTCTAATCATAGCACCAACCTCAAAAGTAGTTGTGAATTTTAATTCGATTAATATATGTAAAATGATCGGAACTGTAATTGGACAATCCCTATAATTATTTGTTTGTATCCTAATTCATGTGTATCTATAGACAGTTCTTTTCAGAGTGCATGCCATTATATGAGTATCAATGAGAATGCCATTTTATCCTTACATAGTGCCAGTCTCACTGATAGGTAGCTCATACTTAGGTTTAGATGACTGAACTGTTTTGCCAAATGAAATTGTTAAATTGATGATGGAGTTAAGATTAGATTAGATACTATTTAAAAATCTATGTGAAGTATGTCTCACATAGTACGTTCACAGTTAACATGCATTACTTGAGTCTAATCTCTTCCCTACTTTTCTTTATTAGGGCCTTAGTCAACCAGTGTCCCTTGCATGCCTATTACACATCAGACATATTATGATCTTAATGCTTAAGATAGGTGCAGTTATTGCCATGAGACAGCTTATACTCTGGAGGACAGGGGTTATATCAAACAAATAGATGCTACAAAGAAAAAGTTACGATGATATGGGAGTATGAAAGAGGGCATCTCTCCTGGTACTGAGTTGCAAAAGCTGTACTAATTGAAGTGTCATCGTAAGCTGAGATTAAAGAATGAAAATTTTAGCTACATCTGGGAGAAAGTTTACAGTGCGTGTTCCAGGGAGAGAGCACGGTGTATGGGAGTTGACATATGTGGGTATAGAGTTTACATATGGCTATAGAGAAATACAGGCGTGACATGATGCTGGAGACAGAAGGAGGAGCCAGATCTCACGGAGCTCAGAGTTTCTGTTAAGGATGATGACTTGATGCACCCTAAGTCATTGTGTTTTGTTTTCTTACTAACATGAAAATGAAATTACGAGGCTTATATTTTAATGGGGGTTTGTTTTAATGTTCTGTACTTTCGAACTATATGAATTTGATTTACTAAACATACTATGAATTTTATCGATTATCAATTTTATTTTGATGATTCCTCTGACTACTATGGGGAAAATTAATTGATTAGGAGATGTAGGTGTGGAGAAAGCAGGTAGGAGGCAACTTATTAATGCAGGGGAGAGATTATAGCATCTTGGCCTAGAAGGATGGCTGGAGGAAGGAAGAAAAGTAGATAGAATTCAGAATTTTTAAAAGACTTCTTAAAGGCGATTAATGGCTAGAAAAAGATGAGTAAACCATGGTTTTCAGGTTTCTGGTCTGAGCATCTGAGATATGACATATAGCATGGGGTGGAGGTTTAGATATGGGAACATTTGTTAGTTTAGCATTAATTTTAGTTTTTCTCTTCAAATTAGGTCTGGGCTACTATGGAGTAAGTAAAATGTTGATGTAGGTATATTATTCTGGAGTACAAAGCAAGATCTGGACTAGCAATATAAATCTATGTCATAAACATAGAGGTGGAAATTGAAGACATAGAAGCAGATTGAGTTATGAAGGAGGAAAGGGTGCACAATAATAAAGAGGACCTGAGAACACCTAGTGCTTTAAAAAGCTAGCATTTAATAATCAGTTAAAGAAGGAAGGAACTAATAAAGGAAGCCAAAGCGAACAAAATGTGAATGTGTTACCATAGAGATCTAGGAAAGACAGTTTTGAAAAATGAAGGAGTGGACACACTGGGTGAAGTACTGCTCATAACTCCAATAAGATGAGGGCTAAGTATTTTCCATTAGATTTAGCAAAATGCATATTGAGGCCAAATTAACTGTAGTGAAAGCACATGAGCTAAAGTAGTGAGGATAGAAATATAAAAATATTCAGGGAGTGAAGAAATGGGATACAAGTAAACAACTCCTGTTTAATATTTGACTTTGAAAAGAAATGAGCAACTGTGACTCAAATAGGAAAGGGCATTGAGAGAGTTTTGTTTTTGTTTTTGTTTTGGGATTTGCTCACTTATGGAAAGGCCCCAGTGGAGAGAGAACAACTAAAGGTAGAGGAGAAAATTTGTAATAGACATCTTCAGGGTTTTAGGAAGGTAAGAAGAATGCAGAGCTCAAAAGGAAAAAAAAAAGTGCCATGGAAAAGAAGGTAGGTTTATGGAGTCAGATCATGGCCGTTAAGAGAGTTTCTGTTTAACACCTTTATATATCCTCGGTGAATAAAAGGCAGCAGCTTTTGTAGAGCATTAGGAGAGTTGGAAAAGGGAGCTCAGAAGTTTGATAAGAGTAGAGAATTTCAGAGTGGAGAACCAAGGAACGAGAGTGAGCTGACTAGACGAACTTACGGTTTGTCGTGCACTGGTAAATTCTGCTCCGAGACAGTGACCATGAATTTTACACAGACACTAACAGACTCTGGGATTGTCCCATGAGCACTCAACAGCTGAGAGGCCTGTACAGAGAAGATGGGCAGTTGGATTCACTCATGGTGCAGATTTTAGGGCATGAGCAGCAAAAAAATCCACTAGGGCAAGTGAGTGTAGGTTATTGGTGAAGGTATGTTTGCAAGGATGCCCCACTGAATCCAAGCTGAATGGGCATCTGCTTTGTCATTATTATCTTCACCTAGCATCATCTTCTAAATAACGATGGAGTTGGAGTCAGAAAGACCTGATTAGAAAGGAAGAAAGTAGAAGAATGGTTAGTAAAGGGTCAATGATTCTCCCATCTCATCATGCCTCTGTCACCACAATACACTCTGTCAGAGGACATTGTCTTCCCATCCAGTTCTTGTGAAGATCTCTAGATTGTTGCATTGGTCAGAGCTGGATATTTGTTGAAACAAGTTTTGCTAGCAAACCAGAGTATTGTACCTCAAAAACAAGAACTGATCTGGCTGATTCTTTTGTGACTACCTCCCTCTGGCTTTCTCTGTTTTCTTGCCCTCCTATTTGTGAATGCTCTGACGCATCTGACCCTGGGTGAGAGGCAGAGCTGAAGGGGAGTGCTGTTCGGATGGGAAGGCCTCCTCCCTGCATACTGACTCTGGACCACTCCATTTGGCAGATCTGCATCCTCATCCATGTAGCTGGGTGGGTTCATTTATACTCAGTTCTGTGATATCTCTGTAGACATAGTTGGGTGAGCAGCTCCAAGGTCTAGATTTAGGATGGAAGGTAAATGATCCCTTTCAGCTTCAAAACTAAACTTTGTTCTCCCATCTGATGTAATTGGAGAGGTTCTGAGTGGAGTTTATGTCTGTGTTTGATCCCTAACGGTGGGACTTTGACCAAGTTACTTCATCTAAAAGTGGGATACAAACAATGTCCATCTCACTGGTTGGTAGAAGATCAAACAAGTTATACATATAAACATTCACCCAGTGCCTAGAACATCATATTTAATAAATTTTAGTTTTTAAAAATGAATTATTATTTTATCAGCAGGCTCTAAATGATAGTTTAGAGGGTACTTAGATTTTTAAAAAAAATTTTTAAACTTTTACTTAAAATGTTTGTTTTATTCTTTTCTAATTTGATTGGTGATCTTTGGCTATGTATCTCTCCTTTACTCTTGAGGGAAAAAGGGATAAGTGGGAAGGTAGGAACACTCTGAGCCCCTAAGACAGTGAAACAACAAACATCCTAGAGGTAACTGAGTAGACTAAAGAAAGAAACAGGAAGATGGGCCTTGAAGGATGGACACAGTGAGTGAATAAATAATATGCTTTGAACCACATAGACTGGAAGCTGTGGAACACAAAATTCAAATCAAACACCCAAAGACTCCCAAATCTTAATCTACCACCAACACTACTATCAAGTTATTTTCATTGCACCTAAGAAAATTGAGTTACAGTTATTGCTAAAGTCAGAAATAAACACCAGAGTTAAATTATCTATGTAAAACTTGAATTTTTTTTAAGTAGTGTATTTGTTACTTAATGTAAGAACAAAGACATGAAAATAATTATAGTTCTGCTTCTTACTAAAAATAACTAATACTTAAACATTTCATATTAATCAATTGGTTTTTAATATTGCCGTAGTACACTTTTAGTGATCTATGTTTAATTTTTAAACTGATTATATATTACCTATCTAATTAAAGAAATTTAAGAATTTAGCATTATCATTATACCCAAGAAAGCTGTTTGTGTACAGTGAATAACTTGAAATGTTAGTTTAACAAAGCATTGTCTAATTGATACAGCTTTTATTTCCTTCACATACTTCTATACTTTCTACTCTATACAAGTCACTTTGACCATCCAATATAATTGGATGCTCGTCATTCATTGATTGGTTAATATACCTCAAGAACGCAAATAGTAGTCTAGAACTGAGAGCTCAAAGGTTTACTCATGTTTCCACAGTCATCAATAAATGTCATTTCTCACCTTAGATCCTCAGTTCTTTTCAGTAAAATAAGGACAATAGCATTGACCCATTTTCACAGTCATAAAAAAGAAAAAAAATTAAATGCTTAGGTGAAAAAGTATTGGTATGTGTTTTAAACTTTTAAATAAAGATTGAAATGTGGAAAAACTATAAGAGAACATATTTTTAAAAAGTCAAAACATGGATAAATATTTGATTTAGAGATTAAATGCTTCTTTTCATTTCAAATCAACAAAATATTGAGATACTGAAAAAGATATACAAGGAGAACTACTTTATCAGTTATATGTAGTATGTAAATGTAAGGTGATACTGCTGTTACAAAAATATTAATTCATATAAAATTCTCAAGTTTTTTAAGAGATGTATCTATTTTCATTATAATAACATGTTTCTAACTGTTCACACCAAATTACATTTGTATTTAACATGTTGTTTTGTAGACATCTACATATTTAAAATAGTTGAGCTTATTAAAAAATGAAGGCTAGTTACATTTTATATTTCGAGGTTGAATAAGATACAATTGGGACACTAAAAAGAAACCATACTAATTTAAAAATATTGCTATGCCATATAATATTTTCTTAAGTTGATTCAGGAAATATAAGTATAAACCATTTAATAAAAAAATTCATATTGATTAGATTGTAATTAATCTAGACATGTAATGATGCAATAATGTTCCTGTTTTGACATCATGAATCTTTACTTAGTATTACATTTTAAAACAGTAATGGCAATCCATGCACCAATTTCCAGGAGTTTCCACTGGAGATGGTGTTACCAGAGGCCATTGAATTTTCCTTTTTTGAACCTTTGCTGTTGGGGCAATGGTTTCTGGATCGCTATTCTGTTAGTATGATGAACTAATTGACCTAGCAAGGTTCCCTATAGAATAGCAGCTTCTGCTTAGTTCATCAGGAGTACAATTTGTTGTTTCATTTCCTCTTATAGTCCCATTGGGGGAATTGAATTGTGAAAAGACAACCTACTGGGAGCATTCTGTACTCATGGCTGAATAAGTAACTTACTTTATTTATCTATCTATCTATTTATTTATTTATTTGGTACTATCTTAATTAGCAAAGAAGGAAGGACTTTGTTAGGTAAGAGTGCTGTGATTGTGATACAAATGAATAAGTACTGTGAACAAAGCATTTGATTCACGTTTGATTCATGACTCTCAGAATCGGGGACCTTTGCAGGTGCAAAGCTTATATACAACTTTAATTTGCTGTCCTAGAGCCGTATGCAGTTTTAATAATTGTTAGTCACCCAACGCAGAAGTCGATGACAAGTCAATTGGTTTTGACTGATTTTAAACAATGAAAAAAAAAACCCACAGTTATGAAGTTTGGAAGTTTATTCTTCGGACCATGCAAACTTGAAGGTTTAATTTTTCTTCGGTAAAGATGAATTGCTTGTCCACAGCAGGGTCCAAATGTGGACTTGAACAACTTGTCCTTAGGTTCTAAAAGAACCTTTAAAATATTCCAACTGCATTTTTTCATTATTATATACACTCTTAGGCATCAACAGAGATCTTGAGATCTAAATATGATGATGAATGATGTTGGGAATATCTTTATTTTACATCTTTTTAGAATTTAATTCTAGGTTCTACTGTATATTAGCAAACTCTTAGGTATTAGAAGGACATTTTCTAGGATTCGAGTTAAATATCCTCTAAATTAAAATTTCAGATCTTTTCTAGAATACCACTCAATAAGCTGCTTATTGTGAGAGCAAAGGTGGAATAGTTCAGTAATTATTAATGCTAGCTCTGGAAAAAGACAGCCTTGATTCAAATTTCTGCTCTGTCCTTAGCTTTGTGACCCTGAGCAAGCAACTTATTTCTCTGAATCTTGTAAGGTTAACTTAATAAAGATAATGAGAGATAATACAAAGGAAGCTCTTGGAGAGTGCCTAGCACATAACAATTGCTCCGTGGGTGTTAGCAGTTGACAGTCTAGCACAAAACCTGGTGTAAGTCATGTGCTCAAAAAAGAATTCATAAATGAATTAATGAGTGAATGGACAAGAGGAAGCGTTGCCTACAAAACCTAGAATCATTATAAATCCATGTCTGCCTTACACCTTTAACCAAAACACGATTATATATATAGTTATGCTTTACTTCACTCTTTACTAATCTATGATTATCAACAGGAAAACATTAAGAATACCGTTATTAAACATAAAATAGTTTTCCATCTATTTTACATCTATAGCATTGATGTACTAAGTAGTACATGGTGGCCATAATGAAACTTTCATAAGATATGGTATTTGGAAACCAAACAAGTTAACATGTTATTTCTGTCTTTAGCTAATTCTTAAAAAAAAAAAAACAAAAAAACTCTTTTTTTGTGTGCTCTTTTGTGCTCTTTCTAATAAAGTAATATGTTGTTTAATCTCCCCAATGCATGAATAGTAAAATGATTCAGAAAGTACATTTTCATCAGATAAAAGAGTAATTAATAGTTTGGTAAATGTTATAGCAAGAATAATATTCACAAATATTTAATTTGCTGTTTTTGGTGCTCTTGCGATTAGTTCATTCATGACTAGATCTGGACAGTAATGTGTAATGTGTATCACTTCTGGGTTGGCTAAGCCCTTGTGTGATAGTGTGGTCTTCCTTGGCATAAGGAAATGAAAACTTCTCAATCTATAGTCCTAGGTCATTTGGATTTAAAATGAAAACAGTTGTATCTTATCCCTTAACTCAAATATACACTAAAATTAATTTCAGGTAGATTAAAGATTGAACAATGAAAGGTTAAAAATAATATTTCCCAAAAATGACATAGGATATTTTCAAAATCTTTGGTTAGGCTCATTTTAAAATATAAGACATAGAAAGCACAAACCTTAAATGAAATGACTGAGAAATTGAACTCTATTAAAATTAAAATCTTATCTATTAGAGACACCATTTCATGAATGGAAGTAAGAGAAGTATTTGTAACATTTGTAACCAGTGAAAAATTCATATGCAGATTATATATATTTTTAAAACTCCTATAAATCAGTAAGAAAAAGCAGATATCCCAATAAAACAAAAGAGAAGAGGGACAAAAATCTCGGGTAGGCATTTCAAAATAATAATATACAAAAGGCCAATAAACACATTAAAAATGATCAACGTCCTTATTCATCAGGACAATGATAATTAAAACCACAGTGATACTATCTCTTACCTATTACTGTGGTCACGGAAAACAAAAAAACTGATAACACCAAATGTTGGCAAGAGCCATACAACTACTGATACTCTCAAAAACTGCCATTGGGGCCATAAATTGGTACAACCCACTTGGAAAACCTTTTTGTAATATCCACTAAAACGAAACATACCATTCCCTGTGGTCCAGCAATTCCTCTTCTAGGTAGGCAGATTTGTATTTTAAATGATGCATACCAGAATGTTCATAGCAGCAATATTTGTAAAATCTCTATTGGAAACAACCTAGATGTCTATCATCGATGGGACACAAAAATAAATTGGAGAATATTCAGATAATGGATTGCTATAAGCAATAGAAATAAACCAAAACTATGGCTGCATATCACCACATAGACTCTTACAAACATATTGTGGAGCAAAAAATGCCAAGTACAAAAGGCAGACTACATGATTTCTTTTCTATAAATCTTATTTATATAAAGTCCAAAAATAGACAAAACTAATCTACTCTAATAAGATTCAAAACTGTGTTTCCCTTCAGGGAGATAAATGACTGAGAAGTCATGGAACAGGGAGTTACCGGTAGTGTTTTGTTTTCTTACTGCTGTTACACGAGTGTGTTTATTTTGTTAAACTTTACTAGGCTGTATTCTTATGACTTGTGTACTTTTAGATATATATGTCATATTGCTATGAAATTCAACACTGAATCTGTAAGCAACTTATTAAAAAGGCTACTTTGATAATTACACTCGAAACATCTCTTTTCCTCACAATTCAGCCAAGTCTTATTACTTTTAAAGTCAGATTTCTGTGTAGTCTAAATTTGTTCACATATGCACTGCTCACGTTCACTATTCTCATAAACATACAGGATTGCTGCTCGAGATTTCAAAGGGATGCGATGTGATTACATGCACACTAGTAGCTTGTTTTTTGATGAGAATAGTTTTTAAAAGCTAAGACTGTCTTCAAAGTATTAGAATTTAATTCCCCAATCCATGTACTTCTCTCATTTCTATTTTAGGCTACAGTTTTGTCTTTAGGGAAAACAAACAAAGGGATCAGTTGACAGACATGCATGCTTAGATATGGTAGCATTAAATCATCAGTCAGTGTACTCTAGCTCAAAATGCTTGTTTCTCCAAGTCGTGAAGAAGAAACCTGGCCTAGAAACATTCTGGAAATGTCTGTCTTTTGTTAGTTCTATTTGATGTTGACCAAATAATATCTCCCCTTACACTGGCCATGCCATCTCCTTCGCTATCCCAATTCAGCATTGCGCTTGGAAGGCAGTGGTGGAGAACTTGACTTCAGAATCTCAACATCTTAATTCCAGACAAGCCAGGCAGACATCAGGACACTCAGCTGTCAGGAGCATGAAAGTATCTTCAGAAGGCCAAAGAATATAATGTAAAATCTTTGTCTGCTCACTTTTTTTGTTGTTGTTGTTAGAGCAAAGCTCAGTGGTCAATGATCTTAGCACAGTATGCGATGCTCCATATTTTCAGGCTTTTGATTGCATTCTGGACTTGGAATAGCTGGAGAAAACTCCAAATTTCTTTGCAAAGTTCAAGCTCTACTTATGCAATGAAAAATTAGCATAGCGGAGGAGAGCCAAACACCAAAGATGGTTATCTACTGCACTGTGAAAGGCCTGTTCTGTGGTCAAAAGCAAAAACAAAACAAAGCAGTTTGATTGACAGTGCTTATGATAGATAAGTCTTTTCAGGCAGATGCTGAGATGGGGCTACAGATAAAGAAAAGCTGAAGAAAACAGATAACAATTGTTCCTTATCTCCACCTGCGTCATAATGGGATATGATAAATGTAAGAAAACGATGAAGTTCCATATGAAGTACAGTCAGTTTTGTTTATTATGAATTGTTTTTTCATTTGTTCAACGGAGGTTTGTCAAACCGTTTTAATCTCAGAGGTTTGTCAAACCGTTTTAATCTCAGTGTTTAGCTGTGGACACAATATCCATATGACATAACACCTAGCTCAAAGCACTTATAGCCAAATGGTAGGAGAAAGAAGTTGGATAGAAACAAATTATTACACTATAATGTAATAAAACATAATATACAAAAATAAAATTATTCCACCAGGAGAATGTGATCCCCACCTCCCAAGTTCATGCCAGCAACCCCTTTCAGGCCTCAATTTTGTATTATTATTTCTGTTTGAATGTCAGGACTTTTCACGTTGTTATTGTTGTTGTTGATTTTCTATTCTAAGAAAGAATGTGTGACTCAAGCTTTCTTCTCTGCTATTTATGACCAGATCTCGGCGTAAGCATCGCTTTGCCCCAAAACTGATCTTGATCCCTTTTCCCCCACAGGTTAAAATTTCAGTTTATTGACCCTATGCTGTGCTCAGCTAGGGTTCGCTAACCTCCTTCTGTCCACCCCGCCCCCCCACCTCCCATGATATTGCATTTGGCTTTTGCCTTCTAATCCTACTAGATTATAAATTTCTTCGGGGGCAAGGCTATTCCTATCTCATTCAATGTGGAAACCCAGCTTTTGATTCTGGAACTCAATTTATAGTTGTTGAATAAATAATGAATGAGACTCAATTTAAGAAGCTTGGGGGACGGGATGACTCAGTCTGCCTGGTAGAACCAAGAAAAACTCGGAAAGAAGCAGCTTATATTGCTGTGGTTCATGACATTGCTCTAAGTGAGTTTTCTTATAGGCTCTTTGTCCTACACCATACTTAATGAAGAAAGAAAAACTACAATCCACTTCTAAATTATGGCTCCCGAGGCTTCTTAAATTTGGTCTGTGTCCCATTGGAGAATCTGATAAAGTGTATGGGCCCTCCCATCCCCACCTCCCGAAGGCACTTGTGCTTATACACATTTTCATTTAATTTCCAAGGTCCTATGGAAAGCCCAACAAGACTTCCACTCAGAAAGCTTGATGTTTTGGAGCATTGTTGTTCTCATTTTTATATTTCCAAACACCGCTGGTGGAGTCAGTGCATTCAGCTTCTCTATAACTCTTCATTAATTAACAATATTAGTAGGTGACAGTTGTGCATTAGCATATTTCATTTAATCATGATAACCAACTTGTAAGATAGGTCTGCTTATCTTCCTCTGTACACAGAGGACTCTGCACTAGTGAGGTTAGTAACTTGGCAAAAGCTTCACGACCTGTAAGAGGTGGTGCTGGAATTCAAAACCAGCACTTTGGCTCCTGGGTCCCTGCTCAGAGCCATCATTCTGACTCCCTAGAATCTTGGTGCATTATGTCCTCTGTGCCTTACGAGGATGTTCTATGCTTATGCTCATGTTATAGTCAAAGAAACTTAAGCTCGGCAAGATAAATTATTTTAGGTCACTTACATGTTAGTTTGTGGCAGATCTATCTTAATGGATCTTCCTCCAAAACCATGGCCTTTACACTACATTGGACTTCAAAGAATCTAGCCCATGGTAGGCACTCATCTCCGAAAAGACAGTTGGGAAAATGAAAATGTAAGGTTGATTGAGCCGGTTTGCTTTAAGCTGTTTGGTTTTAGTGCATAATGTGGAAACAAGGAAATAGAAAATTCTAATATACAGATTTGTAAGCTTGTGCAGGAAAGTGGGGAGGGAAGCCATCAGCATAAGGGGGGAACGTGAGAGGGTAAAGAGAGTCGAACTTTCTACTTTAAAATAAGAGTTACAAAAAGCCATCGTTAATGATCTTTCATTTTATATTATTTGGATGTGGGCTTGGGAAGACATCATTTTCAGTTATTTTGACTCAGACTGAATTTCTTTTCTCATGGTAAAACATATATGCACACACATATATGTATATATTTGTGTTTAACTCTTGAAAGGTGGTCATTTTCAGTTTAGATTCCTTGGTCAATAAAAAATTATAAATATACATTTTCTTCATTTTAAAAATTATAAATAACGAATTTACTGACTTTTGAGTCTTGCTTCTATTATACATTAGATTTGTTCTATAGCTGAATAAAACAATAAATATGTTAGTATCATTTCTGTTCCTAACTCATTAGATATAATTTAATATAAATTAATAATTTCATAGAAAAAAATTTTTTTAAGAATTTTCTTGCATGTCATTACTTTTAGCTTCAACTTTTATCAGAACTGCTGATTTAATATAAAAGAAAATTCGAATTGTTTTTTATGCTATGATAAAATCTTTCACATTTACACTGTAAACTAACAGAGTAGATAAACAAATACTATTTGGCATGCAAGCATCCTTTCATTTCAGAGGCTTGGGAACTGGTAAGTTACTTTATTAACAATGATTTTTTTTTTAAATAAAGGCTTGAGACAGAACTCACATTACATAAAATTCATGTTTTTAGTGTTTTTGAATATATTCTTAGAGCTGTGCGATCATTACCACTATCTGATTTTAGAACAATTTTGTGACCCCTAAAAGAAACCTTGAGCCCATTGCCAATCACTGCTGACCCCCACTCCCCTCACTGCTGCTGTTTGTTTGCCCCTAGTGTTTGCCCAACTGCTAACCTACCTTCTGTCTTTATGGATTTGCTTATTCTGAACATTTCGTACAAATGGAATTATGAAAAGTGTGACCTTTGTGTCTGGCTTCGTTCACTTAGCATATTGTTTCAAAGCTTTACTCATGTTATAGCAATAGTTATTCCTTTTACGGCCAAATAATTTTCCATTTTATCGATTTACCACACTTTATTTATTCGTTCTTTAGTTGGTGAGCGTTTGAATTATTTCCACCTTTGGCTATTTTGAATAACACTGTTATGACAATTTGTAGATGTGTAGATTATTTTTCATCAAAATTTGGAAGTTTTCAGCCATTATTTCTTTATTCTTCCTGCCTCTTTCTTTCTCTCCTTTACTTATGTCACTCCTTCAATGAAGATTTTGGTGTATCAGTGGTGTTTCATAGGTCTCAGAGACTGGTTAATTTTGACTAAATATTTTTACATTTGAACACATAATATATTTGTGGCAACTAAGGACGCTCTTGTCAAATGACCGAGACTAGAGGTAACAGTCTGCTTAATTATGTATTCTGTTTTGGGTGACTATGATAATAATGAACTGATCAAGGATAAGGATAATAAAGTTTGGATACTTTCAGGGACTGAATATCTACAAGTGTGCAGGGGGGCAAGAAATAACTCTTTAGAGATCATGATAAACTTTGTCAATATTTAGAGTTCTGAGAAGTATAACCGAGTGGAGGAAGTGTTTACTGCTAGGACTGTTTCAGGTGTGATAGTAATAGCAGGTATTATTTTTTGGGATCACTTACTAAGTTTTAGTATTTTCAAATATTACCACATTTAATCCTTCACATAGATATAATTATAGAAACTTTATAAACATTTTAAGATCTTTAAAGCAATTTATAAATAAGCCTATTTATCCAAAAGTCTTAATTTGCTTTATTATAGTTATTGTATGCTTGCTTTATTAGCTATCATCATCTCTTGGAGGAGAGATAGATGGAGGGATGGGGGGAGAGGAATGTGGTGTGTCTCCTTCTTATAAGGCCACTAGTCCTATGGGATTAGGGTCCCACCCTTATGACCTCATCTAACTTTAATTACCTCCTTAAAGGCCCTATCACCAAATATAGTCATATAGTGCATTAGGGTTTTAACATGTAAATTGGGGGGAGTACATTTCAGTCTACAATACCTTCTATTATACTTTATATAATGATTCTGAGATACTGAGGAAAATGGTCCCTTGAAAATATTTACAAATAAAGAAAAAGTCGTATCACCCCCTATTTAATGTTTAAAGTTAAAATTAATATTGAAGTATCACTTGTGTTAATAATCCTCGTTCTGGCATGTTTTTTAAAAGACTATAAATCCCATTAATTGAGTTGAACACGAGCTTTAAATCAATTAAGAGATTTACGGATGAGCAAAATTGTTCGGATAACAGGAAAAATACAATTCCTGTTCAACAAGTTTTTCATTCAGTCCTTCATTAAATTCACATAAGACTTATTTGAAAATTTTTCCTTGTTCAGTTAAACAAGCAAAGTCTGATCTTGAATGTATCTGACTTGCCTTCTGTGTTTTTCCAGCCACAGGAAATTCCTCTGTGTCAATCATTTAAACTTTTAAAGAATCTTTTCTTCGCTCAAGAGCAGCAAATTTGAATACAACTACATCAGCAAATGGAAACGGAATCAGCCTTGAGTTCAGATTTGAACTTTCTTCTTTACCGATCAGGGAGACGTGGAGGAAATTACTTCACATTGTCCTTTATTACCTTGTCTCGAGGATTGGGATAGTAATATCCACCACGTATGGTGAACGTGGAGATTTTTAAAAAGTTATATAGATGAGGGCCTATTGCATTGCGTGAGTCATCCTCATTGCCTTTGTCCTTACCAGCTATCTTTCTTGTTAGTTGATCTGTTTCTATCTATGGCCTCATATTTTGGAGACAGTGCTCCCAACATCCACTTTTGACACACTTTTTACCCCTCTCATCCTTTGTTAATAACGTGAGAGCTGTATTTTTACCTGCCTGGCTCGCTACCACCTCAATGCTTTATATGTGCTTTTCCCTCCATCTCTATTACTCTTGCTCCAGGTCTGCACATGGTGAGCATCCTTATTCTCATCCCTTTGCTGTGCACTGAAGCTACCTAGTCCTCTAGTGATCTCCATAATCCACTCGTCCTAAATGGCACATACCTTATTTCCGCCCCCAAGCCCAGTCACAATAATTCTTCGTCCTTCACCTTGTTAAATTGCCAGCACTTTTCACTGTGTGAAATATTCTTAAGTGTTTGTTGTGTCTCCTGTACACTAGAATGCACTGCTGTGAGAGACACTTTCTGTCTTAATGCAGTATTTTGCACATAGCAGGCTTTAACAATAAATATCTTTTGAAGTAGTATATGAATGGATGAATCAATGCATGCATAGCCATGTAAATAACAGTTCCAACATCTTTTTATCTGACTCAGAAGCATATTTTATCCCTTGGGCTGTTATTATTTTAATTCTCTGAAGTTATGCATAGTATATAAAATGTTCCAAAAAAGTTCAGGGTGATGATGGGAACTGAGACAAGGAATTGAAATGTAGTAAATTTATGAAGTAGATTAAACACATATGATTAACTAAGACTTGCTATCTATCATTTTATAGACATGTAAGAAAATATTTTTCTCTGTTATGTTTTGCTGAAAATTTAGTAATGCAACATATTACCATAATTCTTGTTCAAAAAGTCTAGGTATAGGTTGAAAGTAACAATTAGATCTACCAGCAGATATATTGAATATTTAGTTTCCTTTTGATATAAGATGTCATATTATTCTTTGACAGACAGCAGTGAAAGCTTGAAGGTGATTTGACTAACTCAAACCTGATATTATTGCATAGACTAAGACATCAAAGGCTTTTTCATTACCGGTAAATTTCCTGGGAGAAGTAATTGCATATTAGTCATAAGAACAGCTCCTCTAAGTTGCCTCATATTGAAATTTATTTTTAATTACTAATATTAAATTTTCATAATTAAATATAAGTTTAAAAGTCATTTTCTCTTATCTCTGGCTTGAGTAAATGGGAGGAAAAAAATACACAAGTGATGTCAAACTAAAAGGGAGAAAACAAATGTCAGAGAATTGTTTGCTGCTCAGGACACTATACCCATTAACCGTCCTAAATAAAACAAAAATGCAAATTAATGAAATCTCTTCATTAAAAAGAATATCAGAGACTACTGCTTTCTGTTTCCCTTAAATGCATACCTTGGTATCATCCCCATTTTCGTAGTTCAGTAGCTTCCCAGTAGATGGCACCATCGTGACTCACAACATTGCTCCATCTTAATGAGGAAGTGTTATGAAAGGCATCCAAATTCCAAACATTTGTAAGTAGTGCAGTAACATTGGTGGTGTTGCATTAGAAAGCTCACACCTACAATATCTAGAAAGTAAGTCAGCTGTTAAAAGCCAATAACAGACGAGAACTCCCACCATTTGTGCGAATGTGTATTGTTGTATGTAATAATTTTTGTAATTTTAAATTTAAATTATTTTAATTATTTTACAAAGAATGTGAATACACACGGCGACACAAATATTTGATTTCTCTCTCCTCTAACAAAATCTGAAACTTTTCACAAAGTTTCTAACTCCTCACATTCTTACACATTTTCCAAATATACTACAGCCTTGCACGGGATGAGAACATGCGGGTAACCAAAGGTGACATTTTTATATCTAGACAGCTGGACTTCTCTCCATTCTGGCTGATTTAGCTTTGTCCTACCTGTATGCACATTAATTTCCTAGACTAAAGTAGGCTTCTAGACCTACAAATCTGTGAATCTCTCAAAGTTACAAGATGTTATCTATGGTTTTCCATACTCTCAATATCCATAGTAATATACAATCAGACTTTGCCAGTAACTTAAAAGCAATTCCCTCATTTTCTATCTGAAAGATTTTTTTGCACGTTTTTTTATTTAAAACTGGGAACACATTTTCCTCTAGGAACACTATTTAATGATTATTAGGTTCTCTGGGTAGTCTATGATGACATTTAAGCTGTGATCTGATAATCCTCTGTGACTTTGAGACAATAGAGCATAGTGGTTAGATGTGAAAGGATTAGTGTCTAATAAACATCAGTAGATTTCAGTACCTGCCTAGCTAATTATTAACTTCCTATTTGTAATTGTTTACTTATATTATTCACTTACTGCTATTACTAAGTATTGCTGTCTGGATGAATTTTGTCTAGTCACTGAGAGTCGCTGAAAATTCTCAACATGAACTTCAAGGAGCATGTGTGGCCCTAATTGTTCCATTGAGAAACTGTGTAGGATAATGATTCCAGAGCCAGACAGCAGTGGTCACCAACCCCAGCTTGTCTCCTTGCTACCTGCATAACTTAAAGCAGTTGACATAACCTCTCTGAAACTCAGTATTCCCTTCTCAAATGGGAGAAGATGTCACTTACCTGGCAGTATTGCTGTAAAAATAAGGACTAAACAAGACGTGTGTGTGTGTGTGTGTGTGTGTGTGTGTGTGTGTGTGTGTAGGTAAAGAGAAAAGAAGAGGGGAAAGAGAAAGAAGGAGGGGGAGGAGGGAAAGTAGAAGTTCAAAAATGGTGCCACTTTACTATATTCTTTGTGCTGAGGTTAAGTGTTAAAAACAGAAGATTGATTATCGTGTGTTTTATGACCTAACCTATATTCAAATGTATTTTATACTATAACTATTACATTAATGCTATTATAAAAGCCCATGTAAGTATATGCAAGCCAGACTTTAAAAATACACTTGACCAATAGATACCACGGTGAATGAGATTCCAAGCTAGAATAATTATTAGCATAAAGATTTTATTTAGCTTTAGGGAGGAGCAAATATTGCTACTCTCTGGGCAAAGACAAAAGGAAGTAACACGGCATTGTTTCAGGTTGAGGATGAAGTCAATCAAAGCAAAGAGCTGCTCAACGGGTGGCAATTTGGTGTCAGAGAAGATGTTTAAAAGTAATACCGTTTGTTGTTACGAAGAATGGACAGATGCCAGGACTAGTATACAGATCACATGTTGAGACTCGAAAGTCAAGGGGATGTCTTAGATTGGGTTCCTCAGACGTAAACTCTGACAGCAGATTTATGTGAAATAATCTGTGGGAAGTGTTTCTTAAAGGGGAGAAGGAACTGAAAACAGGAAGGATGACATATCAAGCAAAGTTGAGCAGAGAGTCACATTGGCTCAATTCCATAAGCAAGTGCTGAGGACATCATAGGTCAAACCAAGACATGTTCTGATCAGAGACAAGGGAGCTGTAGCTTGGAGTCAGTTGTTGATTAAAGACCAGGTGTTAAGGATCAGGAGACATCAGTTCCCAGGCACTTCCTGTCCACTGGATGCACAGGCAGAGCATGTTCTGGCTTCTGAGGGCGGTCTGTTGGGAATGGGGCTCAGCTGTCAGTCATGGAGGGTGAAAGCATGTTGAGAGCTGGCGTACACCAAAATGGTAAAGGGATGCACGCACGCAGACAGGGCACAGCACTACCAGCTTCTGCTACAGGAAATGTGGCATTTTGTGTCTAAGTGTGAGCAGAAAAGGTGTAAGTCATTGTTACTGTGTTTACCTTTTTAAAAACTGACTTTGACTACTTTTATGATACTTTTTTTTTATCTCTAGCAATATCTCATTTTGTGTTTTAAAGTATTTCATTCATGGTTTGCATTCATAAATAAAAATAAGAATCACAGGTATCTTTTAGATGTATATAATATCTAGAGTATTTGCATACATAATTCCTTTTTGAACCTGTGACAGCTCTGTAAATTAGAGAAAACATGAAACCTTACCCTTATTCCTGAGATAGTATTTATATTGCTACATGACATCTGAATCACAAATAAAACTCAGAAAATGCCTCTCTTGGCCCAGCAATTTACCCATACCTCCAACTGAAGGACAGTTTTAGACAGTTTGAAAATGCTTAGTCAAAATAATTTCGATTATTATTATCAGTATTATACTTTAATGATCATAGAGTACTGTGGTTTTTTTTATGTTGTATATATAGAAAATGTGAGAAGATCTACCAGTATTCCCTCTCCCAAAACATTGATGTCATTTATGTAACTCTGTAGGTACCAAATGAATTTCATTTCCCTAGGAACTTCAAGCCTATTAGAGAAATCCATATATTTTGATTGTTGAAGATAATGTAAACTTTGACTAAGAGTTTTCCCCTTAGACTATGGATGAACCACACCCATTAAGCAATTGGCAAAGCCCATGATTCAGCTAGAAACCCAGCACTCAGTAGTGTCACTCAGTAATGTCACCTCATGCACTTAACAGTAACTTTTCTTAACCAACAAAGAGCAAAGTTGAATTACAGGTGTTTTGCACCGTCCTTGCTAGATCTTAATTTTATATTATTCTTTTCTCATTTCTACCTTCCCTAAGTCTTAGATTTTTCAGTTTCATCCAGTCTCTCTCCATTTGTTAAAGACTAAATTGTTTAGTCCTTAGTCCCGAATTTGTATACTGAAGTCCTAACCCCCCAAGGTGACTGGTATTTGGAGATGGAGCCCTCAGGGGTAATTAGGTTTAGGTGAGGTCATGAGGGCGGGGCCCTTATGATGGGATTAGAAGAGACACCAGCAAGTTTGCTCTATCTTTGTGTGAGGGCGCAGTGAGAAAGTAGCCAGCTACATGTCAGGCACAGAGCTCTCACCAGAGACCAGTCTGGTCTCTGATCCTGGGCTCCCAACCTCCACCATTGTGGGAGAAAAGAATTCAATTCTGTGGTATTCAGTCTATGGTATTTTGTCATGGCAGTTGACTAACCACCCCATTCTTGGCCTTCTGGAACTAGTACCTAGAACTAGAACAGAAGGACTTAAAAGAAAGGTTAATCAGGTATTAAAATGGAGATTAACCTTCATCTCCATAAATTTGATGAAGGATCCTATGAATGCCATTGTACTGCGGTATTTATCAGTCTTCTGCCTTTTCCAGAAAGTCAAGCACAGCTTTCAAATCTAAAGTATATTTGAAAGTGACTTAAGTCTGATCTTACATGCTGATTAGAATTCCCACTCTTGCTGGTAGAACATCTTGTAGTAACATTTAAAAATATAAACATTTTATTTTTCTCCTGCAGTGAAGAGCGCTGATTCACGATGAGTGTCTCTGTCCCTCTCTTCGCCATATGTCTCCTCCTCGGTGTGGATTTCCTGTTGACATTAAAAGGAACAATACATACTAAGGAGTTAGGATGAAAGCTTGAAATTTAATGATTAAAAAGCTTTAAACTGAATGATTTTTTAAAAAGCATGGATCAAATTTTTTTTATAGAGTCACTGAAAATGCATCGTGAGCCATTTCGTTCACATTTTGTAGGAGGTTGTTGTATGTTGTAAGGGAAGCATCAATATTCCCTTCTCTTCACCCTCCAAAAGGCTAAGAAGACTATCCGAAATAGACTTATTTCCACAATGTAATGAGAGGAGGGGGTCCTGCGAGAAGCTAATAAGAGTCTTACGATTCAATAACACACAGCCTATCAAATCTAACTCTGATGTCAAGAGACTCTCCACATCCCGTAATTCCCGATGGGATGCTTCTTTTGGCTTCTGCCTTCCTCTTGTTCCCCATTTGACAACTTAGGCGTGCTCATGTAAGATTGTGTGGCACATCTATGCTTTGACTTCATGTTCATTTTTTGTCAGATTATTCGACCTACACTTATCAGAGATCTATAGGAACTGTTTCAGAGTGGCACAAAGGAATGCATGGATGCAATGCTGTCACAGTGTGTCTGCTTCTTCTGTGCTTTTTCATGAGGAGACAGTCATATTTTAAAGGTCATTTCCTGGCTCATTTTTGATCTTCCTTGATCCTATTTCATACCTCTTAATACATTTTAAATTGTTATTTTAGTGAAACGGCCCAAATTTATATATCAATATATGTCACAAAAATGTATTGCAAATTAGATGCTTTTCCAGTGTGAATTATAGATAAGCTGCTGTAAGAAACTTCAAAATGTTTTCTAATCTGTTCAACTTTTAGTTGAGATGTCAATATGAGATCAGAAATTAACCCAGGCATGAAATAGTATGGTTTGGATATTTAACATGGGCATAGCACTTTCTCTGTCTGCCTATTTTACGAAAAGGGGTATGTATGCATTAAAATGCAAATTAGTAGAGGAACTTCTATATCAGTGATAAATTTTTGCCCTATTTTATACATGAGAATATTGGTTTCAACCATAGAAAACTGACAACATTTAATGATTTCAACCTGCCAAAATCCCCGTCAAATGATCTGCTCTAATAGTAGGATACTATTTAAAATGTAATTGTTTATGCCATCATTGGGCTATTTGAATCTTGATACACAGTGCTTTTTTATACACAATGCTCAGCTTCAAGTTTTCAGCTTCTGAAAAGTCTAGTTATAGGAGAATGGATAAATGAAAATGCTAAGACCATAAGGAAGAAATTTAATAGAGAAGATTACTGTTTACAATGAGCCAATGAAAGCTCTATTCAGTAAATAACACTCTAAATGATATAAATATTGATGACGTTTCTGTATCTTAAATTAGAAATAATGAGTCTTAACTGTCGATTTCTGTGTATTGTTCTTGTTCGTAAAGGAGTCTTGGAGATTCCCCCACTTAGATTTCTCCTCATCCATACAGATGTAAAAGCATTTGTTTTGTTTTATTTATAAATAATATGCATAAAGGTCAATGTTATTCTGTGTTTAGTTCATTTCCTTCATTCCTTTTGTGTGCTAGGCACTATTTTAAACACTAGGGACTTTGGTGTGGACAGATTAGAAAAGGTTGCTGTTCCTAGGAAGCTTATATTCTAACGTAAATAGCTAAGTACACAAATAAGTAAGATGGGTTCAGTGTAATGGAAGACAGTGAATGAAAGGGGTTAGAAGAGGCTCCTGTAGATGCTCTGGCCAAGCCCGGCCTCTCTGAGGTGGAGACATTTGCACAGGGACCCGAATGAGATGGATCCAGAGTACTGCAGAGGTGACTTCACTTCTAAAGGATCTGAAAGAACAAGAAGACAGGATATTGAGGAAAGAAAAAGAAGGCCAGTGTATATGAAGCAAGAGAGGCATAGGACATGAGGATAGATATAGGTCTGAGTGAAGTGAGCATGCAGAATGTTCAGTTACCTCTCCGATATTTTTTCTTCCATTTGGAGCTATTAACTTCAGCAATTCTATTTTAAATTAGTTGGTTGGGGGATGCTTTAGATAATGTATATATAACCTATTCACTTTGCTTTTGTTTCCTTTCCCTTAAGTTTCTTTGTGCTTTCTGAAACATTATCCAGTCTCTACTACTGCTCAGACTTCTGGCTTACCCCATGTTCCTTTTGAGTCTC
>NW_006441953.1:22144771-22149566 GCF_000325575.1 Pteropus alecto | reverse complement strand
CTTTCCCTCCCTTCCAGCCCCCACCATAGGAGTGACTCCAATTCGAATATACTACAACCAAATTTTTAGAGTACCCCCTAAACAAATTTACATATAGATATAAAGAGAAGCACTGAGATTAGGTAGGATCTTGATTTTGTTAAATTTTCTAAAAAAATGACTTCATTGGGATGGAGGAGAGGTATTTAATAACACGATAAGGAAACTTGGGTCGATGGAAACATAAATCAGTACCCTGAGTGAACATATCTCAAGTTCTCATTCCCTAGTCTTTTTTGCAATATTCCTGAATATTTACCAAAGTGAAGAACCTATAAAGTAGGTGTTCTTTAATTCTAGAATTTTAATTCTATAATTCTGACTAATTCGGAATTTGAGAAATACAGTGTTTAACATGTTTATACAAAATTGTCGTTTAAAATTTAATTTGTATTTTAAGGTAGAAAACAAGAGCGTTCTTCTGATTACAAATGGTCAAGTGATAGAATTCTCACTAGCCACAAGAGGTCTACATTTTATTCTCAGTTCTTATAATTTCATAGAGGACCTTTCTTTTAAGCCTTTGGTACTGGAATTGCCAGTTAATGGACATAGAGTAAATATTTGTTTACTAAATAAATGAATGAAATAAAGAAGATAAAACTAATAAACATAATGCAAAAATAAATTTTTAGCCATCATGCTATGTGTTAAAATTGTGAGTCAGGAAAGTTGTAAGCTTAATATGTATTGACATTGCTAATAAATAATGATCATAGATTCTTTTAAATGTTTGAGTTTTAAGTATCACTTTCTATTACATGTATTTTATTAAAAGAATGCAATCTTGCCTCATGTGGTCAATTTGATATGCCACTTGGATGGTTAAAAGATTTATTGGTTCTGTCTCTTTGTTGCTTAGTTTTTTTAGACTGATTTTCAGGTAAAGGTAATATTTTGCATTGATTCATAGAATTAGTAAATTAAATGTATAAATGAAACAGGTCATTCATTGTCAAGTTACCAGTAGTTGTAATAGATGAAAGATGCATGCAACTAATGTTTTCATTGGCTCTCTTTCCATCGACTACTGCCCCTTTCCAGGAATGTTAAATTCAATCAAGTAAGTACAAACTAACCATAAAACACTTTTATCTGCTCATCAATTTCAGGGCACCTTAACTTCATGAACATAACAAAGTCTCATTGTTCTCTGACAGTTCTTGCTTCTGAATTAGATTACCCGTCATATCTATGGAATTCTAGAATAAAATCCTAGTAGAGAGAATTTTTGAAAAACAATTTGAGAAAAATAAGTCATGAATTTAAAAGGGTCAAAAGATCCATGAAATTTGATATAGCTTTAAAATACTGTTATATCAGCTTATATAATAAAATTTCACATATATGGGTTTTTCAAATATTGTAGTAACTGTTTATTCACTCATAATACTTGAAAAGTTTAATTACTGTCCACATCTATGTTGTGAGTTGTAAAGTCATATTTCTTAATCATCAATGTCATACTTTATTCTACTTGAAAATCTGTACATTTCAGTATTGCAGATTCATACAGTGGATTTCAGTATTTAAAATACCCAAATTATTTAAGCAACAGTGTTTAATACTTTATAGCAGTTTCCTAGTTCTAATTTCATTTCATACTATTTGTTAAATTTATTAAAATATTTACAATGAGCAACCAAAATGCAATAGTCTATCAGGATTCTGTAGAAATCAGTTTTCCAGTTGAATTTGTTTTAATGTACTACTTGTTACTAAGAAACATTCTAAATCAATGTACACATCCCCTTTCTGGGCATGTATACATTTTTATAGTCAAAGAAGCATTCTTGAGGATGCTGTGAGATAATTTTCTGCTTTCAGAAATTTAGCAGGTGGTAGTTAACCTTTGTTTTCCATCCCCAAATATCCCATAGTAGTTATTTTTGTATCAGTTTTCATTTGCCCCAATTTCAGAGTAACTCAAATTTTAAAGTAACAGTGAATGAGAATTCTACTAAAGACAGATTTGCAAGTCCAGATAAATTATGTATTTCCCTTGTTCACATACTTATTTATTCTTGCTAAGTTCTTTAGTTGATGGATAAGATGTGATTTGCCCCCTGAAAACCCTTGTCTATTTCCCAAAGAATTGTGTTTGCTTATTTTCCACAAACATTCCATGTATTTTAAACACTTCGAAGTTCATTATAAGTGTTCCATGAAGTTTGAACTCTAGTTATTTCTAGATTGGTTTTGAGCTTCAGACTTTATGGACTTGGGCAAACTATGTTTTTAATAGTTAGTGTTCTTTTTATAGAAAATGGCTTTATTTCATCACAAAGTTTTATTCTTTGTTTAATTTTTTTTGTATTTTTTAAGTTTTTTGATACTATTGTAATGTTTCTTTAGTGTCATTTTTTTAACCTGTGGCTCGTATTTTTTGAGCTTTCATCAAGTTTTTTGTTCTGTTTTGTTTTGTTTTGTTTTGATAAATACTGCCCGAGCTTCTAGTGGCTTTTACTTATATAAATGATATAGTCTCAGATAAAAAGAGTCTCTCTCTCTCTCTCTCTCTCTCTCTCTGTGTGTGTGTGTATAGTGTATATTTATTGTAGCAAACAAAAATTCCTTTCAAATACATACCATATCGATTAGATACAATTACAACTTATCATAAATCATTTTCTAAAGATATATTTCCTAAGTCTTCTTGCCCATAATCAGTTTAACAGAAAAAAAGAGAAAGCCACCTCCAACAAACAGAAATTCCTTTAATAAGTTCAATTTTAAGTTTCTAGGAAATTCTTAGAGTTTTTTAAAAATCAGAAATGATAATAGATTTTATATGGCTGCTTTATGTTGAAAAGAAGCTCTTTAGCTAAAAGCTTAAAGTAATATATGGAGAAATGCAAGTTTATTTCCAGCTACAGTGAACTATTTGCATTCTGCACTTGGCTCCCACATGTTTTTTTCACATATCCCTTCCTCTGCCTGCCACTTCCTCCCACTCCAACCCTTTGCATGGCCATGTGTTTTTCAGGACTCTTCCGCACCATCTCCGACTCCTCAGTTTGAATTTTGATGCCACCTTCGATGCTCCTCTGGCAACCTGTGTTTTTCCTTTTCACGCTAGTGTGCAAATGAGTGTTTTTGGTCAACGCTTCCTTCTCGACTGTAAGCTTCTTGAGAGGAGAGATGCTGCCGGCTCTGTCCTTGTGTTCTCAGTGCCCGGTGTGATACCTAAGCTGTGCCAGCTGACTGTGGCTCAGCCAACATCGGATGCGGCCGCTCTGAGCCTGGAATGCAGAGGCAGGAGAGAAGGAAAGGATCTCACCAGGACTATTGGCAGATGAGCACAGCGTGGACGGAAGCCTTCACCGTGTAGGAAGTGGAATGGAAGGGGAACATTTACAGAATGTATACATGCACGAACACAGAGGCGAAGCTAGGGAAAGCACGCGGGTGGTGACCGGTAGTCAGATTCTATAGAGAACAGGGAGTTTAGTATAAGGGAAGATGGGAGAAGAAAACTAGTATTCCAAAATAATCATATTTCACTTGATTTGGCAGTAGGTTATCCAGTCAGAGATGATCTGGAGAAACTTTACTGGATAATATGATATTAATGGGAAAGACTGCAAAGTTTGACAGATAGGGCCATAAGTATGCTGGTGATAACTAAAATGGTAAAGAACAGATAAATGGTGTAGTTTTACATTCTGCAAATTTATTGAAGAGGAGCCAAAAGAGAGAGGGGGAGCCTTAGACCATAACTGTGAAAGCAGAACTGGGGCCTAGAGAACAGGAAATGAAACTCGGGCAGAAAGTCACTGATACAGAATAAAAGATTATGCGGTGTTTAATAAAGACAGTAATGAGATTAAAAATATAGGATGATAAATAGTGTACAGCAAGGGCCAGGCTGACACTATTTCAGTTAAACCTTTGAACCAGTCATCTGGGGAAGACTTCACAAAGAGGCAGGTGACTGAGCGCTGTTGGTTCGGATGCATACCCACAGCCTGCCAGTGGCGGTCACAGGGCCTGAACCAACAGCGTTTAGTTTTCTTAACGTTGCAGTTTCTGCTAAACCACGCTACCTCCACAGAAGGTGCCCCCTTAGAAAAATAGTATCCGTGCCAATGTTTTTATTATAAAACATAAGTGTACGTGTGTCTGTCCATGCACACATGCATATGCTGTCGCCTGTTAGATGCCATTTCTCCACGGCCTAAGGCCATAGGAGAAATCACAGTCTTACAGGATGCGTTTCTATGTCCAGAGAAGCGGAAGGTATTTTGTGCAAAGTTTATCATTGTGGATCCTAAAAGTTAAAAAGCAAATGGCTGCCACACAGGGAAAGCTATGGATTTGCATTCTTCTCTTCAAGTGGAGCCTCTTAACACTGTCAGATATTAACATAATCTCTAAAAATATATCAATAATGATTGGATACGATCAGCAAGGTATTGCTTTTTCTCTCCAAAACTTTTTTTTTTTTTGCCCCCAACCACAAATAGGACATTATCTACTATCATTCCCCTCAAGCGATGTTCTTCACTGCCTTTGACCTTGCTTGCATTCATTTCTCAGGCTTTCGACCTAAATTACTAACTCGAAGGAGTTAGAGAAGGCAGTGGGAAGGGAGAAAGGAAGAAAATCCGTTTTGAGGTCCTTCCATGATCCGCGCTGTGCTAACTGCCTTCACGCTCATCTACTCCACACAGAAACCCTGCAAAGCCGGTTTTGTTTATATCCACTTATAGCAAAAAAGAAAACCAAGGCTAGAAAAAGAAATAATGTGCAAAGT
>NW_006441953.1:22139957-22144758 GCF_000325575.1 Pteropus alecto | reverse complement strand
GAGATTCAAACCCACGTTTGATTCTGAATGCCATGCTTTTAATCTCCGCACTTAAACACTCTCGTTCAAATTCACTTTTAGTGTGTAGTTTTGAAATTCCTATTTTGACATGTAATCATGATCGGAAGTAATCACTATCATGTGAAATATACACGTACGCAGAATATCATAACAAACATACAGAACAACTTGAAGTAAATGCCTAAATATCCACCATCAGGGGCACAGACGGCACCCCGCCATCACACCACACGTCTCCCCCGTCATGTTTTTTTCCTATCACACCTACCGCTTACCCACCCAGAGAGAAATACTATCCTAATGCATGGCAATGCTTTGTGTTTTTTTTTTTTCCCTTGAAGTTTTTTGTTTGTTTGTTTTGTTTTGTAATTGCTACCTAAGGAGGAAAGCTTAGTCATTTTCAGGTACTCATTAGGAAGGCGTGCAGGACTATGCTTCTGATGCAGTGTTTGCTCTTCTCACATCGAAGGTCAGGAGTCTTAAAATTTGCACTCTGATGACTGTTTCTCAGCCTTTGAGTGCCACTGCGTGGCCATAGCCGAAAATGCAGCATTTTGCTACTCCGGACCGTTCTCACTGCTAACAGCTAGACTTGCCTTTGGGTTCCTGGCCTAGCTTCTGCAAGGGCTTCTAGGCCTTCATGTGACTCTGCGTACAGACGGGCATCTGTGCCTTATTGCTGTTCAATGGGAAACCGCTGACACGCTAACGTGGCCGTCTGCCTCACTTCCCACTTAGGACCCGCCTTGAGCCCTTGTCACTGCAGTTGTCTCATCAGTCGGGGATTATTAGGCGGAGTGTGTGGCCCTCGATCTGTCGGCCAGAGACTGTTCCTCGCTCTTCCTGCCCGTTTCTGGAGCTCTGAGTCTTACAAACCCATCGATTGACTGTGGTTTGGTTATGAATGGCCAGGTCCTTTAGTGGAACAGATGGACCTTTTGATTTTTATTCTTTTCAAGCTACTTCGTGGGGATCAGGCTGTCTCTGAACACATGCAGTTTGTGGGCACTTACTGGGCAAGGGAGGTGATTTTAGTAATGGGAAGAAAGTAACCTAAAAGCACTTTTAACAGTTATCCTCGGTGAGAGTTGATTGGTTCCTGTTTCATAATCGCAGCAGATTTTTTTTGTAATGTGTCTCCCTGGGGTCCCATAGGCACCCCTAATTTTACTAAAGGTTTAAAAACAGATTCTAATTTAAATTATTATCCTATATTTTGAAAAGACATAATCTTGCCTAATGGAAAATTTGGTTCATTCACATATTTAGCAAATATTTATGGAGGGGCCTGTTAGATGCCAAAGTTATGGGCATAGATGTGATAACAGGGTTTCTATTTTTCTGACACTTATATTCTATAGCGGAGAGCCTTGAAGTAATGATTAAATAAGTAAATAAACTAAAAAAATAAATGAGACTATTTCATATAATGATAAGAACTACGAAGAAAATCAGAGAGGTTTTGATTTTCTAAAGAATGAGTGGAAAGAGAAAAGAGTCATTTTAGATGCATGAGCCAGCAAAGGCTTCTCTGAGAACAGGGCATTTGAGCTTAGTTGTCAATACAGAGCGAATCAAGAACTGAACAGCATTTGAGACAGAGAGACCAGAAAATGCAAAATCCCAGCAGGATAAATGTATTTTTATGCATCTGAGAAACAGAAAGGTGATTAGTGAGTGAAGCAAGAAGTAAGGATGAGATTGGAGAGTAAGGAGGGTCCAGGTCCACTCCCTTTGATCCAGGCATGGATTTTATTCTGCAGCCAGTGGCCATCACTGTAGGCTGTTAAAGCCCAGTGGCCCCATGATCCACTTTACGTTTCAAATCAATGGCATTCTCATATAGATATTTTGAAGAAAAACTAAAATTAATGGGAAAGTTTATGAGTTTTTAGAATTGCATAGGGCATAGGATGTTGGTTGTATCATAATGAAGCAGGCACAAACCAAGCGATCGAAGAAGTATCATATGAGAATTATTATTTTAAAATGAGTATACATTTTTCAAAGCTCCTTTTTTCTTACTTCTTTCATATTATCCTATTGACACATACTCAGGTTGTTGAGATTCAGATAGTATTTCACAAGCCAGACTGCCGGAAAATTACATGCTCACCCTCAATTGTGTGGTTTTGGTCCCAACACATATCCATGCTTATTATGCCCTTGACTTTCTTGAGGGATATTGCAAGACACTGCTGTGACACGTAGTCTTGTATTTATGTAGAAATGTCTTTGAGGACATTATGCACTGTCTCATTATGTGACCTCTCAAGCAGATGTGCTCTCTGCTGCGGCATCAGGAAAAAAATGTGTTTGTCCTCAATAGATAGAATGCTTTTCATCTCAAAGGCATGCCAGAGATGCAAAACTAAGTCCAGCTCTTACTTGCGACAGGGTTTTCTGTGAATGAACGACCCTAAACTTAACCTTCAACAGAAGTTATTTATGTATGCATCTTGCATCATACACATGTCTGTAAACTACCTCGATTCCTTTCTGCATCAAATAACAGACTATACAGATACCATAGAACTTGCTAAACACCCCCAGGGCTGTATTCTAATTATTTGAAAACAGCTGCTAACAGGAACTTAGCACTTTCTTTAGACCTTTGATTCCCCTAGAGCAGCAGGCCATGGACAGGGCGGTACATCCTATATTCCAACACCACGTGCACCTCCTCTATATACTGACATCCACGTACACGCCGTGGACACACGCTAACTCGTTCTTGTATGCCAAGACACTGTCCAGAGGAAACCCCACCTCTGTGCCTTAAACAGATGCTGTCGGTTACTACAGATGGTGACATATCACAGTCTAAGCACTCAGTACGCGAAACAGGTGAGGTTAGCAATCGTAAAACCCGAATTGACACTTTCTTCTGGTTTGTAACATTTTTCTCAGACCTCCAGAGAGATCTCCAAGAAGGGCCTCCCCGCTAGTGGACATGTATTCTCTTCAAGATCATTTCTAAAACAATTACTTCTTGTACTAACAGGAACAAAATAATGTAGAGGGGAGACCCTGTTTAATCAATGTGAGAAAGTCAGCGCTGTGTGCCAAGAACATAGTCATTCTTTGCAGGTGGAGAAGAGGTGGGCTGGGAAGACAGGATGCTCGGAAGCAGCATCGTGCTTCAATGTTTAAAGTGAATATATGTGGGGTTTTTTTTCTAAGACAACCCAGAGCAGCCCGCCTGGCAAAAGCAGAAATGGAAGGGCAGAGCGCATCTTTTGTGGAAGTCAGATAGATTTCATGCTCTTTAACATCGCCTCTGACTGCAGGCCTTTCACTGCAGTCTGGCTTCTTCCCCAGTGCGAACAAAAAAGGAAAAGTGATTAAAGTTCCCTCAGTAATAGACAGCAGGAGGCAATGGTCTTGGCGTCTTCTACAGAGGGAGGGAGAGTCCTTGAACAAGACTTGTGAGAGTTCTTTGAAGAAAAGAAGTTTGAGACTCGCAGGGCTGGCAGAGGTCTGCTGTAACATTTGTTCCTTTCCTCCACTTCGTATGGCGTCTTTGACTTCGTGTAACAGCGTCACCCTCTTCATTACAGTGTCCGTGATGAAAGGAGGAGGGTGAAGGCCAGCTCCTGGCTGGGGCCGGTGTTCACGGCGCTCCGCTGTGATGAGTGTTCCGAACTTGGCTTTTGTAAGGCAATAAAATAGATACACGTGATAACTAAATCCAATGGAGATAGAGATATGAGAGAGAGAGAGAGAGAGAGAGAGAGAGAGATGAGAGAGATGAGAGAGATGAGAGAGAGAGAGAGAGAGAGAGAGAGAGAGAGAGAGAGAGAGAATATGAATGAGTGAATGAGTGAATGAATGAATGACTAGCGGAGAGTATTTTTCCATATGCTAGGTGGCCTGTGATTGCGGCTGACCAGAATTGCCTTTGCCTTGGTCCAATGAACTGGCTAGAGTACCTCGCTCCAGGACCAAACCCCTGGACCGTTCTCTTTTTCTTAAAAAAGAAGAAGAAAAAAAAAAAAGGTTTGCAATCAGTATTCAGACATTCTTATAACTAATAGGATTAGGGGTGTTACAAAGGGATTTGAACAAGATAATTAGTTTACTGCTTAGCCGACAGTGGAGCAAGCAAAATCCTTCTGAGAAAAGGCAGACAAAATAGGTCAGAAAATGTGTGGGAAATGAGGTAAGACCTCTCCGCGAAGACCCTGACCAACTTGAATATCATAAAAGGACTGCAGAGCCTTCATTCACCGCTGCAGACTGTTGGCCTCTTTTTTTTTTTTTTTTCCTCCCAACTTGGCCACCAGAGGTGTGAAGGAAAGTGACTGACTTAATTTCAGAGTTAACGGGTGTTGTTCCTGGACGCGGAGCATTCTGTTCTAAGTGCGTAAACGCTGCCTTCGGCCTTCAGAGTATTTCTCACATGACATGCAGGGAATGTTTTGGAAAATCTGAAGAGCTCTTATCAGGCATTTAAAAATTATACAATTAGGAAGATTCTTTTAAAAATTTGATTTTCTCGAATAGGTTCACTACTTTAATTGCAAAAAAAAAATCTTGCAAACAGAAATGTGAGGGGCGTGTTCTATATTTAATTAAAGTGCTGAAGTATTTGTGCTCTAATTTGGACAGTTTTCACTGTGGTAGGATATACTTAAGAGGAACCATTTGTATTTTAAAAAATTATAAAAAATAATTTTTTTTTTCATTTATAGCGACATTACAGTTTCCCATCTCCTCCCCATCTTCTTAAAAACTTGTATTATCAACTGTACTATTATTGTCTGTGAATTAAAGATAC
>NW_006441953.1:22118735-22139629 GCF_000325575.1 Pteropus alecto | reverse complement strand
TATCATGTTATTTTTCCTCTTTCCATATATGAAGCTATTTTTTTTGCCATTGTATCCTCAGTCCTTGGTTTAGTTTTAGGGTGCAGTTTGAAATGAACCTTTGGGGAAAAGAGCAGTAATGCAGGGCCATTTCATGTGGTTGGACAACTTACTCTCTGAACAAGGCTGTCCAACTGGCCAGTGCGTTTTGAATTCCAGCTTCTGCTGGCAGAAGCAATGCCTTTGTAATGTATCCATCCTCTATCGATAATTTGTCACCCTTGGAATGACCTCTTAACTGGTCTATCTTGCTTCCATTTTACCCCGTCTCCTGTGATTCTCCAAACAACAGCTCAGGTGGTCCTGTTAAAAGATTAGTTGGCCCACGTTGACCCCTTTGCGATCAATGGTCAACCTTGCAGTAGCTTCCAGGCAGCCTAGTGGCTTTATCATCAGTCTGCCAGTCCCTACATGATCTCGACTCCCACAGTCTTTCTGAGCTCTGCCTCCTGTAGCTCTTCCTTGTTCACTCTGCTCAATACTACTTGCCTCCTTGCTGTTACAGCAATATGTCAGGGATATTTCTACCTCAGGGCCTTTGCACTTGCTGTTCTCCCTGCCTGAATGTTCTTCCCTCAGTCACATGGCTTGCTAAGTCCTTCATATGGATTATAATTTCATCAGATTTTATCAATGCATGTATGACTGTATAAAATTTTTATTTTTCAGCTCCTTACTTCATATTTCCCTTCCATGCTCTATTTTTCTCCGTAGAGTTTCTTATTATTTAATATGCTCTGCTGTTTACCTATCTGCTGTTGTCTGTCTTCTCTCACTAGAATGTTAGCTCCATGAAAGTTAAGTCTTATTAACTGCTATTTCCCAGGAAGCGAAGCGGGGCTCCACACATAAAAGGCGGTTCATACATATTTGTTGGCTGGATTATTATTTTCTTTGCCATTTTCAAGGCTCCCGTTTACTGAGGACTAACCATGTGTCAGGCTCAATGCTGAGATACTATTTCCATCTTAACCATAAGACGCACAGAGTTTAAATGAATCGTTCTAAACCAGTATATTAGTGTGCTAGAACTGTCGTAACAATGTATGCCAAACTAGGGGGCTTAAGCAACAGAAATTTATTGTCTCCGCATTTGGGGATGCTAGGGGTTCAAGATCAAGGTGCCAGCAGGACTGGTTTCTTCTGAGAGCTGTGAGGGAGCGTCTCGTCTATGTTTTTCACCCTAGCTTCTGGTGCTGGCAATCCTTGGTGTTCCTTGGTTTATAGGAGAATCACTCCCATCTCTGTCCTCATCTTCATGTTGCATTCTCCCTGAGTGCATCTGTCTCAGTGTCCAAATTTCCCCCTTTTTTAAGGACACCGGTCATAATAGATTAGAGCCCACCCTAATGACCTCATTTTAACTTGATTACCATCTCCAAATAAGCTCCTATTCTGAAGTACAAGGGGGTTAGGGCTTCAGTGCATACATTTGTATGGAACACAGTTCAACCCATAGCAGCCGTTCATTTCATTAGTAGAGGGGCTTTGATTCAAGCTTGGATTCCAAAGCTCATAGGTACTAATATCTGAATCCATGTGATACTTATTAAATGCCTACTCTGCATTGTGGACTCTGCTAGGAACTATAGATAATTAGAGTTCAGCCCTAACCCTTGAGGAACTCACTACATAGCAAGAGGGAAAGACATAAAGTTAAGACCTATGACTTAAAAGCACCCAGCAAGCAGCTCACTTGCCATTTTTAATTATATAGTGCCTTCCATCTATTGAGTTTATTTTGCCAAAGCCTTCTAATGAAATAGTTCCACCATTTAATTTAATTTTCAGTGGAGTTGCCAGAATTGCAATTAATTGATAAAAATTTCAACTATGAAATTTTGCTTTGGAAAGCAGTCTACCGTATCTTTATATACCATTAAATTCAATCATATGCTTGTCATCCTGGCAGAACATCTTGATATACTTGAAGAAACATGGTAGGGGAAAGAAAAAAATATATTGTCAGTACTACACTGTAGGGTTTCCAAATACAAATGTTAGCATGATTGGGTTCTACCGATCCATCATTCGGTTGCATCTCCCTGGAGTTGAAACTGTATCTGAGCTTGGCAAGGATGCATTATCACCCTGCAGAGGGGGAACCATGTGTCAGTCTCCCAAAGAAGATATATAGTCTTGTGTACTATTAGGATTGGATATGCTTATGTTGCAGACTTTAAATCAATTTCTGAAACCTTTCTACAGACGTTGACTGCTACAGGTCTGTAAATAGCGTAGTATATTGTGAACTTCAGCTGATGCATACAGCCTAAGAAAACACTGAAATGTGGGGCGATAGAAAACAACACAAAGAATAAAACAGGGATTGTGCAAAATTTGCAGAAATGATCTCATCTGTTTAATGGCATCCTCTAAACAATATTGCGTTGCTATTTTCTTAGATTGGCACAGAATCTTTGTGATTTTTAAATTTTAGATTTTCTTGCAGCCCTTGTTGCTTGAAATGGATCAAATTTACTTGTAAAGTGTGATGTATGCTGATATTGAGATATCTTTCATTTCTTCAATGTCTAGCTAAAATACATTTGCTTATACTCTATTATTTGGGAGTGGGGTGGGCATAATTTTTAGCAGATTCACTACTGAAGGAGTTAGAATGCTCAGACAGGCCTTTACGGAGCATTTTAGCTTCTCTGCACATCTGAGTACAGATTTCCCCTGCAGTTAAAATTGCACCCACCCCTAACTAAAATATCTAATTCTGTGTTAATAAGACTTTTTACTCAGGGCCACAACGGGATTAATTGAAAGTGGCTGAAGCTTCCATATGAAAAAAATCTCTTCATAAATAGCGTACTTTTTAACTAATAGGCAATGTGATTTAATGTGAACTTTTAATCCTCCTCAGACAGGAACTTGGGTGAAAACCTGTTGCGGTCAGTGTGACAAAGGGGAATGGCTGTGTCCTGGTCCAATGTAGACTCTCTTCTTTACCACCTGGATTTTATATCATTCACTGATGCCTTTTTTACTGATGCATTTTGTGCCTCATGCAGAGGTGGCCATGGCCTTACATGAAGTCTTTATACCTCTTGCAAAGAATGTTTATTCTTTTGTCGAAATTTGCCTCAAATACACAATGCTGATATTGCCGACAGCATGGCGAGATTGGTTTGCTTGCTTCCAATATGTATTTGCTGCAAAATAATAGCTCTACTGGTAAGTGAGGATCATGCTCTCTCTCTTCTACACACACGTAGTCCCTTCCTCCCACCCTTCCCCATCTCCTCTCTCTCTCTCTCTCTGTCTCTCTCTCTCTCTCTGTCTCTCTCTCTCTCTCACACACACACACAAATACACACACATATGTATATGTACACAATATACACATACACGCCTATAATCAGTACACTTTCTGTCTCTCTGCATAAGGATGTTATAGCCCTTGAGAGTAGCTTAGAAGAAATTTAACTTCCAAGTTAAAGAAAAACTTTTTAAAAGTGTGTCTTCCCTGCTCACAAGTCACTGTCTGGGATGATTTCCTTATAGATTATCAAATATTCCATCTACTGTACAGCAGCCCAGAACTTACTTTTTAACCATTTCATTTCCACTCTAAAAGGACCATAAAGTGCTTTATTGAAAAAAACCTTCTGATTATTATGCCCCAGGCATAATTTAGCCTAGTTAGAAAACCCAATTCATTTTTTGAAAACAAATTATTTTAATAAAACAAGATCATAATAACTTAACAACCAAGTAATGATTCAGTCATGGTATGTATAAATTGCTTTTCGGGAACGGAGGAAGAAAAATGAATGTTAAAGTTGTGGGTGTGGGGAGAAAATGGTTCGGGAAAGACAGACTAGGTTCAGATGGGGTCTTAATGAGCTCATGGTTTCTCAAGAGTGGAAAGAAGGAGGTGCGTAGAGGGAAGAGGGGCAGCTCGGCAGAGTAGGTAGGATGTACAGAGGCGCTTGGCCCAATGACGGAGGTAGATCGTATTTGGGAATGGAGACCAGTTTCATGAAGGGCATGGAAGTGGATGAACATGTGACATTGAGAGAGGAACAAAATCACACACCGAAGAATTTGAAAGCTCTACAGCAAGGAATACAGCGACTACGTGTGTTAACAAATTAATTGGTTAGAAATATGGACGAGGCATTAAAGGAGGCATAGAGTGGAAGCAGAGATTTTGTGTTTGGCGTCAGACTGATCTTGAGAGTGAGTGAGAAAGATTAGGGGGCTTTGCTGTGTTGCCAGCTAACTCCATGGAAGTTTACCTTCCATCGAAATGATGGCTGAAGTTTCATGTCTACTTAATATTTTTCTAGAAAGTGTTTAGACATGTGGATTGAGACACTTTTTCAGATGTGAGAGAAGGCGGAGGAAATCAAGCGAAAGTGGAGATTTTGCTAATAACATCTCGAAATAGGAAAAGGCCATTTTTTCTTGCTCCAGTAGTTTAGAAGTGACTAGACTAAGTCACATGAATACACATTTAGAGTTGAATAGAATTTTGTTTTTCATAGGTCATACCATGCCTGGGAAATCTCAAGTTCTTTATAGCAATATATCAGGGAATGCAGTGACATTTTCAGCCTATTCTGTTCACATAATTTGTGCGTGTGCACACACACAGCTTTGGTGATTAGAAAATTTTTTATTAAAAGATAAAGTATTGAGTAGGGCCCAAAGGATTCACTTTGGTCTTTTTAAAAGGGCTACCAAATTTTTGACTTATATTTTACTCTGTGCAGAAACAAAAATGATTTAATTTTTTGTGTGTGTGTGCATGAGAGATTGCTGTCTTCTTGGAAAAGGCCTAAAATATTTCTCAAGGAATCTTGAAGACTAAAGTTTCAAGAGATTGGTGCTTTAGGGGACAAGGCATGGAAATGATATAGTTTCTCATAAAGTTTAAATGCATTTTGGCCCGAGCAGATAACTTTTAGCTCAAGGCGCTTGAGTGCATCATTCATTCATTCATTCATCATGAGTTTATTGAACCATGCAAAAGCATCAAGTCATCAGATATTGGAGAGCAGGAGTCAAGCTAAAAAGGGTTACTAAAAGCGCAATTTGGGACTAGACCATGAATGGCTTTCTAACCATGATTAGTAAGAAAGTACTGAGCACTTACAATGTACTAGGCCATCTTAAGTGCTGCAAAGTCTATATTCTAGAGGTCATCATGGAATATATGAGGATAACTACAGGCTTGAAAGTAGACGAGACAGCTGAATAGCCCCTGCAGAGCATCGTTACATAACTGTTATTCTGGAGAAGAGAAACAGAATGTGAGACTGAGATGGAGCAGTCAGTGTGGCAGGAGAGAACTAGAAGACAGAGACAGACATTCAAGGAAGACAAAGGAGTCCCAAGTGTCAGATGCTAGGCAGTGACACTGCTAGACGCTCCGTCTGGCAGGGACACTGCTAGATGCTCAAGGACAAAAGGAATACTAATTCAGCATAAGCTGGAAGAGGTCTGTGTTGATGCAAGACAGAGGACGTTATCATTGGAGATGAAGACGAACTGGGCAAGGGTGACTATGGGTGCAGATAGATTTGTCAGTGTGGGGAGGGCAGGAAGGGAAAGTTCTCATGGAGAGCTTCCATTCCCCAGTAAATTAGAAGACAGAGTCGTTTTCCTAGATTCAGGAGGCTAAGCACAGGGTGGCAGACTTGAAGAGAATGGTCAAGTAAACCATTGCCACCACTTGCCATTGTGGTAGATGAGAAAGGACAAGGGAGGCTCAAGGAAGAAAGATGATGGGGGGCCCAGCTAAAGGTGAAACCATAAATGAGTAATGATGCTGTTATCTTATTTTATTTGCATTCTCCTATTTTCCCTAAAAGTTGTCTTCCGGGGAGCAGGGCGTGGGGGAGTCTACTTCATTGGTATTTAAGTCAACTGTCTTGCAGGTTTCACTGCAGTAGCGATGGCTTTCCTAGCAGGTGGAACTCCTTGCCTCCATCCTCTGGAGTCGGACACTCCTATTTTAGGATTGTGGGATAAACTGTAACTTGGGAGGCTTCCTTAGCTGTAAATGGAGAATATTTTGACCACATCCGGTTTTTTCGTTTTTGTTTTTTTTTTTGTTTTTTTGAATTATCAAAAATATAACAGTGAGAGCCCAGGACAAGTGCAACAAACACTTGCTACTGCCACTGCCATTTTTATTGCTATTTTTAAAATAACACAGCACTTGCTTTTTAATTTTATTTCTGAGAAAAACAAAATTTTAAAGTCGCTCGGCTTGTCAGTTTCTCAGTTCTATGCCTTTACCTTCCACTGCATTCAGACACCTTTTGGCTGCCAGGTCCACCTCCTCCGCGAAGCTTCCTCTGATACTGCGGGGCTACTTGCCCCTGCACTTGCTTCCCGATGCCTCTGTCTCTGCAATATACTCTGAGGTTGAAGTGCAATCAGTCTAGGTATCCTAACCCATACTTTCTTTATATTCGCAATAGCATCAGCCCCATTACTTGGACATAAAATCAGTGTCCTCTCCATATCTAATGCAACAAAGGGAGCTGCAGAGGGGTGATTCAGGAGAGATCTGGTGACACCGATTGGCTCCAGCCTGCTAATAGTCATGTCAGCTTCCTCCGGCCTCCTCGCCTGGACATTGATGTGGAGGGCTCTGTACCCAATTCTGTTATTAAATTATCTGCTGTTAAAATGATACATTGGTTTCTGCTTCAGTAATTCGATGGGCTTGAAGTCTACTCATCTCAGAATCGTGTTTTGATATTCATGTGTTACTTTAAAAGGAGAGCGTCCTTATCCTGAACATCGTAGTTTGAAGAATTCACTATGTATTCGTATAATTTTCAGAGCTATTTAAAAAAGGACATTGTAAAGAATGTTTTAAAATCAAATTTATTTTCCCCAATTAAGAACTGTAGGGATGCTCATCGTAGAATATGTTAAAAAGATTTATGTAGAATTAGAAGACTGAAAGGGACCCTTCTTTCAGACATTGTCTTTTCTTCTACATTTTGGCTCTTGTTCGGTGAGCAACAGCACACTTAACTGCAGGGGAATATTATTATTATGAGGATCTGTACTTTATGTATCAACTAAAAATGTGTATGACCTCGTGGGGGAGTCCATGTATATTTTTTCAGGAATAGTTTATAGTTTCCAAGCGTTCTCAGGTGTTTTCTCTGATAAAATATAAGAATCACTGCCATAATGAAATGGACTTTTCAATTCTATAAAATTAGGTTCAGATTCAAGTCTAACCACTTATTAGTTTTGTAACCTTGGACGAACAAAGCGACTGTCTGACCTCAGTTGCCTTTAGAGTTTCCCAGGACGTCCAGTGGGCTCAATGAGGCGGAGAACGCAGAGCCCGGCCCATAGTGGATGCGTCATACCTGCGATGGAGACGTCTTCCTTCTTCTTTAAAAGCGATCGTTCTGCTGTAGCATCCCTCCCGTTCATCCCCGTCAGAGACAAGAACCAGCTGCTCAAGTCTCTGTGCACAGCTGCCTGTGCGCTCGACGACGTACTTAAGCAAGCCCTCGCCAGCTCAGCTGCGGGTTAATTCCTCTGACCCTTCACAGGGCCAGTCTTCAGATGGGAATTTTCTCAGTGGTTTGCCCACTTAAGGCAGCGTGTCCCTGGAGGCAAGTGATTGAAAGAGAAAGCCGGTAATGTGAGCAACAGAGTTGAGCCATGAACTTGTGTTAGTTTTTTAGTTTGTTTGTTTGTTTGTTTTGTTTTTCTGTAGTAGCCTGATTGTCTTTGCTTCGCATTCAGGAATCGACTCAGTGTGATGTTACATGGTTCTCATCAGCCCTGAAATGGGGAGTGAGTGTGAGGAAGTGCGACTTTGTAAGGGGCGATGCAGCAGCCGCAGGGGGACTTTGGAGAAAATGTTCGAAACTGTATTACGGGATTTCCAGTCAGTCTGGAGCCAAGAAAAGCCTAAAATCAGTATGCGAGACGAACCATCCAAATATCTCTTTCCTTACTATTAGAAATGAATCGGGCAGCTTTTAAAAAAGCAAGCACTTTACAATTTTAAAATTGCAAATTAAGAGTGGATAAAAGAAAATATGCATTATTTTAAATGAATAGCTACATCAGAAGGGCCCTCTGCATGTTTATCTGTTCAAATAGTTAACTGAATTTGAGATGCAAAATATTGCAGTGCAAAATTCAAGACCAGCTTTTCACATTATTACTGTGTGTATAGAGTGAATAGGTAACTTCATCAAAATAAATGATGTTCACAAAATCCAATATACACCCAGCTACTCTTTAATGTATCAAATGAGATAACACAGATGAAAATATCTTATACATTTTACTTTGGGATCTGATTTATTGTTAATATTTTCCCCAGAACAAAGGCGGGAGAAACGTTAAAGGTAGAACCTAGGAGTCCGTGATCTATGGGGATTGTGAGCAGGACAGAGAGAGAGGTGGCCCTGATGAATGCTTGCTTAAGGAAGGTGGCTTGCCAACAGTAAGGGTATCTGTTGGGGGGCCATCCTTTAAACAGACAGCATTGATTCTCCTTCCCTGTTAGCCACACATTATCTGCAAGATTCTGACTTCCTAGGACTATTAATAAAAAAAGAAAACCCCTAAGTTTCTTGGCAGCAACTTTCAGGTTGAACAGTTTTCCTCGTCAGATGGGAAGGTGACACAGTCTATGAGGAGCCAGGGGACAGGGAGGGATCTGTGTATCTGGTGAGCAAGCGAGAAAAGGGAACAAGCAGATGCAACCATCTTACCAAAGAAAGTTTCAGAGGTTCTCACTGGGTGCTGTCGTGATCATCTGTGATGTGCATCATGAATCATTTGTGAGTTAGAATAGCCAAAGTAGCTTTATTTCAAAATATTCCATTAAGTCTATTCAAGGTTATTGTTATTATAACATTGCTCTCATTTGAATCCCAATATCCTTTCTTCATTTGGGGAAAAAAAAAAAAAAAGATGGAGTTAGTAGGTAATAAATTCTCATTGGGTGGAGGCCCGGTCCTGTGTTTCCTGGAAAGAAATGGGTTGCAAATTGTTGGTGAAAGCCAACAAGCAGGTGCCCTGCCCTTTCTGTAGGAGAGGGGACATGGATTTTGAAGAGGGGACGAGCATCCTGGTTTGCCAAGGCATGACTAAGTTGAAAGAAACAGCTTTTCAAAAATAAAAAATTAAACCCAAAAGAGTCTCAACCTCTCTCTCCCCACGCCTCCTTTTCTCTCTCCCTCTCCCCGCCCCCGCCTCCACCGCCATGTGTGTGTATGCGAGAAAGAGAGAATGAGAGGGACACACACACACACACACACACACACCCCAATTAAAGCAGAAAATGAATTCAGAAACAATTACTTTGCAATAACAATAAAGTTAGAATTATTAAGGTTTTTTGGCCATTTTACTCACTGGATATTCGAGGAGAAAGAAGGGAATAGGAAGCCCTAGGGGAATCCACAGCTCTTCCATGGTGGGAAGATGTTAATAAAGGGAAAGTTTAGTCCAAAGGAAATGGGAATGTCACAAGCTGGGATTTTACCAAGCTTTTTCCCATAACATTTGGAGCCCAGAAAGTACATCGGTCAATCTAGGTCTGTTTACATGCCTTGCCATCCATTGCCTTCAGAGAGACTTAAGAAATCTACCTATTTCCTAATCTTTCAGAAGTAGTCACTGATACTGATGTGCTAAGAATGCGCTATTTTAATGGTACTGAAAATCCTGGTTGTGTATTTAAAAGACTGCACTTCTGTGTGACCCAGCGGCCATAGTTGTTTAAGCATCCCAAAGTTTGAATCAGTTTCCTTCAGGAGTAACAGGAAAAGGATATTCCAACCTATTCTAGAAGGGCTTTTAGTTTTGATTTATGTGTTGGATTGTAGAGATTCATTGCTTTTCTTGAAAATTCAATTGCTTTTAATTATTATTAGTTATTATGAAAATAGCGATAGGCTCTCTGCCCAGGGACTGAAAGAAATCTCGGTAGGTGCATTTGGAAACTTACTTACTTTTTAATTTATTATTATTTATATTGGAAATTTGTCCATAGGGAGTGGTTGAATATTTTCCATCAGTTAGATTATTTTAAAAGTACAGACAACGTATACGTTTTATTCTATTGCATTGTTTTATAACTTACAGAAACCTATTTTTAATTTTAACTTGCTTACAAAGAAGAAAATAGAACATCAACATTATAAATATTAATTAGACTATTAAGAAATTAAAAATGACCGATAATTAGAAACTAAAAACATCACAGGGAAAACATAAGAGGTATGAAAGCTAGAGTATTTAAGTTTAAAAATCAAATGGTTAAATCTATTTAATTTATAACTGTTGCTAAACAAATTAAAATACAGTCCGAAACCCACTGCTGTGATTTATTTCAGGAATGACAGCTCGACGCTTTTGTCTGTATTCCTGAAAACATCATCTGAAATGTCTAACCTGCGAAGGGTGTAGTCAGTAACTGAGAACCTGTAACCCTTTTTTTTTCAGTGTAATTAACTCTAGTTTTCTTCCACAGAGGAAAAGTGCCTTTGATAAAGTCTGACCTTAATCAAAATAGAGTTGGATAACTCAGTCTTCATCGTATGTTCATGATACTTCTTTTATCTCTAACAGACCATTAGAGAAGCATGCCTACTTCATTCTCCCTATACATAAAATTAAAATAATGTTGCTCACCCTCTTTAGTGGTGCTGCAAAAATGAATATGAAATCCCATTAAACTGACTGAGCCAGGTAGACACCCTATGGCGTTAGGCTACATTTCATTCCACGGGACGTTAAAAGCACACCATCCCAAGTTAATTTTACATTAGAATTTTGTATTTTAAGCACATTTTAGATATTTACAATTGTATTCCATTTTCTTCTACCTGAATTTCTTATGGTGCATTGCTCTAATGTCGGAAATAAGAAATAACCATTGGATTAGAAGGGACTTGAAAGTATCTCTTTATTCCATTACTTTACCTACTGTCACAGAACAAGGGGAAGAGACCATACCCTGTTTCAAAGATCTACTCTACAGAACAGCTTCTATCCACGTTTCTGATAAAGGAAAACTTTGAACCAGTGACTTGTTTTTGGTCTCACTCAGTGCAGACACTGTTTTCTTTGCAGATGGCCCCTTTGTTCCCTGCTACTGCTGCTTTAAAAAGAAAGAAACATAAGTAAAAAAGATATATTGGGTTTTGTTAAGATGTACAAAATTTTCCAAGATCTCGTTGAAAGGAAACTATTCATCCTTTTAGGTTAATGTCTTATTAACATGCATATAAATGGCATGTGTGTTTCGGAATTATTTTATCAATAGATGTTTCTCAGAAAGATAGATACTGAGACGGAGAACTGTACTCGAATGTGAGCCTTGATCTGCTGGGGTTAATTTTCTATGTATAATAAGTAAGTATAGTTTGTGCATATATCACTTTATGCATTACTTTTGTAGCAAATTGATTTAAGTGCTTTTTTGGAACAGTCGTTGGGCAGAATTGATTCAGGGGCCAATAGATGGACTTACACAGCAAAACTGTGCCTGGGTTTATTCTGGCATCTAAAAGAAGTTTAAGCAAATGGAACAGTTGGTAGTGCTGGAGTGCAGTCCTCCATCAACTTAAACTGAAATGCTGTGGCATATGTTATTAAAAGAGATTTAGTAAAGTATGGTGGGTCAAAATACCCATTGACGGCTGGCAAAAACACAAAGTATTTGAGTTTCATTGGAAATTTTAAAGTAAATTCTGACTCATTGAGATTGTATAATCTGACATGGTCAAAGTAGAATTGATGAGGTGTTCTAATTGCAAAATCTACATCACAAGATAAAAAAACAGTATTGCAAAGTAGATAGATGTGGATGGTGTGTTAAATATGCATATTAAATGCATTGATACTTTCTCTCATGCAAACTCCTAGCATCATTCCAAACCCAGCACAAATGCAGTCCATAGCATTTTAGGGTTACCTTCCTGAGGGTAGGGACTACGTTCTGTTCACTTCCGTACCTCAGTACCTACTCAGGTAAGTTCCTTTCATTTCTAAAGCTCTGTTTCCTCATTGGCGTGTTGGAAATAATATCTACTTAATGTCGTGAATATTACGTGTGTGACAAATGTAAAGCATCAGAACAATGTCTTAGAATAGAAGCACATCGCTACTAAGTATATAAAAGAAATCACAGTCTAAACTATTCAGCTCTGATTTTTTACTGTTTTGCACAGTTGCCAACATCTTGCTGTTTTGCCTGGCATCTCCTGTCATTTTTTCTTCCCGTTCTTGTCCTCTCTTCTTTTGTACCCCCCTCTCTCTGTCACCCCTTCTTCCTCTCTGCCTTCTTCTTTTTTTTTTTTTTTTAATTTTCTCCCTCATCCTTTCTCGGTTCAACACAGTTCTGTCATTTCTTTGATTTTCCTTTTTCTTGTTTAATTCTCTCTATACTACAGCAGTGTCTTCTCTGCTACCATGAACATGGTGCATTGGGAAAGCAGGCAGTCCACAGTAAGAAGCACCAGATCCGAGTTTGGGCTGAGGCCTTTCTGCTGGCAGAGCAGGTGGGCAGGGGCGATGGAGATCCCGTGCTCAACCCTACTCTCCCCATCCATGAAGACCCACCCAGGGGAGCTCACTGAGTTTAAAACCGGAAGGTGCTTTTCAGATTTTATATCTGGTTAATTCTCTTTTAGATATACTTCAGAAGTCATGATATTATAAAAATATGACTTCAGTTCCCTCAAAATGTCTGTTAGCTGTATCATCAAGGATGGTTTATGAATTAAGTGGAAACATTAGTTTAAGATTGCCTTTCAAAAATTATAAAATGGCTTTTTACATTCAGAACATTATGACATAACCGGATACGGGTTATGAACCTCTTATCCTTCTTTGTAATTCAGAAACTGTATATGATGAATTTAAATTTTTTGAATTGAAAATGTATCTTAAAAGCGCCCAGTGCTCACTGGGATTGTTTTATATTTTTATTGATAATGACAGCAGTGTAATTCACAGATACTATATTTATGAAAAAAGCCTTTTCTGTGTAATCTGAAATTGTATTTTGAAAGAGATAATTGGTGTGCTAAAATTTTACCTACGTTACAGTCTTTCAAAATCCTGTTTGTTGGTATATAGCTCCATATTAAATGATAATATGTAACATTTACTGAACATTATTAATATGTATGAGGTCCTGTGCTAAATATTTCATATAATCTTCCCGACAGCTCTATAAAATGCATTCTAAATATTAGGCTTAAGGATTAGGAAATTGAAGTTTAAAGAAGTTAAAAAAAAAATTAACCCCAGGTCGTAGAGCTAATAAATGGCATATCTAGGATAAAACTCTTACATGATCAAGGCAGAGACCAAGCCCACAAGAAGTCTGCCCTGTAGTGGGGGGAACAGACAGAAACGCAGAGAACCACACGCGACGAATGGCAGGTCTCGTGTTTATTAGGTGCCTTCTCTATGCTGAACGCTCCACCGAGCATCACACAAGCCTTATCTCAGCTCTCTCTTACCTTAGGAGGTAAGTGGTTTTATTGTTGCCATTTTACAAAGATGGAGGGGATGAAGGTTTAGAGAGGTGGGATGGCTTGTCCGAAGTAACAAAACCAGTAAGCGGCAGAGCCCAGAAGTGAATTCACACCATCTGATTTGAGCAGCTTGGCGCTTAAACACACATCGTGCTCTCCTCTCTGTTCACAGGAAAACACGATTGTTCTCACCTGGTGTGTGTCACGTTTAATTGCCCTTGAAATTCACTACTTTTCACTCTTCATAACCAATCTCCCTTTCTACTCCCTTTGGAAGCAGCTACCTGGTAGGCAAGTCTCAAGAAGGAGAGCAAGCAAGCATTGATGGGGAACTCTTCCCGCATCCTCCAACTTCGTCCCAATGTCGCATGAGTTCCCGGTGGTGTAACCCTTGAGATACTCTAAGGATACCAGATAATTTTTTGCCCAAGAATGTACTACATATGAACTAGTCTTTCTCTTAAAGGAATGCAAGCACTCCGCTCTTATGTGAAACTTTTTTTTTTTTTCTTAATCCACACACAGCTATTTGGATATTTAAACACATGAAAATAATTCTCTTCCATGAAATGTATTATTTGATTTTATAACAAAAAGAGTTTCAGTAAATCAACTATACTTTTTAACGAATTAGGAATTTAAGCTGAGATGACTTTAGGTTGGTGTAATTATTTCCCATACACATATTTATTTGCTTTTCTAAGTTGACATCTGGGCAAATACTCATTTATCATTACTCAGTACTTTCCAAAGTAGTCCGTGGAAGTCCAGATTTATGATATTCCTGGTCAGACTCTAAGAGAGGTTAAACCGTGGAGGAAAATAAAATTACCAGTAATTAAATTTACAGGCAGGTTTGCCATCTAAAGCAAATTTATTGCTTCATAGTGAAAGATAGTTTAGACACTTTCACATAAAGTGAATCCATTTTTACATGATATAGGTATTATACATTGCTGTTTCAATTTATATAATTAAAATGATATCATTGCACTCTGAGGTTAATGGGATGCTCAACTGGAAACCATATGTCGTGAGCAATAAAATAGCAGCATTGCAGTATTGGCTCTTTTGTCAAAAGCTGATGCAGTATTTCAGCCCCGTTAGGTTGCTACTTTCCCTTTTAAAAATCTTTAGAAGAAACAAAGACAGACCGATTAATAAAAGCATACTCTTGAAAGTTACCTTTATTTATTTATTTTTAAGAAATAGGATTAAATGAAGAGCAATAAAGAGTGCTTCGGATAAACATATTTGGCAATTACATTTATTCTTGCTCCTTTGTTTTTTCTGGAGAATATTCCAGAGAAGGCCTCAAGTGAGACTTGTAAAAATCTTCATTTTATGAGTTATAATATAGATTTGTTTTTAAATTGAAAGAAAAAATTTGCATCCTAATATTTCACGATTTTCCTAAATTACAGGTAGTGAGATATTAGTAATATATCCATGCAACTAATATATATGTAATATACTATATATCCATATTTGCATATGGTAAGCTTTTCTCTTTCTCTGTATTTTTCTGTCTTTATTTCTCTGTCTCTCTGTGTCTCTTTCTGTTTCTGTCTCTGAAACACATGCACAAATATTTAGAATATAGTTTATTTAATATTTATTTAGCTCTATATAAATATGGACTACATATGTGGAGAAAAAGCAGTGATAGGAAAATACATATAGTCCCACTTTGTAAAACAGTTTTATCCCAAGTTTGAAACAAATCAAGATTTGTTTCTGTAGTTTATACAACTTCTCTGACCATGATCAAAAGAATATGTCTTACATTGTAGAACTGTTGTGGATACATAGAAGTCAAATTAGTGGAAGAACACTAGAATCCAACATACAGAGTTGAACCCAAACAAGCAGTCTTTGGAGAGAGTGTGGTTTCTGAAAGGATTCATGATGGTCTAAAACAGTAGCTATTCTCTGAGGACCATGGACTAATAATTGGACTCCTGTTATAATATGAAATCCTAAACCAAGTATAAAAGTGTCACAAAAGACTAATACTACTCCCCAGCAGAGGGAGCTATCGATTCTGAAATTGCCCTACAAAGCCTATGCCATCTATCAGCTGAGGAGTGGATAAGCCAAATGTGGTATATCCATACAATGAAATATTATCTAGCAAGAAAAATAAACTGCAGATATGTTATAACATGGAGAAAGGAAGGAGGAATGACTGCTAATGAGTATTAGCTTTCTCCGGGGGTAATGAAAATGTTATAAAATTAGATTATGCTGATTATTATACAACTCCATAAATAATCTAAAAACCAAGGAATTGTACAGTTTAAATGAGTAAACATTTCAGTATGCAAATTATGTCTCAGTAAACCTGTTAAAGCCTATTGGAAAAATTGTTTTCTTTGCAGGGCTCATTATATGTTGAGATTGAATGTTGAACAATTTGATCAGTTCTTGATTTCTAGTTTTTTGTTTTTTGTTTTTACCTGAAGCTTATCTTCCATTGAATGTTTTTCATAATTATCAAGAATCACTTTTTAGTTGAAATCTATAAATTCTAGTGGGAAATCCTGATGGTTGGCTATCTTAAAATAACACGAGTTTTTATGAAGTCAGAATTCAGGACACACACTGACATTGACTTCTTGTTGATAAATGTACATTTAAGGATAACTGGGGAGGAGAAAACAAGCAAACATGCTGTTCTGAAGTACTTAGATCTTGTGCTATCGTTCTTGCACAAAGATTCCTGAAACCTTCGTGCTGTTTACCCCCAATGATGTCATCCTTACTAGACCTGCGTGTCTTTGTCTTCCTGTGCTGGTCTCTTCTTTAGAAATAACTTCCCATTTCTTCTTACCAAACTATCTCCATCACTTTTCATAAGACCCTGCTCAGTGCCATTCTCTCTCAAAAGCATTTCTTGATTTATATGCCGCCTTACTCATTATTTTGTTTCACATGTACATCATCATGAGTCTGTGTTTGCTGTTTTTTCATATACGCATGCCTGGTCTTCCTTACCTTATTGCAGTTATTTTGATGAGAAAATAGAATCACATTTTTGATATGTCTCAGCAAATGAATAGTGCAATTCCTGATACAAAGCTATGTTCAGGAAACCATTATTTCCTGTTTGGCATCATGTTTTATTGACTAAGTTACAAAACTCACACATATCTCTGCACCTAATATTGAAAGAATTAAAGGATTCTTAAGTCTATCAGCTGAGACAGAGACTATAGTTTAGGCCAAATAAAGACTTTCAGTTACTATCTTCTGTTCAAAATGCATGGTACTTATACTAAAGCAATCATTCTAACTTTGCTATTTCCTTTATCTTACTGATGTCAGTAAAGATATTTAGATCTCAAAACGAATATTTCATCATATCTTTGGGAAGCCCAAAGAATTAGTACATTATGGTCTTAATTTATCAGAACAGAAGATGATATTTTTGTATAAGAAATCCTAAGAAAGACATCAAGGAACTGTTAAACAGGTATTTTGCTTGAGAACCTAAATGTCATTAAGTATAGTACTAAATTTACTAATCGGTTATTTTTATTTATTTCTTATTGACCACAGCCAGGCACTGTTTTATGCACTGCGGCTACAATGATGAATTACTCAGTATCTGTTCTCTGGGAACTTTCAGTTATAACCCTGTATATCAGTAAAATATGACATGTTACAGGAGCTCGAGAAAGGGAGCCCACTCCAGTATTAGAATATTGCAGAGAAAAATTTTAGGAGAATATTTAAACTCTGCTCCAGAGGAAGAGTAGGAGGAATAAGCAAGTGAAGGTCAACATGTGAATATTCCAGGCAGAGGGAAATGGATATACAAGGGCTTGACAGAAAAAAAAATCATGCATATCAGTTTGTGTGGATATATGTAAACTTAAGAAACTCCATCATTTTTAACAATCAGACTTGTTAAAAGTACACATCGCCGGGCATCCCCCCTAGAGATTTGGCCTAGTATTTCTGGAGTGGAGCTAAGAGATCTGTTGTTTCAACACCTCCCCAGAGGACACTTGTAGGTGATCCTGGAACCACACTTTAAAACCACAGTTCCAGGGTGATTGAATTATAATGCCTGAGAGCCAGACTTCTACAGAAGCCACGTCTCGTATGTGTGGCAGAGCAGCAGTGGTTAAGTGTATGTGGTTTGGAGGACAACAGAGCCAAGTTCAGATCTCTGCTGCACGAGCTTACCAGCCACATGACTGCAGGGAAATTGTGTAACCTCTGTAAACCTGCTTCTCATTTCAAAATGGGAATAAAAAGTACATCCCGGTGTGATTATAGAAATAATTAAATAATTGAAAGTGTGCTGCGTGGCAGCTAGTAATTGTCCAATACAGGTTAGTTTTGAGTATTATCAATTCTAAAGCACACACTTTTTCACACTTAAATATCTGTGGAGTCTTACGATTGTCAGTAAATTGTGTAAAAAACTGCTATTGATACTTTTTATTAAGAGCAAGAAAACTCTGTGTTATCAAAGCATATTAGAGATTAGAAGAAAAATAGATATCTTTTATTACTGCTGTGGTCAATAAAGCTTCGGTTGCTGAGTACTAGAGTTGCTGCAGGTTCCCAGTGACAAAACAATTTTTAGTGGAGGAACAGCCTCGACAGTCCCTAAAAAGAGACCATTTATACATCTGACAAAGCATGATAAAAGACCCTATTCTATATAGGATTATATTAAGACCTGGAAGAGAAAGGACATATGTAGAAGAGAGAGCCCTGCTTATCAAGAAGCAGCAGTCAAGTTGGTGATTAAAAACATCATAAAAGAAACAGAAAACTGTCACCAAGAAATGATTATATCAGATTTTATACTGTCAATAAATTCTTTTGAATGCATGCATGAGAGAGTAGAAGAGTGAGAAAAGAATACAGCTGACTTTCTCACTTTTAAAAATGAAATCTTGAGTATACTAAGCATCAGTTTTCAGCGACAATAGCCTGCACATTTGAAATTTGCCAATGCACACCATCTGAAATGAGATTTATATGTGCAGTGTGCAGTTCAGTTCTCACCAGGGCACAGACTCGCTAATCTGTGTTTCTCTCTCTGATCTCTTTATTGAGAGCTAGTTTCTATAGCCAACGTTTTATGAAACATTGCTTTTCACCTCTCCTGTGTTGCCTTGATACCAGTATATCTAAAAGCCCCCTCAGAAGTCCAGTTCTTTTTCTGATTTCCCCTCATTGTGTCTGTAGTGTTAAATTTTGCTACTTATCAGGGCTCCAACCACAGGTTTAGACTTAACTTCTCTGTCTCTTATGCATATACCCCTAGCAAGTTGCCATGTTTTGTAAGTTTTTTCTTCAAAATTTATTTTCCTTTCCCTTCCTCCCTTCCACAACCCTTTGCTTCCTAAAAACCTATCATATGCCAGAAGTTCTGTAGGAACAAGACGAGTAAAATCCCTGCCTTCTTTTATCATATTGCCTAGCAGGATAGGCAGTGACAAGGAAAGAATTCAACTAAATTTTTTAAAGTGTTATAATAAATGTGTGTATAGGTCACCTTAAGAATACAGAAGAGAGAACAATGGACTCACTGATAATAAATAATTTTATTTTATAATTTTATCATTATGCATTAATGGTACAATATTTAATTAAAAACTAATTTGTATTAATAACAATATTGTTGTTTGGACCAGGTCATATGACTCTAAGAGATATTTATACTATCTCATTTTACAAATGAGCAAATGGAGAATGATGCTAAGTACCTTGCATAGTATCACGTAGCTCATAGGTCACAGAGATTTAGCATTAAGCTCAGCTGGAGAATTGGAGAACAACTGTGTTGAAGAAGGAACTCTTTGTGCTAGGTCTTGAACAGTGTTTAACTCTCAATCTCATGGTGATAGGAACTAGGTACTTCAGACAAAAAGGATTTTCAAAAGCTGAGAGATTTGAAAAGATAATTGTATAAAAGATGAATTACGAGCATAGACTGTATGGATAAAGGTCTGAGGTGGAAATGGGGCACAAAAAGTATCCAAGGGTGGCCCTGAAGTGAGAGAATGTTGAAGTTTTCAAGAACCTCCCAGAAGGCTGAAGGGTGGCTGAGGGGCATAGATGGGAATGAGGGCAATGAGGGTATGTTGACCAGCTGATTTGGGGGATTTGTAGCCCTTTGCAATGTTCTATACTTTCCATTGTAGTGATATGGGACATGAGTAAAGAGTTTTGGTTGGTGATGTGGCACGATATGGTTATAAAAATGCAAGAGGAGAAGCACAGATGGTTAGAAGGCTGATGAGATGCCTCAGACAAGAGGGGATGGTGGCTTTGTCAGGGGAACAGACGTACCGTTAGGTCAGATTCTGCATATATTTTGATGAGAGAGTCGAAAGGGTTTTCTGTTTCATTAGATGTGGAGTACGGCAGCATGTAAGATAACTATGAAGAATCCAAAGATTTTGGACCAAACAATTACCGTAAGGATGGTGTCTCCTTAACTGAGATGAGGTGGACTTCAAAAGGAGGTACTTTGACGTGATTTCAGTTTCAAAAATAAAACTTTAGTGCCACTGTAGAGGATGCATTGGAAAAGATCAACAATCAAGGCAGAGATCAGTTTTGAATCTCAGTCATGTAAGAAATGGTATTGAATGTATAACAATGATCATGGCAGTGGAGAATGGAGAGAAGGGGCTTGATTAGAGACACGACTGAGGTAGTTTTAGGAATGGGATGGATGTAGCAGAAGTGGGAGGATCTAAAATGGGAAAGTCCAGGGTTTCCTGTCTGATAACCACTTCCTAGACCTGGCTCCGGGAGGCCTGTCTCTTTCTGCCATTGGAATTTCGCTAGAGACTACATTGAATCCATAGATTGTTTGGGGTAGTTCGGACATTTGAAAATCATTAATTCTTTCAATCCATGAGCACAGAATACCATTCCACATTTGTGTCCAAAATATCACAAAACCAGTCTAGTCTCCTTGTCTTCAATCCCAGCTTTTCAGTTAGTGCACTTGTCTTCTCTAAATATCTTTTTCACTGTTTGCATTTTGTTATTCCCTTACTCGGAAAATGTAAGTGGTTGCAAGCTCTCCTCAAGACGACAATCACCTTAACTTACATTGAAGACCTTATATTTGGACCTGAGCTCAAATCCCAAATTTATTACTTATTATTCTCCAAATAGAATTTCCTGGTTCACTGAAGACTCACCATCTTTCTCCACAGACATTGCTCAAAACGACTTCTCTGCCCATTGTCCCTGCCTGCTCCGAAATCCAATTTCCAGATTAATCTTCCTAAAAATCAACTCCAATCAAGCCATTTCCCTACTTTGAAATACATTTTTACACTCTATTGCCTAGTGATTACAGACTCT
>NW_006441953.1:22112356-22118698 GCF_000325575.1 Pteropus alecto | reverse complement strand
TGGCAGCTCCAGCTCTCTAACTCGGTAGTTCCGACTCATTCTTCTCGGTCCACACCGTTCACAGAATACTGTGCTTCCATTAGTTATGTGTCACATTGCCTACTGTACTCTTCCAGAAGCAAAGCAGGTACACTCATGGGCACATAGCAGTTCCTAGTAGAATAATTGTGACGCGTATATAACCAACACTTCTATAGTTCTTCCTACGTGCCAGGTTCTTTTTAGGCATTCTAAAAGTATGAATTCATTGAATCCACCTAAGGGTCCTGTGCAGTAGACGCTACTATTATTCCATTTTACAGATGAAGAAACTGAGGCACAGAAAGGGGAAGTAATTTTCCCAAGGTCATGTGGTTAATAAATGACAGAGCTAGAATTTAATCTCAGATAGTCCAGGTCTGCAGGCTGTGCTCTTAACTTCTCTGGCATCCTGACTCTCTCATTGGATTCCTGCCGCCCACACCCGACCACTCCTTCCCTAACACTGAAGGCTGAGAATTTCTGAGCTCAGTCATTTTCATCAAAGTTCAGAAAGATCCCATTCTATTTTGAAAGTGGCCTGAATCAATCAAGCCTCCCATGACTCTTATTTCTTTGATCAAGATCATCTTTCTCAGATACCACTCATGTTTTACTTCCAATATACTATGTTTGTTGTCATCAAACTGTGATATATTTCACATCTCTCTAACTAGTTTGAAAATTTTCCAAAACGGACACGTTATTGACGCTCCAAATTGCTCTTCTGATTTTCCAATTTTGTTAACGTTTCCCTAATCTAAGTTCAAAGTCACTTCTGTCTCCTCTCTCCCTGCCTAATGCATATCTGCATATGATCCACTTCTAAGTTTTGGTTCTTCATGCATCCCTGATACTATTCTTAATCTCCTCCACCTTTTCTATCTACCCAGTAAGAGAGTCATTTGTTAACTGGCTCAGGATAAGCAAGCAAGGTGGTAGTGGTGGTTATATTGCTCGAGAGTCTCACTACGCTATTCCCTACTAGTGTAGGAGTCTTGGATGTGGTCTTCCCAGCTCGAATCTTTGACCCCAGGAATTCATCCTAACTCTCATTGCCAGTTTAATTTACCTAAGGAAGAGCCTCTATCTTGGCTATCCTCACCTTCCCTTCCTCCTCATCGTCTGCTGACATAAGAACTCACTCCTTAATTGGTGCCAGAAAGTCTACTCATCACACCATTGACTTCTCCTTCTGACCTCATCTCCTATTGCTCCACTGCATATGATATACCTTCTAAACAAAGCAGAACAAAAGCTACTCCCACAAAATGTTCTACGTTTTTCTACTTTTATATTCTTCCTTGTGTAATTTATTTCTCTAAACGTGCTGCCCCTCACCCTGCCCTCAACCTTTCATCCTGACACATTCCTATGACCTTTCCTTTTATTCTGTTCTGTCGCTTTTTAGACTCTCAATAGTTTGATTAATCTCTCATTCGGCCTTTTATTTGGTTACTTTGCCAGATTTGAAAATTCCTGAAGCCAGAAAAAAGACCTTCCTTAAGTCAGAAATCCTTGCAACAACAGCCAATGTCCTGCAAACAGTGTATATTAAGTAAATATATGTTGGCTTCAAACAACTGCTAACCCCTACTTGATTATATGTAGAAAATATGAGTTATTGTTCTAACATAGTCTTACCCATCATTTTGCAAGTGACATAAATCAGAGGCTAGGATGAATTAAGAAAATGCCTTCTAAGTTCTAGGCCACGTGAAGGACATGTTACGATCAGTTAAGTAGCCTCTGGTAGCAGCCGTAGAAATCCCCCCACATCTCGAATCAGTATTTACCTATATTTCCTACACATTTACTTTGCCAATCTATCATTGTTGAGCACTAAAACCTGACATCTCCGAAGCTTTGCTTCTTTTCTTATAAAACCAGGGCATATACCTACTTTACAAGATAGTTTTGGGGATTAAAGAAAATATAGATCAAATTCGATAATATGTTATTTTACAAAACATTAATTATTGCATACAGTAGGTTCTGATAACGTGTTGTTTCTTCCTCTATCACGGGTGAACATGAGCCCCTTAACCGAAGGGGCCTGGGATTCACAACTGAAGCTGCCTGCTGGAGTGGGCTGGGCACAAGAGCAGAGACCCTGAAGAATGGTCTGGGAAGCAGTGTACTCAGGGGGGGCAACCACACATAAACCACTGACCTCAGGGGAGTGTGGAGGCTCTGAGATGGACAGCTATTCACTCTTCGATAGAAAAAACTGGTTGAGTGTTGACAGGATGAAACCTCTCCACGTCCTAGAATTCTGCCTGTGGTAATTCTGATTGCATTTCAGTGATCCTCAGCGATGCCTCTGTGATCCACCTAACATACCCCCCCAGACTTTCCTCCCACCCTAACCTCTCCCCATGTGAGCCCATAATCCTGGGAAAACTGGGCCTGGAGACTGAGCAGAGCTGAGACTGCAGAGGATGAAAGAAATGGCTCCTGCCGGCCAGAGAGGAAGACTGCAAAGCCTGGGAAGCAGGCAAGATCTGAAGAAAACATCTCTGCCCTTTTTATTCATCTACACAGTCTCCAAGGCCATTTTTGTCTTGGAAGTGGGAAAAAATAAGTGATGAGAAAACATCGAATTGACAGCGACACAACAATAAAAATACGACTATGGGTTTCCAGGAAGCATTGTAGATAGAAATTTGCTCGAATTCAATCTTTCTTCCCTCTTTATTTCTTATTACTTCCTGATTTTTCTGCTTCCAGTATCTCTCTTTACCTTCTCCTTGCTCAGTAGCCCACTCTGAACCCTGTTTCTAGCATCAAGGCTTTTACATGTGTATTGTTAAACCTTCTTAATCTGAGGCAATCAAACAAAGGAAGGAAGTCACTCTCAATCAATGACAAGCTGGAGAAATAAGCGCTTTTTAAGGGAATGAAGTTTTATTACCCTTAGGAATATACTGAAACTTTTGAAAGCAGTAACAGGGCGACATTGCTCAGAAAAATGGATCGCTGCCTTAACTTTTACATAAGCACATACTGTAAATTTACTGCATGAAATAATATATGCTTTTTGCTTTTTTTGCTAAAGACCTTTACTCTTTAAATAGACTAACATTTATTTCTTTACAAATTGCTTAGCAAACATTTCTTTTTTAAAATTTGACCGTCGTGGACATTGAGATGTAAATGCAAATCTCAGTTTGTTTAAAACTTGGTGTTAATGAGGTCAAGACCACACACTAAATCTTTCCATCTGCCAATTATCTCTATTGTGTGCCCATAAATGTGTGAACAACACGCTCTGGTCATAAGAGGCACTGGAGGAGAGGATGCGGATGAATCCATCCGATATGCCTCCACATAATTGGAAAATGGCTCTGTTTTCATCAGCTCTTCATCCATGGTTAGTAGCTTCATCTTTCTTTATGAGCAACAATTATCTTAGAATTTTAATGACAATTTTAGCACCGTCGTTGTTATTTTTATAATTTATTTGTTTGGTATTTCAACTTCCTGCGATGTGGCAGTGTCACTTCAAATGAGATGAGCATTTTCTGTTTTCAGTGGTGTTTCTTGATGTATATTTATATCCTACTTGTTAAGGCTAATAATACTACGTGAGTAGATAGAATTACATCTGAACTCTGAAGGAAAAATAATGATCCATTTCAGGAGATGAGTGATTTTTACTAACTTCTCAATCCAACTCAAAGAGTGCTTTTTCTTCCTTTGATTAAAATGTATTTCTCAAGTAAATTAAAATGCAAATATAGACAGTCTGTGTTTATGGTTATAATAGAATTATTTAAAAAAGGTTTTAAATCAACCCGCTGTTAATATTTCATGCAGAAACTGTTGGTTTTATTGTTGGGCCGTGTTCCATTTTCAAGATTACTTAAAGTGCTATGAAATCTTAATTATACTACCCAGGTTTTATCAGTTTTGCCTTCTCTTCTCTAGGATATTAAATGGACTGCTTTTCTATATACCTCATAAGTTATGTTAGTGATGTTGGAGAAATACCAAGCATTAAAATGTTAAAACCTCTTGAAATTGAGTTATGAACAATTTGCTATTTGTTGTAAATAAATATTTTATTACACGAAATTGAATCAATGCTTAAATTTAAGAGAACCATATTTTATAATTTATTATGAAATTAAAGATCTGGAAAAGCACTTCGAGAAACCACTTAGTCCAACCTTTTAATTTATATTAGAAATGTAAAATATTTGTATTAGAAATTGCATCTAACGCTATGGATTTCATTATGATCCTTTTAGTATTTTTTTGAAAGGATTCTATCACATCTCGAACAAATTGATTCAAATGTATTTTAAATACTTTATAGCTTGATCTTTTTCTTTTTTTTATTATTTTTAGTGATCTCAGTGAAAACCAAATTCAGGCAGTTCCAAGGAAGGCTTTTCGTGGAGCGGTTGACATTAAAAACCTGTAAGTATTTTTTTCTTAATGTATCCTGTCTTTTTAAAGTTATTCAATTTTCAAGTTAAATTTATATTAAATAAAGTGTCATAAAAGTGGTGAAAACCCTATGTCTCTTTATGCTTCCTTAGGAGAGAGAGCTTGTAACAATGTTTTATATTGTTTTTACTGGAGAGATTCTCATTTAGGAGATGTCTTAAATCTGAACTTGTTATCAAATTCATTCTTCAAACCTTGTGATTAATCTTGTTAAATCTAAAGAAATGATTTGATTAAAGGGTATTTACAATGTATTTTCTGCCCTTTTGCTGTCAGCTTACTTCGATAACTCCCTTTTCAGTTGTTATCGGTGTTTATTGGATATGCAGAATATAAACTCTTTTTTTTTTTCTGGGAAGAGTAGATAATATTTTCTTGTTAAAGATACCTATAGCCTAGAGCTACAGCTTTTTAAAATAGCTTTGAGATCACCATTTTCATTAAATGCCAAAGTGTGAGAATGAGAAAATTATACCTTTCCTTTTGTGTGAATATTTTTTTACATCCTTTTCCCCTCATATCTTTATAAAAGAATACATGTATAACCTTCTTTAAAAAGAAAAAAAGAAAAAGGAAACCATGTTTCTGTGTTTTCCCTTGATAAATCTTTAGCATGATGTCTTGTATAGAAGTGTTTTTTGGAAGTGCACATAGCTCTGAAGGGATGTAGCAGATTTAAGATCTCAGTGACAATCCCGATATTGTCAACAGATATCTTTATACATTTTCGAACCCCACATTAGACTTTGAAATGTTGGTTTTTGATTAGCTCTGAATGCTAAGGCATAATATGTTTTCCTTAGCCTTTATATTATTTTAAAATGGGGGGAGAGAAAAGCCCCTGAGTACTGAGATTATTATCAGTAATTTAATATTTTCTTAGCTAGTAAGAAACAGGGCAGGGCCTTCTTTAAGAATTAACTTATATTTAGAATTCGCTGTGGTGGGATCCAACATTTTTACCAGTAGCAAAAGTGAGATACACATTTTCTCTTGTCAAAGGCAACTGTTTACAGAGCTATAAGTTCTGGCCCCTGAGTTTTCTCTTCAGTGTAAATGGTTTTTGTTTTAAATTTGTACTTTCTAAATGTATAAGTCAAGACAGAAAAATATAGGCTTCTGGACCTAACTTTGTAGAGCCATTAAAATCTTGGCCTTTGGTTTTCATGAGTGTTTGCATGTTCAAAGGCTTGTATTTGCTTTCTGTTTATCTTCTTTAGCTAGGGCTTGGGGAAGTCTTCAGGTAGATTCAGTGATATACAGTGTTCAAAACTGCCCCTGTGTATTGTGTCTGGTCAGAACAATATAAAGATCTGATGTAGCAGCTACTCGAGCTGCCCGTATGTCATTGTCAAAGGACAGTAATGGCCACAGTTTACCACCCTTTGGGAATGCTCTTACAATCTTACCATAGTATTATCTCTAAATCCTTAAAACAGGTGGCTTTTACCTCTTAGGAAAGATATTCAGGGAATCCAAGTCCATAAGTAATCCTTCCGCCATGTCGAAGGATACATTTGGGAATGGGATACCAGTCATAGTAGAATTCATCCTTATATCCTATTCATTTGTCTTTAAAAATGCGATTTTAAAAGTTTAGAAATAAAAAGAAAAGTGAGATGCTAGCCAGTGTGCTGTTGTGAGGAATGCAAAGTTGATTTAGCAGGATTTTAAAAAATATTTTCCCAACATGCATCATTTCCCCCACATTTAAAGGCAGTTATGTATACAGCGAGATGAGTTTAGGACTGGAGTCTCAAAATCTTTTGCTGTTTATTGGATTTCAGAGTCATGAAAAATCAGTAAACTTCATTAAGCCTTAGTTTTCACTTTTGAAATATGAATATAACAATTGCTTGGGTCTGTTGT
>NW_006441953.1:22102147-22112325 GCF_000325575.1 Pteropus alecto | reverse complement strand
GTTTAAAACAGTAAAATGCTATGAAATAGAACATATTATTTCATTCTGCATGTCGTCACTAATCAAGTGCTAGAAAAAGTCCTGAAAAAGGCAGAGTAAGAAGACAGGAAAGTAGGATATAAGGTCATTTGCAATATTGGAGATGGATAAGGGAGACCGGTACCTATGATGGGTCATTTAGACATGGAGCTGCAAAATGGACAAAGAAAATTTATCAGAAATTTCTAAATTAATATATACACAAGGCCCTGATTTACAGACAAGATATTAAGTGTTATAGGTGCTAAATAAAGAAAACGATGAAAGGATGGCTCGTAATTATCAGGGAATAATTGCTGCAGGAAAGAGTTCCTGAAAGGAAGTATAAAGAAATCTTGGAGGAGGTTGGTTTGTGTTGTGTGATGGGGAATAGTTGTAGGAGAGGGTTGAGGAAGTTGAATTTATTAAAGAGGCTCTACAAACTTAGAATTTACTCCTGCTGTTTTTACTGCCTTCCAGGGAACAGTGGGAAAGACCATTAGAGCAAAATAGTAAAGCCACAATTCATCTGAGGGCTTATTTAATTTATTAGGATTATAGCTACAATCTTATAAAATTTTTCAGGGAAAAGGCATTTTTCTGTAATTAAAAAACAGTTCAAACCACATTGTTCAGAAAAATTGTCCGCTTTCATGGGGCTTTGGGTGAGTTTAGTTTTCTCATTAAAAGTTGAAAAGATATCTGGTAAAATATATTCGATCTAATGGTGAATTTTAATTCATATTGTTATGAACCGGTAACCATAAGTCATCAGGTAATGACTCAATAAAAGCCCACAAATATTAGCATTATTACGATTAGTAACATTCAGTATAGGAAGGAGAGGTACTGTGCTTGATTCTATTTATCATTCCAGTGCTGCATGAATTTAGTTTTGACAATCCTGCATGGTGCCATGATGGCTACTGTTCCGAGTCATTCAGAGACGAAAATTGAAAAAAGAAGGCTGGGCAGAAGGAGTATGTGCTTTAGTTGCATCAAAACAATATTTTATAGAGCACTAAAAGCCCAGTCTGATGCACCGTCTATAGGCTTATTGGATTTATCATGTTCAGGCCTTATTCAGAGCAAATTCCAGTTATCAGAAGATTTTCTTCACAGGAAGCACTTTAATCTTGTGGATTGGCTAAATATGCTCAAGGCAGCATCCTGACAATATGAAATTGATGCTGTGGAAATTTTGCAAATTAGCAGATCTTACCCTTCTTCCTCTAGGCAAGCCATGCTAAAACTATACTAGACAGATGGGCATTTATCTTGCTCTTAAACATCTCCAGGGAGGATTTCCCAGAACTTTTTTGCCTTTCTTTATTAATTTCTTAACCATATTAAAGCCCTTTATATTTTATTTTGTTACCTAATTTTCTCCAACTGCAATTGAAACCACTTTCTTATTCCTTCCATTTTTAGATGGTGAGATCTTAGAATAACAAGATCATATTAAAATATCAGTTAAATTATAGTGTTTATAATTGTCACTGGCAGCACTTTTCCATAGGATTTCATCTGTGTTTTTAAACTCCCCAATCAAGTATGAATTAAAATACTGATACCATATCATTACTCACTGATGCCTCACCAAAATGATAATCAATGTCTATACTGCTTTTCTTTATAAACTTTGTATATATATATTCAATGTATTTAGCACTGATACAGTAATGTCTTCACTGCCTTCTGATCAAATCTTCAACAAACACTTATTACATTGTTCCACTGTTTTTTTTTAACAAGGATCTATGAGGTATTTTCATTTAATTGAATAATTTAGGAGAATATTCAAATTAAAGTTTGCTTTATTGCTGAGACTTGCAAGCTTATTCTAAGCATGTACTTTATGAGTATAAAAATCCCCCAGAAGTCTCTCGTATTTATGAGAAAACATTCCTCATAGTTATCCCAGGATCTAAATGAACAAAACGTACTTAAAAATTAAGTAGATTGCTACTTGTTATTCAAATCACAAAAGCAAACTCTAATACACTTTACCATTAGTTTCCTTTGTTAGTTCAAAATAGATACTTCAAATAATTAAATTTCAATAAGTATTATTTTAAATATACCATGTAATATAAATCATACCTGCTTTTTTTTCTAATTTCATTTTTCAGTACATCCTCAAAATGTACTCCATGTACCAAACTTTACTTTTTACTGTTCATAAATAAATACATTTCATTTCATTTGCTTGCATTATCTGAAATCTAATAACCCTACATCTGTTATGAGCTTTATCATTCTTTTCCAGGAAAACTGCCTCTTGGTAAAAAAAAAAAAAAGATTGGGAAAAGTATTTAAATTTTTCCTTTTTTTGACACCATACATTAATTCATAGACAAGGGTTTAAGTCACAAAATGATCTAGCTTGGTTCTCTTTGGGTATATAATGGTATCATTAGGATAACAAATATGTATAACTATGACTTTTTAGGAAGCAAATCACCCAATTTGGGTTGCAATTATTAGCAATAAGAAGATTTGGCAAACAGGAAGAAGAGTTAATCTATGTTATTATTATATAATTTCCATATAAATGTAAGACTTACTTAAGCTTTGTCATATAATTTAATAATTTCAAAATATCTATTGTAATCAGCTAGTTTTCATGTTTATTATAACGTTTCTTGTCATCCTTGCATACTTATTACATACTTATCATAAAAGTAAAATCCTTTGATATCAAATTTAAATTGTGACTTTTTGTGCCCCCAGCTCTTTCCTAGAGTGTTTTCAGTAAGTTGAGGCTGAAGAGACTTTGAAGGGAAGATTGGTTCCTCTGTTCAAGAGGCCTGCTACCCTTAGCGTTGGCTTAAATGTCTCAGGTCTTCAATGGGACACAGAATCTTCTGAACAAACCTGTAGAAGTGACTCTTCATTTAGATAGATGGTAAATTAAGTTGAGTTTTATATTATGAGGGCCAGAGCTCCCCTTAGCACCCAGAAGGCTGTCTATGGACATAAAGGATAACCAGCGGTTCTCTGGCTGCTTGAATGTAAAATACATCAGGCAGATGCCACTCTCAGCACCTGGGATCTGTCCGTGGTCCTGTAATTTGCCTAGTTTGCACTCACTCTAAAAGCACACTGAATTGTGATAATTACCTACTGTGGTCAAGCTTGCTGCCAATAAACTCTCCAACTTTGCATTTTGCTTTGTGTCTCTGTTACCTAAGCAGTTTTTCTTCAGTGGTGGCATTTTTTCATGTAAAAGTGAATCCATATAATATATCTCCATTGACACTTTCCAAAATAAAATAAAACAAAACACAAGAACATCTGATTAAGTAATTGAGAAATCGATTCCCATATATACAAAATAGGAATTGGCGTGATTGGGCTGTGGCTGCCATGTCGTCCTTGAGATAGGACAGATCTTTAGTTTATTTGCTTCCCCAGCACTGAACAGCCCTGCTTTGCTACCTCTGTACTATTACAATTGCCCGCTAATTGGATTTTGATCTCCAATGTATATTCTCATTAGATAATTTGAACATTGTAGACAGATTTGTTTTCACAAAGCCTTGTTGTTTATTGGATAACTACCTGGTTCAAAATCATTCAGTTTATTCAAAACAAACAAACAAACAAACAACACCCACTTTGTTATAGGTACTATGGCAAAGCCTCAGGGCTATAGCAGAATGGTGTCATATTTCTATAGGGTCAACGAGGATATAAACTTTTCCCTGAGAGAGCAGTGGCTTTTGTTAAATGGCATAACGTCTGGTCTCTAGTCTTAACTAGTCCTGACTATTTTTAACATTCTTGCCTTCACCCAGGTTTCTGGCCACTTCTCCCACTGAATCTGCCACAAGCTCTTTGCTCAAGTCCAGATGGCCTGTCTCTTGCAAACAGTTACTGTGGACATTGTAGAGCCTCTGCTTACAACTATTCTTTGAACCACTTTCCGTTATAGGGAATACCCGTTTTTATTTTCTGTCTTTCTAGATTCTGCCTGTTTTTTAAAGATTAGGTTTTTTCTCACCCTCACACATGACTACTTCAGCCTAGGGTAATCTCTTCCTTCTCTGATTTTATTTTTTTTTTTAGCACTCTTCATCTGCTGGCTTCTTTCTTGAATCTTGTCAATCAGAAATTTAACAGAAACCCCCATTTTCAGAATCCATAGCCCCTGAATCTATTTCCCTAGCCTATTTTGTATTGAGTTGGGGCTTCAGATCTGCATAGATTTAAATTTGAACCAAGAATTTACCAACTACTTACTACCAACTTTGAATATAAATTTCTCATTTATAAAATCAAGATGATAACACTTACCTTTTATTCAAGTTATTGTGAAGAATAATGATATGGTGTATATACAGACTCTGCCAGTTGCTATGCATTCAGTAAACACCTTTGTTGGACATATGATCCTTGTTCAAAATGTCCATGCTTAGAAAATGTTCTTGGGTTCAAAAAGCTCATAATGTTTTTTCTACTTTTGGTTTATAGGATTAATACATTAAAAATACTATCATGTTTTATTGGTCCAATAATTTTGTTGTGCCTGTGTTGCAATAATAACCGTCCTTGCCTTGGTAGCCTGGCTAGTAATGGCTCATGGAGTTAGGTAGATGAGTTGTCTTAGACCGCATGTCTCCGTGGATGTTTTGAACAGAGCCAAATGTCCGCTCATCGTAACTGTTAGCAATTACTGTCAGTTTCAGTTTCTATCACCTTTCATTAGTTTATTTAGAGATACCGGAACATGAAAGTCAACTTAGTTAACTTCCTCCATTTTCTATTACTGTCTCTCTTAAAGCTACCTTTTGCTTCTTCCCAATAAATTAGCAAGTGGATATAACTTTATACCATAGATTATTCCAATAAAAAAAAAACAGAAAATCTTTATACTTACGAGAAAAACAAAAATTCCTCGAAAGACTGCAAAGGAGTTAAATTCTCAAGTAATATAAATTACTTTGCATTCCTCAGAATGGAACCCTATATTGGTGGTTTTCTTCACTGAAACACTGATGTGCTTTTATGCTGACGTAAATGATATAGTTGCTGAAACTTCTATCCAAAGTGTTTTATTTATGTGGGTCAATTTATATTATTCTTATACTTCTATTCATTATAACTTGAATCTTGAGTACTTCTTAAACAATTATTATTTGTATCACATTTGTATGTTTAGACACTAATAGTGACTTGCATTTTACACACGCAAGGGAAGAAAGAGAACAGATCTCGTTTATCTTAACATTTACATTTTCTCCTATTTGATTTATATGTTTTATCAGGTTGCTTTCCAAACAGCTAAATATTGTTATTCCCTTATATGGATCCTAATCAATTTCGTGCATTTTAAGTCAACTAAATTTTTGGAGTTTGCCATCTTACATTGTAATATGAGCATGAACTAAACTTCTGTTTCTAGTACCTAAAGAAAAAAACTGGAAAACTGGAACATAGTCATACTGATTTTGTTGAGACATTGCGGGTACCTTCTTGGCATAGAAATTATTAAAGATTTTTGATGTTTACTATCATTTCAGGGTTAAATGTAGTTTATGGTATCCTAATTCTTACCAAAAAATTAATTAGTATTATGATTTTATTACTTGGATGCTACAGTGACATATGAATTTTCTGTGTAAGGACAAAACCAACCGAAGTTAATTCAGTTTTATATGTTTAACTCAAACATAGTATGGTATCCAAATTTTGAAAAATTAAAAAAGGAAATCCTTAAAAAAACTTAGAAGTAACAGAATGCAGTGTCTCTAATTATATTTCATGATGCCAAGTAAGCAAATGTTTTTTTTTACCTTTTGTTATTTAATATACTTATTTTAAAATCATTTTAGCAACAATAAATATTGTCTCTCATACCTAGAATTGATCAAAATCTGAAACTAGTCTAAATTATTTTTAGTGTTAAAGAAAACCAGATTAGCTTTAGAAAATTTATGTGTGTGAGGCACAAAGAGTAACATCTCTTAAGAAAGCACACTGCATTGTCTAAGACTAAATTTACCAGTACTAGGAAATATTAAAACAGAAAATCTAGAGTTATTTTAGAGCATCAGGAGAGAAGTACTTATCATTGAAAATAGCATCATAGAAATCTGAGAGAGATCTGGAAGGTTATTCTTCTTAATATCGTCATTTTCGTGAAATTAAAGATAAGCAGTTGCTTCAAAACACACTTGCAAACTAGGACAGCGAAGGATCAGATGGAGAGTGGATCTGGAATTTAACAGAAGGGCCGCAGGGGGAGAATGAGGAGGAGACAGCACCCAAGTCTGTGCTAGGATATGTCAGCTGAAGGTCTAAAAGAAACCACTGGTGATACTACCTATACCATTCTTTCTCTCCAGAAAATAAGAAAAGCACTAGCTTTCTTCCCACTCCCCACCCCCACAGAAGTGTCCCCTGTACCAGAAAAGGATTCTACAGCTGTACCTAAGCTCCTAGTGCCCATATCATCCAAGGATCAACAAATGTAACCTATGTCTGGCTGAATAGTTATCACATTACTTTTTGGAGAAGTAAAAAACAACAACAAAAAACAAAAAAAGCTTTCTTCTTCCTAATTCTTTAATGCAGAATAATTTCATGGCACAATTCAAAGTCACATCTACGTGAGATCCACCTGTCACTAAATGCGTGGCTGAGAATAGATTCTATCCTGCATGCAGAAAGCAGAAGAGCCCAGGGTTTGAGAAGTGGTTGAGAAGGAGGTGAGCTGGACTAGAGAAACGACATGCAGAAAAGGAGTCCAGAAACCCCGAAATAAAGTATGCTTCTGCATAGTTTTGACACTGTTTGTCTTGAACCATGAGCAGACAAATGGAGGTTTATGCAGAGAAATTTTCTCATGAGTAGTATTGCGGGCACAACACTTTCCGTAAGTGTTCCTTTGAATAGAGCAAAATCCACCAATTGATGGAAAAATGATTCATTTTGATTTTGATTGTTCATCGGGGTAACTTTTTCAAAAAATAGCATTTCGCAGAAGATACATGGACTGAGATGTGATGATGTTCAGAGAACTTTTAAAGAAAACTTTGTCCTGGAAGAGCCAAATATTCTTACTGTTTTAGCACCAATAAGGGATTAGATTTCTGCTGCTAAGAATCAGACGCGTGTGACCAGGAGCAGTGTTAAAGAGGGGCGAAATTACTGAAGTTTCTAGCAGCGTCTCAACTTCTGGTGGTAGCCGGAAGGTAATCTGCCTTTCAGTCTTTGTAGGACAAGATTTGCTTGAGTGCTTTCTGGCATGCTGGGGCCTCCCCTTTGTGTATAGTACGCATGATTTAAAAGAAGCTGTGTCAGCACTGATTTATACATTGACAGCTAAGGATATTAAGATATGGGCAAACATACAGCTCACCCTTTTACAGATTAACCTGGAGACTGCATTAGGCAAATTTGATAGCATTAAAAGATTTTGCCAATTTGTCTGGGAACAATTTCTCTTTTGTAGTGTGTCAAGTGTAACACTTCATGCCATTGTACTAATTTAAATGGCTTTGATCAATTGTTCAAGGGGTTAGAGAATAGTAGTGTAGATATATATTTAGCACTTTAAAATAAAAAAAAGGTTATTAACTTAATTGTTAAATGAATTTAATCTGTAAAAATCAAAGGTGCTCAAGAATGTGTTTTCTTGGAACTGCAGCAGCCGCATTATATCAGGAGGCTTTAAAAGTCTTCTTAGAAAATAAAATTATACTTCTGCATTACTTCCCAATAAGTAGAAATGCTTTAGGCTAATTATAGTAGCATGGATGGTAGCTACTATTTGGGAGAAAGCTTTAGTTTATAAAAGTAATAAAATTGTATCTTCTCCAGGGTTTGCCTTTTTTTGTATTACATGTCCTAGATTGTATCATTTGCATGACATCAAGGTAGTCCCGTGTATGATTGTGTTCCCTAGAGACCTTCTTAAAAATGAGATGTATATTTCATGAGACATTCTCTATGTACATAATTTCTAAAGTAAGGAAGAGGTCCCTCTGGATTAAATCATTGCACCTTTATTCAGTAGTCTTATGAGAGAAAGAGCTATTCTATGGGAATGTTTAAACAGTCTTTTTTTTTTTTTTTTTTTTCTTTTTTAAAGTAACAGACCTCAGATGTTGAATTAGCCCTTTTGGTGAATTCCACACTTGAAACAAAGGCGAGATTCATTGGGATCATAGCCTAACCCCTGTATATTGCATGTAGAGCTGACAACTCATCTGACTATTTCATCAAACATTCCATGTGTATTTCAAGTGAAACATTTAAATACTTTTTCTTTACCAGAATAATAATATCACTGTGTCAAACTAATCGATTTAAACAACTGCTTATTTGTAAAAACAAAATGAAACAAACAAAAATAACAATCAGATAGGACAGATAGGATTTAGTACTTAGCTCTTCATTTTAACGAAGTCAATTCCTTAGCATGAATAAAAAAAATTTTAATTCCAAAAACAAGCAGCAGGAAAAAGTAGACTTAACCAAGTTTGAAGCAGCTTTATTTTCATCTTTGAATTTGAACAAATGAGTACTTAAACTACAGACGAGATTTATTTGTTGGAATTTTGTGTTATTTGGAAAGCTGTTACAGATTTTAAACTTTTTACTGTAGATTTAGATAGTGTTTCAACGACGTTGCTGCAGTATATATTTTGTAGTATTTGGGACTGAAACTAGCATCTTGGAGAAAAGCAAATTTTTAAAAATTTGTTAATACTTTAAAAATTTATTTTCTGAGTAGTATAATTCGAGAAGTTCCTTAGCCGAAAAGTATGCCGTATTTACAGTTCGGAGAATTCACATATAATGATAAACAATGCAAATTATGAGAATAGTAAAACTTGATGTAGAAAAACTGCTAGCTTCCTGGTGGGGAATGGCAGGAAGATATGTGGGACATCATTTCTCTTTCTCGACTTGGAGTTCTCGAAGGAAAACTGCTTTTAAAAGGAGAAAATCTAAAAGTAGTCTCGCTCTTTCTTGCCAAGGATAGTGAAATTAACATGCAGCTGGGCTTCTCTGATAAATGGATTCTGTTAGGTCACTGAGGGGGTGCATGTGACATTAAGTGATTTACAGTCCTTTACCTTAATGAAATTGTTTCAGCAAGATGACGCTGAAAGCTCTTAATGGATAGCTTTTCTTGATGTAATGAAATTGCATTCCTATGGCATTTAATATAAGGTGCAGTTATTATTTACAGGAGCTTTCCAAGGGCTGCTATTTGCACAGACAGTTCAGAACAAAAAGAGATTTCAGTGGCGGCATTGAGGCCAGAATGGCTCGTGACATTCTTGAGCAGATGAGTGTGTTCGTGAGAGCATTTCAGTTAGTGCAGCCAGGGCTTCCTAGACCCTTCAGGACACTTCCTCTCCCCTAACCCTGCTGGTCTTCGGCCTTTTACATATATTCTTCTAATCTATTTAACAGGCAACTGGATTACAACCAGATCAGCTGTATTGAAGATGGGGCATTTAGGGCTCTCCGGGACCTGGAAGTGCTGTAAGTACCGCTTATTTCTCTCACTCTTTTAAAGGGAGCTTTGTGTCTGGGGAGTGCTAATGTGCAAGCTTATCCGCTAGCTTAAAACCTAGTGTCAAATGGTCTTCTAAAGAGATAGCTTAAATCGTCAGAGTGAAAAAAAGAGGAGTCCAAGTGTGTGTGTGTGTGTGTGTAAAACCTTGCATATCATATCCGTATGTTTAGGTAAAATTTTCTATTTAAGAAGGGCACTCACATGTTCACATATATATTGTCCTTGAAGTGTTTCTCCTTATAATAAAATATTCTCATTCACAGGATTTGTGAGAATTCCTAGAATTGCTAAATATTAAGACAGCATCAGTCGTATAGGAAAAATGACAACAAAACATAAACCTCTTAGTAGCTGATATGTCGGTGTATTTTGTAGTTGCTGTGCAATGGAGACATTTTCTCATTTTAAGATGTCACTTTTAACCAGATAATGTCATCTTTGTAAGGTTATTTCAAAATCTACTTTCTAATTTTAATGAGTTGCCCATTCGTGCAGTTATTATTTACAAGAGCTTTCCAAGGGCTGCTATTTGCAGACAGTTCAGAACATAAGTCCATTTTAAAGTCCTTACAACTGACTTAGTAAAGCAACCCAGAGATTAGAATTATAATTGGCATCCTCT
>NW_006441953.1:22096429-22102126 GCF_000325575.1 Pteropus alecto | reverse complement strand
GTGGCTGACATAATTGGTTGGAGGTAACTGAGTTATCTCTTTGACTTAGTAAAATAATTTTAATGAAATTATTAATTGTAATAAAAATAGTTTTAATGAAAACTAGAATTACTAAAGCCATTTACGGTGACTAATTATTTCTGGAATTTTTACCAAAGATTCACATTTCCAGCTTTTTAAATATACTTACAAATTCCTCCTCTGAATAAAATACTTTTTTATACTATAAGTTGTCTCTGACTCAGTTTATTCAGATATACAAAATTGAACTAAATATTAAGAGTTTTTGAAATTTTAGTTCATATGATAAAAGTTATTTAGAAATCATGAAATCCTCCAGGAAAGAAAGAATATTCCATTGTTTTATAAACTGAGTTTGTGGAATGGGATGTAATACTGAAAAAAAGTTTAAAGTTTCAACTGGAATGGTTTGTTTTAGCAATATTTTCTTTTTTTTAGGGGCAAAAATTTATTAGAAAAGCGGTAACACTCCACAGACAGAGCAGTGGTCTCCTCTCAGAGGCAGAGAGCGAGAGGGACTAGCAATATTTTCTGTATGATTTTGGTTTTAATTGTGAATAATTGGCTAGAATTTCTAGCTGCATTATGTGTTGTTATTAATCGTTTTTAAAAACTTATGTAAGAATAAGTTGATTGAGATAAATTGTGTTATAAGAATATGTACTGTTTTCTAGCCACATGAGAAATCACCTTTGTTTCTGTCTTGATAACAGTCTAACTTTTTCTACAGGAAAAATATTTGAAGTGCTTATCATACACATTATAGTTATAAGGCCACTTTTTAAACTGTATTCCAGAACCGTTTTTAATATATGAAGCTGACTGACGCTGTTCCAGTGTCAGAATAATTCAGATACAACTATTTCGTGAGAGTAGTTGGATGTCAAAACCATAGTCGGTGCCACCAAACTTTGTGTGTGAGGAGACTACCACCAGTGTTATGTGACTGAATGGAGCTGATCAAGCCAAAAATCACTGTTCCTGAGTCAGTGCTCCTAACTAGGAATATGAATGATGCCAGTCATTTTATGGAAATTTTGCTGAGTGTTTTGAATCAAGTAAAATTCACTAAAGTACTCTGTTATTAAGTAAATGAGCTTAAATACTTATTAGATATGGAATAATTCGTATATATAATCAGTATATGTTAAGTACTCTCTCTACGTCTCTATATATATTTATATATAGAGAGAGAGAGAAATCTATGTGCAAAGCACAAATGCAGTAACTATTCATTTGCTTATTTGTTATAAACTAATATTATTTTGCAGAAGCAGTAAAATCATAAAAACACCATCACTTCCTACATTTTATTTGTCATGATAGCAAAATATCTAAAAGGTGTCTTTAGCAAGACCCACTATCATAAACATACCAAAGAGTGACATTTTATAGTTCATGGAATTAAAATAAAAAAATCTAAACTGTTGAAAACTCTTCTGAGGACCTAAAAGAAGTCTCAAAGGGATATATAAGGGTCAGAGTTCGATTAAAAAAATATTAAAATTAGTACAAAAATACAAGAAAATATGAATTTCTTTCAAAATTATTTAAAAATTTTATGTTAAAATTTTATAAAGTCAAGCAGACATTCACTTAATATATGTTAATTTTTAAATCCTCATAATTCATTCAACCTTTAGAGAAATTAATTGACGAAGAATTTAATGCAATATTGGATGCATTACTGAAAGGACAGGGATTCATTAGGCTCAAATCTTCTGTCAAGGAAATCAGAAGTTCACCTATTATGAACATTGGGTCGGGAGCTGTTTTTTCATAGAGTTATCTTCCTAAGGGTTTTGGAAAGAAAGTTCTCCATTTTGCTTATTTTTTACCATTCATAACTCTAGGATATATTGCCTCATAATGTGGAAATAATGAAGGAACACTAATTTGCACATCACCTTCAATTTCAGATTCCCAAGGATTTCGATTTTTAAAAAATTTGATTTCATTAGCTATTTGTGAATGTATGACTATACGGAGGCCAAACGGAAGAACATGGGAGTAAATCATTCTTGGCCATTGATGACAATTTATTAGTTTAGGATATATATTAAGGTACAGAGAATGAATAAAGTTTAAGAAGGAAAAGTTAAGGTAGATGAGAGCAAGGAGGAAGTTTATGACTTGTATATTTGTGGCCTTATTATGGAATTCTGATTGATAGGATTTAGAACTTTTTTCTTTTCTTGATATGAAGATATCAAAAATAACATCGAACACCAAATCTAGATCAATGGTTTCTTTTTCTTTGTACTCTAGACTGAGAAATGAAATATATTCCTTGAGTTGCTAGTTTTAGATAGTTTATTTTTTTCTTTTCTATTAAATGGGCATAATTTAATTGAATTGAAACATAGTAACTCATATCCATTAAATATCAGACTCTCTGCCAATTCCTATGCTTGGCACTAAGAGAATAAGAAAAAAAAATCAAGATCTAGATCTGAGAGGGCCTCTGTGATTACCAAGACCAACGGTTTATATTTATACACTCTGATGTTCTTTGTACAAGAATACGTCTCATTACAAAGAGAAAATATTAAAGTTTGACATAGAAATAGACTTTCATATGGAAAAACGTGTTCACAAATAAAGAAGTATAATATATAAATTCTCATTGTTTCAGAACAGGAATTGATCATGACCATAGCATACACATGTCATTATATCTAATTAAAACATATTTATTATTCAATTTTAAATCATTTAATTTCATTGGTTCCCATATTGCTCCGTTACCAAGTATTAGTATCAATACAGCTTTGCCAGCATCAATGCTGAATAAAAATACTAAGATGATTTATTTCTTCAGTTGTGTTATAAAAACTAACATTTTGAGAGGAGACTTCAAATTGATAGCCACCAGCTCCAGCATTAAATGAAACTCTTTTGTGTGGAATCATAAGAAATTATAGTTCAAAATTAATGTGAGTCTGCTGCATGTGAATAACTTAAAAAAATATCCCCAAAGTCACATTTTAGTATGCTACGTACTTTGAAGATTTTTCACTATATAAAGTCAGCATAAATTTTTAGGGTGGGAAAAGGGGTCATTTGAAAGCAAATCCCTTTGAGAAGTGAAACCTTTTAGTGCAAACATCAGGATATATTTTAATGGTGTTTGAAAAAACTCTCATTTCACTTGAGTACAGGGAAAATGCTACAGGCTTTTAGATAACATGAGCTAACCAATTCAGTGCTTTATAGGTCCTTCATAAAGTGTTTTTTCCCCCCCGCCTATGTGACTTAATTCAAATCACTTGGATTAGTTCTTATATCTCTCAATGCACAACCAGAGAGTAAAGGGAGTCAATGCGTGTTCTAGATATGTGGCTGTTGTGCCCTACTTTCCTAAGTTTAAATTAATCCCTCAACCCCTGACCACCCCACACCTCAGCATCAACAACTGCAGCCACCAGCTGGCCTAACGTGGCCTCACGAATAGACCTTGCTCAGCCCAAACAGACTCGGACCATATACTCATTGAAATATTTGAGTTAGTTCCCAATATTTAAAAATTAGGAAGATTGATCTAAAAATTTCCATCTCTTGCTTCTCTTGAGAAAAATCCGATTGTTTGGCAGCCTTCCATTATAGCTCAGCAACAGTCGGTCGGAGCTGAATATTAGCTGCTGCAAAGGGGAACATCATTGCTAGCTTGCTAAGGTCCTCCTTGGTCCCAGCTGTCTGTCGAATCTTCTCTATCTCTCTTTCCCATTGTCTTTCTGTATATTTGCCTACTTCTCTCATGTGTGTTCCCTTCCTGGCCTCTGTAGGCAAGTGAATTTGCAAGCTCTTAATTCACCCCCTTCTCCAACATCAAAGTTGTCCACCTGGGCCGTTGATCCCATCTTTCTCGCCTCCCTCAGCAACTTGCCCTGTTTAGTCAGCACCCTATGGCTTCTATACACTGGAGACATTTGCCATCTTCACACTGTGGTCACACACTCCTGGGATAGGTGTCTTCTCACTTTCTTGTCACAGCTAGACTTCTCTGAAGGGAGAAAAAAAATTCTTCTCAATCTTATTAACTCCTAAGTTTTTGTAACTTGTGTAATTCATCTTGCCAGTTGGACTATATGCTTTTTTGTGGATAGGTTTGATAAGCCTGATTTGTTTTTATAATATTCCCATTATCATAAAAATAAGAGCCATTCATATAAAAATAAGAGCCAGACATATTAGATGAATTAATGAGGAGGAGGAGGAGGAGTAGAAATAGTAATAATAATGGAATGTGTTAGGGGAAAAGTAGCAAAAAACTGAACCAAACAAGAGTTATACTTATTTTCACCATATCTCACTTGACCATCCATCTTTCTGACTCTAGCTTCAAGAAGCCATGATCACTAACATGTATCACTAAAAAAAGGACAGGATTTGTGGCTTCAACTAAAAACTGTTAGAATATAGTAAGCTCTTAAGCAACTGCTACAGCATGTCACTTCATCCACACCCAATGCAAGTACCAAATATGGATATCGTTCTTACGGAAATTTCAACAGTGGCTGATGTCTACAGTAAAGAATAATTAGGAGGATTTTGTTTCAGGACCTGACAACCGATTCTGTGCTATCGCTATGAGATTTTAGTTGGAGATTTCATATATGTCCATTTACTCATGGATATTAATTATACATCGTTCCCCTCTAAGAAAATATAACTGCTTATTTTTCAATTGTGACTGTCTTGTGTTCATTTCTTAACCAATATCAGAAATAGACATGCATGTGTGCCCACAGTGCATGTCGCAACATGTGAACAGTCAAAGATGCTATGTCTAAAGCCATAAATTTGTGATCTTTAATAAAACGATGTGTAGCAATATGTTAAAGTATAAAATTTATTTATCATCTTGTTTATAACAATAGCACATTCTTTACGCTGTCTCAGGTAGTTGTTTTGTATAAACATAAACTCTAGAAGTTTTTATTTTTTTATACAGGATGATTAATAAATTTCATATCTAAAATTTCTAACTTTTTTTTTATTCCACAGCACTCTCAACAATAACAACATCACCAGACTTTCTGTGGCAAGTTTCAACCATATGCCTAAACTTAGGACTTTGTAAGTAGTCACAATATACATATGAAGGTCAATTTAATCAATTAATGGTTCCCTTTAAGTACTATTTTTAGTAAGCAAACACCAAGACCACTAGTAGAAAACACCACTTTTTTTTAAAGTTTTGGATATTTGAGTAAATTAACTATTCTGAAAACTTGAAAGCTTTCTTTAAATGGTATGTGTTCTGGGAAGTTTGAGGGGAACATTTATTTTGAGCTGTTGTGGAGGTCACATTTCATTAAGAAATGGAAGACTCCTTGATTGGCTGTCAGAAATGATAAATGGTAAATCTTTATGATTTTATTACTGTACGTCACACAAACCTAATAAAGCTAAACTGGCTCTCCAACATTCTTTGTAACGTAAAATTACAGCATAACCCTCTAGTGCTTCTATAATTAAGGTCGTGTCAGCATTTCTATTTAAAAATATCTTTTCAGGAGTTACAGATGGACATTAAAATATTTTAGGTGAATAAAATGGTTCACTAATAAAGTATTTACTACAGCTATGTTTTTTTTTTATTCTTGGAGAAGAATAAATCCTTAAAACCGGGGTGGGGATATTTAGTTAAAGCATTTTCGGAGATAAATCTCA
>NW_006441953.1:22073052-22096353 GCF_000325575.1 Pteropus alecto | reverse complement strand
ATATATTATACAGTATGTGAGAAACTGTGGCAAACATAACCAAAGCATTAGATTTCTTGAAAAACTATGTGTTTTTTTAAGTGGGGTACATGTATTTTGATTGAGTTTTCAAAATACTTTTTATTTTACAACAGTTTATAACTGGAAAAATTACATTTATTTTCTCTTTAATAAAAAATCAATTGAATTGCAAGATTTTTCATAAATTAGTTAATACCAATCTTAATGCTATTTTTCTCACTAAAATATAGCTATATATGCAATAATCCATCGTTATGATTTCCTTGGAATATGATTTAGCAAATTAAAACAATTCTAAAAGTATATAGACATAACTAAATGTTTTCTTAGAGTTATCAGATTGAGACTAATCTGACCAAATTAACAGCCAGGTTCACTGAAACTATATTTGATGAAATTTGTTTCTCATTAACTTTTGTTAATTTTTTAAAAAACAAATTGATCAAGCTTTCATTTCTTGCAAAAATAAGGCCACTAAGACTCTAAAATCATTCATCACCTGCATTTTTGATACTGTGCCTTATTTTCTTATTTTATAAGTTCGTCTTACCAGGTTTTTAAATTTTATGTTCTATTGTTATTTCAGATTTGTGTGCATGTAACTGAATCTTGTAATGTGCTTGGTTTAGATGGAGATATTTAAAGGACAATTAAGTAGACATGTGCTATGTGACTTCCAAAGGATGCCACTCTGAGCTCCATGCTAACGGAGCCAGAGGTCACTTAACTTTCCCGAAATGTAGCTTTTTGTTCTAGTTTAGTTTTGATGCTGTCTAATTTTGATGCAAGATAATTCCATATCTACAAGCTTAAGGAGTGTGTAAGATAGTCATGTAACTAAATTCCCTTGCTTTGGTTGTTTCATCATTCTATATTATCACTGCTACTTAAAAATTCCATTTTTATGGTCCAATTATCTTTCTGGACTGAGTTCCATGTTTTAATATCCATTACTGTTATTGGGTTAGAATTGAGTACATCAGCTAAAAATGGCTAAAATGGTATTACTATGTCGTAGATGATTCTGGGAATGATGCTTTGATTTATAGCTTTGGATGTCCTTTTCTTTAGTTTGAGAAAACATAAAAGCCAGTTTGAAGTCATTTACCTAATTTAGTGGATACATTTGTCTGATATTTTATTAATGGAGAAGTGCTATTTGCTGCTTGGACGGGATCCACAACCTGGTGTGGATCTCTGCCAACACAGAGGGGGCTCGCTTAATTCCTTCACTCCCTCCCATTTATGCCTTTTAATTTTAGTGTCCACTCTTTGAAGATAGATCTTCAAGACCCAAAAGCTGCTAATTCCTTTTTCTGATATTAAACAAAAAGAAGGAAATCAGTAGAGAGATGGGCAAGAAGTGTTTTATATTGAATTATTGAGCAAAAAATGAAAGTGGCCTAAAAACGATTTGAAAGCAGTTTCTGCAGAGACTAAAAATGGCAGGAGTAACTAAGAATTCAAACTGGGAGCCACAACTTTTATTAACGTGCCTCCTAGCCCTAACCCGCCTTTTACCTCCTCATTCCCCCATGAAAATTAGCTGTTAGTATGTCTGGACTGCAGAGAATTTGCCTTGGACTTATTTGTTCTCTCTATCCTTTAGAATGAACACAGGCAAAAGATTGTTTTGGTTGTATCGAAGCTGCTTTACATTTGTTTAGCTCAGAGATAAAAGAAGAGAGACTTCATTCTGTGTTTTAAACCATTTTAACTTCTAGATAGATAATTAGATTGGAAGTTGCTAAACTCAATCTACTTATAGGTGAAGAAATAAAGCTATATATTATTACTAAAGCATTTTCCAAGTTTTGGAATAACTGTGTTCTGTCTTCTCGCTTTCAACTTCTTTCCTCTCCTTCAGTCGCCTCCATTCCAACAACCTGTATTGTGACTGCCACCTGGCCTGGCTGTCTGACTGGCTGCGTCAAAGGCCCCGAGTGGGCCTCTACACCCAGTGCATGGGCCCCTCCCACCTGAGGGGCCATAATGTAGCTGAGGTTCAAAAACGAGAATTTGTCTGCAGCGGTAAGGGAGCAAGAACCTTTGTGTTGTCGTGTTTTTGGATGCTGTCATGTAAGAAAACCGGAAAATGTGCACGCTTTACAGGTTTCAACAATACCATCTAACGTGTGTGATTGTGCACTGATCGCTCTATGGAAATCCTCTGTTTTAACGATGATAATAACATGTTCTAAGACATTCGTGCACAGTTCGTAATTACTGATTACTTGTACCGAAGGTATGGTGAAAGACTTTTCAGTTTTCACTCCAGGGGAAATATAGGAAATCCCTAGATTTTAGTTCTATTTGCTACTCATTATTTTCCCTTTAAGTAATCATTTATATCTACTTTTATGTTAACAATTGGAAGTATGATTAATTATTCCTGGATCTCTGCTGGGAAATTCAAAAAGTAACTCGATGGTAGTTGCAGAGTGACAAAATACTTTTCGTGTATACATATATACTAGTGGTTCAGTTCTACTTAAAAGAGATAAATGACTAGCTTTAGTAACAAAAATCTGAAAACTGAAATGAGACATTGGCTAGTAGGTGACATTTACTTAGTTATTTCTTTGTGCTTATGTACAAATCTAAGTATTTTACACATATTTATCTCATTTCACCTCCCTCATAATTGTAGAAAAATGTAATAGTATCTTTTTAACCATTTTTAAAATTTTTATTTTTTAAATTATAATTGACATTTAATATTGTTTTGTATTAGTTTCAGGTGTACAGCATAGTGGTTAGACATTTATATAATTTACAAAGCATTCCCCTAGGTCTAGACCCATCTGACACTGTACATAGATATTACAATATTATTGACTATATTTCCTATGCTGTACTTTACATCCCCAGGACTATTTTGTGACTACAGAATTGTACTTATTACTCCCTTCAACTTTTTCATCCAGCTCCTCTAACCCCCCTCCCATCTGGCAACCCAATTTGTTCTGTATATCATTGAATCTGCTTCTGTTTTGTTTGTTCATTTATTTTGTTCTTTAGATTCTACATGTAAGTGAAATTATATTATCTTTATATTAGAGATTAAAAAGCTGAGAAAAAGATGCTAAATAACCATGTCCAAGGTTATATAGTTGAATTTAAGAATCTCAACCTAGGCAGTCTGATTCCCGAGAGAGAGAGATTCAGATATATTTATAAAATTGTATATAAATGTATTGATCCATATTAAAATATAATTTACTCTTTTTTTATATTTTTATTTGTTTTTTAAAAATTTTATTTTATTGTTTCAAGCATACAATACACTGGTTAGACATTTATATAGTTTAAAAAACGATCCCCCTAATTGCTCTTTCTCTCCTCTGGCTCTCCACCTAGCCATTACATTAATGCTAACTGGATTAAAGGCTTAAATGTAAGACCGAAACCATAAAACTTCTAGAAGACAACATAGGCTGTAAAGTCTCTGATATTGCTAACGGTCATTTCTTTTCAGATGTAATCTACTTTATAAATATAGGGTTGGTTCTGCCTCAGAAGTATCTGTTCAAATTACAATAAAAGACATTTAAAAAAATGTATGTACTACATCATAAATAGCTAACAGTTTCTTAAAAAAGAAGTAAGATGATATGCTAGTATAGGATTCTAAGTTATTGTTATCTTTTAGTCCTTTTTATGTATTTGCCCACACTTTTTATAACTGAAACAAAATTTTTTTATGATGTCATGGAATGTTCTCAATAGGTCTGATTGCTTTATAAAAAAAAATAATGAAATGACTAACCATTCGTTATAACCACTTTTTTCTCTCTTCGCTTCTCCTTCCCTGTTTTCTAGACGAGGAAGAAGGCAAGTTCACGCTTCTTTTTTAGACTGAGACTATTTTTGTAAACCTTGAGAGCTTGTTGAGGGTTGGGTCAGGAACTAGCCTGCAGCCTCTCTTCCTGGCGTCTGCCTCCACCCAGGTTCTCCCCTGCAGAGTCGAGAGGGCTGTCCCTGAGCCAGTAACCATGCTCGCAGGTTCTCATTTGTTATCATTCGAACAATAAAATCTCATTTCAAAATAGCTCTGTTTCCAAATAAGGAGTAATGAAATTATATACCTGCAGGTAACCACTTGTGCTAAAATTCTAGGCCATGCAAAGGCAAAAACAAAAACAACATATCGACTAAATTACAGAATGACATGTTATAAATTATTATAATAACTTCAAAGAAAATGGTACTTTTGAACCTATCCAGACATTAAACAGCATGATCTAATATTTCTCCACACTTATCGGCACATGATTACTTATTTAGACTCAAGAGGGAAATTTTACTGTTTTGTTTTTTTTTATTTTTGAGATAAAGAAAGTTAAGCTATATAAGTTCAATAAAGACCAAGCTCTATTTAAGCTTATTAGGAATGGAATACCGATTAGTCTGAAGTTGCTGCTTTTTTTTGGAATTCAGAATACTTTTGAATAGAAATCTAGTTTCTAATCTGAATTTAGCCTTTCTCACGATTATTTCAAGTCTTAAAAATTATCTTTACAATTACTTTTTAAAATCTCATTTGCTTCATCTGAGCATTAACCCCAAAATATAAATTCATGCTTCCATAACTATATTTTAGAAAGACAGGCCCATTTTATCATCAGGTACTGAGAGAAATGTATTTTTGTTAATTGACATGCTTTGTTATTTGAGATAAGCTTGCATGTTTTACAGCTATTGTTTCAGGAGGGAAAATATAATTGCTGTGTGTTTCTTTTTCAGGTCACCAGTCATTTATGGCTCCTTCCTGCAGCGTTTTGCACTGTCCAGCTGCTTGTACCTGTAGCAACAATATCGTAGATTGTCGTGGGAAAGGTCTCACTGAGATCCCCACGAATCTGCCTGAGACCATCACAGAAATGTATGTGCCCTGAAATTCCCTCTTATCCCTCCACCTCCCCAGTGACCCAAACCATGACTTTCCTTAGGAGATTCCCAGGTTATCAAAGGCAGATCTGATCAATTAGCTTAGACAGATGGTCCTTTCAAACTGGTATTGACTCTTACTCTGTTTAATTAAATATCTTGTTGAGGTGTCTGAGATTTGTTTTTGTTTTGTTTTGTTGTTTTTTGTTTTTTGTTTTTGTTTGTTTTTAATCAAGGTAGAATGAAAAGGAATGTATTTTAAGAGTAAATAGTGCCTTTCCTTCCCTTGAGAAGGGATTATTAGGCTATTTAGGAAAAACTAAGAATGGCTATACCTAGTCTGACCCTTTGGGCCTGTAGATCTGCCCCTGTCTATTTCTAGGCTGGAGTAGGAGAAATAAAAGAAGGGCTCAGATGGGATAATAAATCATAGAAACAAGATAACTAGACAGTGTTCTGTCGCCTCCAGAACTCACATTTTATAATGCAGTTTCACTACATTGTTTGAACTGTTGTATAGTCCGCCACAGAGTGTATAAAAGAATATTATAAAGAAGAAGTATGAGATATTTAAATTAATGAGCACTTTAGCCTATCTGAATCAATGTTAAATCCATCAAAAGTTAAATTCTCTTGACAAAGTATTTTATACCTGTTTTGTATGCAACTGCTGTGTACATTTGTCTTTGCCAAACATAAGCCATGTGGATAAAACAAGGTCATGTAAGATGTGAAATGGACTGCTTTTACCATCTTGAGAAATAAGCATTAGGGAAAATCTTTACTTCAATATCCATTAACTTAGAAAGCGCCTTTTAACCACCCAGCCTATCATATTATTGTTTTAAAGATCAATTCTAAATTTTAACTAAATAAATGTCTTTGGGCATTTTTAGTCCAAATAATAAAATAGGACCAACTTCTTAAGATATAAATTTACATAGTAGGCACAAAAAAAAAAGTTATTTTTTAAACTATTTATTCTTTGTTTATTTTATTTTTATTAAATTTATCGGAGTAACATTGGTTAATAACATTATCTAAATTTCAGGTGTGCAACTTTATAAATGACCTCTGTATACTTTATTGTATACTCACCACTCAAAGTCTAGTCTCCTTCCATTTTTTCACCAATTAACTGCTCTAATTTATTTTATATGAGAATAACCTTAATTCGCAAGACTGACTGACATTACTTTCAAGTATTTAATGTATGCTTTAAAATGTGCCTAGAGCTTTGCAGTATGAGACAGGATTCTCTGTGGGAACTCTAGAATCTGTGGAGATTTGACACAGACATGGAATGATGTCTGCACATAATATTATTCTCATAAAATTTTTACTTGATAGAACACTGCCTTGCCCATAGAAGGCATTTTTATTTTCTTTAGCCGAAACTTGAAAGAAGAATAATATATGGTTTAAGAAGAAGTGGATGATATTCCATGAAAGAAAAAAGCAGGAACCAAGGTAGAGGTGACAGTGAGCATTATGATTCAGAGATTATACATTTGAACCTAACTGAAGTACTAGGTACATGTCGAGGCATCACAGAAAATAATGTCTGAATAAAGGCACCTCTGTAATTTTAAAGCCACAGATTGTTGGAGAACTTTCATCTTGGTCAGAAGATATGTGATTAGCTAGATAGTAGAAAGACATGTTAAGTTTTAGAATAGGGAATAGTATATTCATCTATCCAGACACCAGCATTTATTAAGTGAGTACATCTACATAAAGGCAAAATGAATTCTCCAGAGATCTTCCATCAAGTGACTAGCAAATTTGACATGCAAATTAAAAGCTACTATGAAATGAGGTACAAAGTAGTAACATGTTGCAAAACAGAAAGAAATAAGATTGAAAATATTTATTCTGAGGGTATAAAGTGGAAGGCAAGTTATTATGGTGGTTAATTAGAGTCAGAAAGCTTTAGTTAGAACTGCTGGTCTGCCTACCATTTATCTGTGAGATCATGGGCAAGTTACTTATCTTCTAGGAGACTGTCTTCTCATTTGAAACTAAGGGTTGTTGTCAGTTTGAAATGGAATAATTAACATATGTAGAGCTTTATGTGCTTAGCATATAGTAATCATTCAATAAATGATATCTCGATCATTGAAGCCTTCATGTAGGAGGTAACAGATGCAGTAGATAACAGATGAAGTACCTTGAAAGACAGGTAGACCAGAAATGCAGAAATAGAAAAGGACTTTCAACGTTAATAGAACATCATAAGCATAGGCAATAAGAATGGAAATATAAGACACTACTAAACAGGAACTCAGTTTGGTATTTCAAACCTGAGAGATTGCAAGAAAATAAATTTGGAAAGGTAGATTGGACCCAATTCATGGAGGGCCTTTGATAGTCTAAGAATCTTAGTCTTCCTTTGGAATGCATTTGAATATAAGAGTGTTCATCTGAATCTTCAAGAATTAATCTGAAAGCTGTGGCCAGTGATTGACAGGAGAGAATACCAGGCACGAGGCCTCTTAGGAAGCTGCTATGCTGGTTGAAAGGAGACGTCATAAGAGCTGCAGCTAGTACGTAGCAGTAGGAATGATGATATGGAAGCAGATATGAAAGCTAATAGAGAAGCAGAATTAATGGGATTTGAAATTTGGTAAGATGAGGGAATAATGGAGAAATATGAACCAAAGATGATGCCAGAGTTTCAAGTATGAGGGATGGGAAGATGATGGTTCTATCGTTGTTTATAAGAAGCTGAGGAGCAGAACCAAACCTAGGAAGGACGATGGTAGTGAGCGAAATTTGTGAAATACTGAAATACCATGAGATACCTGCAGGTACTAAAATAGTACAGACTATAAGGATTTGGAGCAAGAGAAGGACTTGAGGCAAAGGTTTTGGAGTAATTAATATTATAAAATATAAAGTAGATGGTTACATCCATAAAATGGCCAATCGAAAGGAGAGCCAGAGAAGAGAAACCCAAGGGGATTAAGTAAAAGCAGCAGAAGGCTGTGATAGGTAAGGGAGGAAGGGCTTCTGGGAAAAATCTTCTGAGTCAGATGTTCTGGCTGGTGAACCAGATCGAGGTCTGAAAACAGGTCTTGAAATTTGACCAGCATATTGTTCTTCCAGGATTCAAAGTAGAGTGATAGGTAAGGAAGCCACTTTTCAGACTGGGAAGAAAGGGAGTGCATGATGACTACTGGAGAGAGCAGATATGGAGCAGTTTGCAAAGTTTGGCCGAGAAAGGGTTTTTTGAAAATGACAATCACTGTAAAGAGCAGACTTGGATTTATTCTAAGATGCAGAGAGCTGCAATCAGACAATCAGAGAAAGAATGGGATTAGAGAGAGATGAGAGTGTGAGAGAGTTAGATAAGAAATATGTGGGGACAAGATTGTCCTGGACACAGGAGGAGATTGATCAAATCCTGATCCTCTAGGAAAGAACAAAATGCTGTTGTAGGTTGACAAAAGGAGAGTGTGTTGTAGATGTAACAGACTGAAAGTAATGTGAGACTTTTAAAACGCTTAATCTCATGTAGTCTGTTTTATTTTTTACAGTAGAGCCTTTCTTGTATTTCCTATGCTCTACAGATTTTGTATAATGGTGGAATTTAGTTACATAAAAGTTATAGTAAATAATATGTCCCATTGCGTTTGCCTATATTGAAGTGGTGTGTGCAGTATAACTACAATAAATTAAATGTATAAGTCCAAAATATACGTGAAATTCTAGGTGAATATTACTTCTCTGATTATTACATTATCAACTTTATCAGTAGAGTATCTAGTAATAAATCATATTGATCTTCAATGCCAACAAAATACCTACCCCCATTACCATTCAGTGTAGTGGCATAATTTACTAGATTAGTAGTTTATATTTTTTATTACTTTTATTTTTTATTAAGATAAATAACGTCAGTAAGATTCATAAAGTTTAGAAATAAAGCTATGCAATATCTTAAAAAATATTTTTTATAGATTCCAGATTTTTAAAACATGATGAACTGAAAATTATAAACTCCCTCCATATTTTTCAAATATATTTTTAATCTGGATTTTATAAGAAATTATCGTTAGAATTTCTTTATTGGAAGTTATCAGACATTTCATTCCATAATCTTGAGTTGATTTCCTACTGTGTCTTTATTCCTGTAACTGTTTCATAATATAAACCTGACAAAAAGAATGCATGTGCTGTGTTTCGGAGTGATCAACTGCCTATATATCTAGGTAGAAAAACTTGACTCATCCTTTTCCCTTTTATGCTTTGTGTTTGCATCTAATTACACACTACAGGTATTGGCTTAGTCAGTAGTTTATTAAGATATAGGAGGGAAACATTCTTTTAAAGTCAGAATTGGAATAATTTGGAGAAGGAAGAATAGAAAGAGAATAACATTTATCTAATACCTGTGATGTTGGATGCTACGCACATGTTATATCATTTGATCGTCTCATTGATTTTGATGAGTGTATCTACACAATTTAAATAAAATAGGAAAACTAGTGCAGAGGCATATGCTAGATAAACATTGGTGGTTTTCTCCAAGAGGCCTTGTCATCCTGATGATTTTACCATGGTCCAAGATTGGCCTCCGTCTTTGTAGGTTAGCAATCTGTAAAATCAATACACACACACACACACACACACACACACACACACACACACGAATTTATTTTTTTACCATCTGTCTTCCCTACTAAAATAGAAGCTCTAATGCAGGCAGGAACTGATTCTGTTCTAACCACCATCGAATACCTAGCAACAAATCTAGCACCTGTCACACAGTAGGCACTTGTTAAATATAAAATAAATATCTAATGAACGGATAATTTAAAAATTAAACATTTAGAGCAGTTTTATCTCTGAAAGGATAGAGCCATATTAAACAAAATTGAAAAATAAAACCTTAAGGAACAGTTCATGCTCTCCCTGTCAAAAAGAAAATGGTGCTTTTTAAATATAAAATCGGTAAAAGAAAAATTAATGAATAGAATGTCTAATGGAGTGGGCTGAAATGGGGCTATAATACTGAACATTCATTTGTTCAATACTAGCTTGTATTCTACCCTCTATATATATCTGAGAGCTCCTTTCTCTTTGTTCTAGGCTGACCAGTATCTAATAGGTCCCCTTCTTCTTTAGATATAATACTTAATTCAGTCTTCTTACAGATGTCTTAGACATCTTTCTCTAATGTCATATTTCCTCTGGAATGAAGCCTATAGACATTTGCCTCAAATCCCTGAAAGGCTAACAACTTTATTTTGCTATTAAAAATGGTGAGGCTCAAAACAGTTAAGAAATCTTGATTTTTTTTTTAAAAGGGGGGAGTCTTCAATTGTGAAGGGGCTAAATTGGCCTCAATCTTAAATTTATTTGACTCCAAAGCCTATGTTCCTTCCTCGATCCAGCTGCCAAAGAAAGATAGACGTGTCGTCACTCATTGGGATAGTGTAGGAGGGATGACTGAAAAAATCAGGGGCAGACTGATCCTCAGAGAAACAGGACATGAGAAACTTTAAGCAACTTACATATGAAGAGAACATAGAGGAGCGTAAAGACAAGGCATTAAGGTATAGGAATGTTTACAAAATTGAGCATTGTTTCATATTACTTTATATCTAGAACTATTCTATCGTCATCTTTCCTATTCTCTGTTCGGTTGTGTCATGTCCTCTTAAATGTTGTCTGCATAGACCTGATCACAGTTTAACTTGATACCTTGGTATTTCGATCAATGCCAAGTATTCTGTTGGACTACAAGCTTAACGAGGGCAGAGCCATGTCCATTTTCCTCATCGTTTCTGCTCCAACACTTAGTGTAATGTGGGTGAGAAGGACAGTGCTGGGGCAGGAAGAGGGGATCTAGAAAAACATGACAAAGGATATGAACTAATGAAGATACAGCGGGGAACTAGAACGTGTAACATAAGGTTAAATTCCGTTTAAAAGAAAGAAGCTAACGCTCTCCCAGGCTCTTCCAAGCACTTTGCCACCTTGAACCCTGCTGGTGGTTTTTATACAGATAGAGTGCCTGAGGCACGTCTGTACGTGATCTGACCCACGGCAACAAAATCACTAACAGCAAATTGATTCTTTATATATCAAACCCTCGGAATTAATTTCTTAAATTACGTTTTGAGGTATAAAATTTCAAATATGCTGTGATGGATTGCTGGAAAGTAGACATTTAGTTCTCTTCAATCTAGTTATAGATTTCCTGTGGCATATCACCTGTTCAAACGATTATACAGAAATACCATAAATCATGGAGAATAGTTAGTAAGAACATCGGCTGTAACAATTTAGAAGGTCTCATTTACTCTCGTATCCTACTGTCTTTACTTTTGGTTGCCTCTTTTAGGGCTTGGAAGCTGGGGCCATACAAGTCTTTCTTTGATTTGTTTGAGGGAAGATGATCGGGGAAAAGTTTAAATTATGAGAAGGGAAAGGATGGTAGCAATGTCGTCAGAACACTGAGTGTTGTTTCGATGTTTTCTGAGATGGATTGCAAATTCTCAGAAATTATAAGAGCTTTTTTTTTTTGGCTGCATTATTCAGATAGGTAAAGGAAAGTCACTTTATTGTGTGAACTCACTGGACCGCTCTTATTCTCCCAGTATTTAAAGAAAGCTCTTTCAAAGAGACTCACGATGGAGGCTGGGGATGGGGTTAGGGAGAACTTCTCTTCATTTTAATTCCTCTGAATCATTCGCATGCATAATTATAAAGAAGTGAGAATAAGACTAGTTCTTGAATACTATCTCTGATTACAGCCTTTATTTATATTATGATACTGAATATAACTTTTAAAATACATCTTTTTCCTCCATTTTTTGTTTGGACAAACACTCTTCCCATTATGTTTACACCATTTTTGCATGTTATTTACGCATTTGCCTCCTCTAAAATTTTAAACCAGTAATTCTATTAAATTCTACATATTATACACACACACACACACACACACACGCACACACACACGCATCTATAAAATCCCTTTTACCTTTTTCACCCATCCCCTCGAGTGCCGACTCTACATTAGACATCACAGTCGAAAGGACACAGTTTCAGCCTTCAAAATGTTTACACTGCAGAGAATTGAGGTTTTACACAAATACAAATTTTAAAAACTATATAATAAGTAATAAAATAGATATATGCACAGGGATCCCAGAGAAAGAAATGCCTTGGTTTGCCTGGGAGAATTAAGGAATCCTCATGTATGAGGATGTGTTTTGCAGACAGAAAAATTGGGGACTTTTTAGATGTGTGCAAAATCCCAGAAAAGTGAGAGGTAGTATATCTTTGAGAAATTACAACTTTTTTCAAATGCTAGAACATAAAGCAAAAGCCTATTCTTGAATAATCACTTATCCTGATAACAATAGGGTACAAGAGATAATTTGAGCAGGGTAGTAGCATGATTAGATTTGTTAGAAAAATCACTCTATCGTGGAAAAGAAAGTAGTTTGTAGGAAGGGATCCCACTGAGAAAGTGATAGCAACAGTCTCTCTAAGGCAAGATGAAGGCAAGCTTCGCAGCAAATAGGGATGGGAGGCTTTTCCAAGGAGTGACCCTTGTGAAGTTGTGGTATTTCTGTAAAACCTTCTACAGGAAAAAAATGAATACCCATCAGCTAGGGCATAGTCAAAGTAGTATTCATTCGGACGAATGAAATTGTAGTTTTAGAAATTAACTTATAGATTTATGATTATATAAGCAGCTAGAATGATTAAGTTTAACATTTATATAATTCAAATTCCATTAGTAATCACAGTGTTATCTAAACTTTAGGAGAAATATAATGGATAACTTGGACAATAATTCAGTGCAGGGGTGGGAGACAATGCAAGTTGCTACCCACTCATTGAGTAATACTGTTAGATAAGCGATGTGTAAGATAATTTGCATAATGTTTTTAAAACTAAAATTATTACCAGATGGGGAACTTAGTTTAGTGCCTGACTCATAGTAAGCGTCCACAAGGTTTTAGTTATTAATGAAAAACAAAACACCAGAATTTCTGTTTTTCTTTCTTGGATCGCTAAAGAAAATTCAAATACGAAAACAGTGTTATTGACATTATGAATCTATACTCTGTAACCCCAAAATCGTGAGCCATTTGCCTCTAAATTTTCCTCTAAATCTAAACCAAGTGATTGTGTGTATTGAGTGTATCTTTGCATTTGAATATGCATCCATCTGAATGGACGCATGAAAATTTTAATATTGAAAAGATCACTGCCTGAAATATGAAGTCAGTAGGAACACACACATACAGACACACACACAAAATACATACACATTTTTGTCTTGCTTTAAATGCTTAAAGACCTAATGGGAAAAGAGTTATTTCTGCTATGAAAACATCAATTGAATTTACACTCAGGGGAATGTACCCTGGAATGAAAAAAAATAAAATAAGGTTAAGGAAATGGACAATTTTCAGGAATAATTTATCCCAAGGAAGGAATGACTGATAATCAATTAGTATGGTCACAGTCCTCAGGCAAAAATGCTAGCTATATGCAGAGTATGTCCCTCTCGAGGCCAATATTCACTTAGCTGCTGAAGATATTTATTAAACTCAAGTTCTAGAGACTGCGGCTATGTAACAAATAATATTATAGTCTACAGTAGTCTTGGGTCATTTAATGTGGGGATATATGAAGGATTTCAATGGCATATATTTCCTACTAAAGTTAGAAGTAACGTGCCAGAAATAGAAAGTCCTTATTTTAGAATTAGTATGTAATTGGAAAGAAAATCCCTAACAAAGGAGTATTTTCAAATGCTGGACCAACGTTACCTGTGATGAGAATGTTTGGCTACACTGGGCAGTCCAAGATTCAGAAGCTAGAGTCATCCCACACTCCCCTCTCCCCTTCACCCTAGTAAATCTATGTTCTATTCTCTGGCAGCTGTTTTTGCCATTTACATTAAAAGCAGATGGGGAAAATGCAAAGAACTGTCAGTTTTATTACCGTGTATAATCAGCATCTGGGCTGTATGTTACAGACACAATCAGTCCAATCTTATACTTTACTGGTGCTGTAAAAACTTTTTTGAGTTTCTAAGACAGTTTCGAAATTAGAGAAAATGCTGTATTTTAACCATGTTGATCATGAAAATTGCAATCATATATATTTTTCAGCCTCCATATGAATGATGTATGGGTATATGTGTTTAATATATAGTTACTGAGTTATCTGCAAATCCGTACTGCTAATTTATTTTAAAATATGTTTGGAATCACATATATTTATTTCACACTAGAGAGGAAATCGGATTTATTCATTTATATAATCTCTGTGTGTATATGTGTGTCTAATACGTGCTGTGGACATTTTATAATATAATCCTATATATTATATGTGTGAGTACATATATACGCTTGTATATTCCCATATTTTTATTCTTTCATCATTTTTTGTTCAAGAAAAAAACATTTTTTTCTACATCTCATAGTTTTTACCAAAACATTTATAGTAGACTTTATTTTCCTCATTTTTCAGAAAGAGAAACTGAGACACAAAGAAGCAAAGTAACTTTTTGAGGACCAGAGAGCTAATCAGTGGCAGATCCAGAATTTAATCCAAGTCTATATAAGCTCATACTTTTAATCATGAAACTATACATTTTTATCTTTATGTATAAACACATGCAAAACATGGTTCTGTGAAAGGACTCTGGTATCAGAAAAGACCAAAATTTAGGTCGTTTGACTTAACGTCCTAGGGATATTTTGTTTGTTTCGATTTGATGTTCATTAAACAATTACATATGTTAAAGAATTACCAACATTAAATAAAAATGAACCAGTGAATATGACACATATGTAATGAATATATATTCTCAATATTTATTCATGAATATATATACATATCTACATATGTATGTATCTACATATGTATGCATGTGTGTGTGTGTGTGTGTGTGTCCTTGTCTACTCATTTGTTTCTATCTATTTGGTTTGGGAGTTTGTCATATTTTTTTTTTTAATTCACATTGGAAAACAGAGCTCATGCCAGGTATTTCAGTCGAGGGATTTAATATGAGGAATAAATTAAACACTTGTAGGCGACACAGAAATTAGAAAGCTGCATTCTTCCCTGCAGCTCCCCGCACTCCGCCCCCTCACGACAGGCCTGCAGTGACCTAAGAAGAAAGTGATGTTGTACTAAGGCAGGAGGTGTCCCCAACCAGAGGTGAAACAAGGAAGGAGAGGAGACCCTGCTGAGGACATCCCCTGAGGCACAGAGGGACACTATCCTGGCTTCTTCCTCCCTTCCTACCCTCAGTCTCCCGCTAAGTGCTTCTCATTGGCCAAGTTTCACAAAAGCAAGTTGGCAGATGGTTCACAGAGTCATCTCTCTGGGATATAGAGCAGAAGAAGGGAAGGGCATGGGAACTGTGTATTTAATAGGATGTTTATATGGATCGATATGAGGCTGAGAAGCACCATTTTTTGATGGACTAAAATATTTACCAAAAACACTTAGTGAAATCTGTTTCTTTGTGTCTTTCATAACCAGGTGGGGAAAATCTGTATTTCTCTGACAGTAGAACCATAGAGTAGAAAAGGTGGGACAGTTATTTTCATCTCTCTGATTTTAGTGCATCATAAAAATACTTAGGTTGTGTTTGAATGCACTTTGCTGCGGTGGTTTTCGCATGAAATAGTCACATAATGAATCAACAGAGTCCAGTCTTACTGAAAATACGTATAGCCCTTAACAGATTTAGAATTTAAGATTTTCCTTTCTCAGAAGCTTCAAAGTTTTCTGAGTATAACAACTTTTTCTTTTAACTATAATACACTTTCTGTGGAGAGCATAAAAGGTTTGTAAAATTTAATATTCGACAATAATTTCCTTTGTGAAAGAGTTATAATTATCTCTAAAACACGTCACATATCTATTCAGTGTCACTGTGCGTCGCTCTTACTGAAATTGAGGTTATTTAAAACGTACTCCCAGATTAGTCTCTTAAAGGTACTTTCTTTTTTATACAAAGTCCAGATTTAAATATTAATGACATGTAATACCTAAAAATTGGGATTTTTTAATTGTTTTTATAATTGCCTGGGTTTTATTCCTGATCTTGCTCCACAGTTAGGGCACAGCACAATCAGTTTCAGTAGTCATTTTTGGGAAAAAAGAAAATATTTCTCATGAAGAGCATCGGCTGTGCATCTTGACATGAATTCTAGGCTCGAATTAAATGTATCTGAGAGCTCATGTTTCCATTTAAATATTAAATTTTTTCATTACAGACGTCTGGAACAGAACTCAATCAAGGTCATCCCTCCTGGAGCTTTCTCACCATATAAAAAGCTTAGAAGAATGTGAGTGAATAATATTCTGAAATATATGTAATTTTTAAAATTATGCAGGTCATGACCAAGCAAAGACACCCATTTGAGTATGAATATTCAGGTATTTGACAGCTTAAATACTGAGTGATGTGACTATTTGATTGCTAGTTCTATAATATTGTAATGTTAATAGCTAAACTATGTAATATTTTTAAGTTCTCTATAATTTATCATATTGTGAATGTGTGTGGTTAATACAGTATGCAGACAAATCTTAGATGATCAATTCTCAAAAATAAGACATGACATCTTTTGTAATAATTTAAGAAAATAGCCAATTGATTTAAAAGGGTTTTGTTTTTTTTAATTTAGGATTCTTCAGATGTTTTATGTTGTAAATTGTATACGCGTATCGATAGATGCACAATCAGCATGTAAAGGCGATAAATAGCTTTCTCCTGCAGTAAATCTCGCTGGCATTCTGTTTCATCTAACCTAACCCTATTTCTCATCTTAGAGACCTGAGCAATAATCAGATCTCTGAACTAGCTCCAGATGCTTTCCAAGGACTGCGCTCTCTGAACTCACTGTAAGTATAGGCCATATCGTGGAAGGGAAGCAGAGCGCAGAACTAATCGTGGCTCTTAAAAATAAATGGATCTAAAACAAATACTTCTTTATGGTTTTTGATTATGCATTATTGATAATATTAGTTATTATTAATCATTCATTACTTTTATTGAGGAACGCTACCTGTCACTAAAATCAGCCATTCTTAGGAGTATCTGTTTTAGGACTTGATAATTTTGCTGTTGAGAGAGCAAGATTAAGATCCCCTTTTTCGACACTTTTGTTTCTGAAATAAAGGGAAAATGTTTATTTGGGAGTGCTCTGGCCAATGTTGTATTTATAATCCTTAAGCCGATAGCCACGGTCTGTGGGGACAATATCAGTCCCCTTTAGAATGACATTGGGTGAAGTCGTGCAGAGAACAGTGGAAGAGGGCCAGGGAGAAGCCCCTCACCTCCTTGCTTTATCACTTCCCTGAAAGAACCAGCTTTAATCTCTCAAAGTACAAAGATAAGCAAGTTTGATGGCTTTTTAATATCAAAAGGACTTTCAGGGAGATCTATGTAAAATAAAGTGGTTCTAAAATAAATGGGTAAAGGCTGTTATTATCCCTTTAAACTTGTAAAAAATCTTCAGAAGTCCATCAAGTAATCTTTATTTAAAATTGTAAAGTTTGAAAATAGAAACTGGCATGTAATTTTAAGTTGTCGATGCTTAGAAAAGAGCTCTGATTGATATAAATTACTGTTGAGCTCATATGAATTTCAAAAGTTCATTGTAGCCAGTGAAGATCCTGGGATACACACATGTGAGAACTAGACAGACACCTGGGGTCTCTGTAACAATTGACAGTCACTGGTACTGAGGGGAAACGAGACAGACTCACTCATGTGGGCACATGGGTGTTCAGGTTGCTATGCTGGTCTGCTCAGAAAACCACAATTTTCTTGAAGAAAGGAAATATGAAACCATCACTCCATCTGCAGTATCTGCTTGGGTTCATTTCTGTTTGTTTTGTTTTGCTTTTTGTTTTTCTAGAGGAAGTCCCAGGCCGGAAGAACAATACGTGGCAGAAAATGTAGACTGTGGTCATGTATTGCACTCAGGGCGAGCTGTCAGGTTCTAAAATAACAAAGTTTATGTAAGACTCAGTGAAATCACCCAAGTTGTCCATAAAGTACTGTGTATACCATTCTGGCGAGTAATGCTATCCAAAGTAAATACAGACACCCTTTCTGCCATACAAAAAGGACGAAACGAAAGTCAAACTACCGATTCCTAGTTCTTAAAGTATCTATGCCTCAAAGATAACCATTAAGTGTCAAAAGAGAGAGAAGTGGTTAGAGAATTCTTATTTATACCAGCTTGCTGCAGTTCACTATTGAGCCCTCTTGCCTTAATAGTGTTAAGTGACATCTTATGGTTGTGAGAATTAACTGATAAAAATAAATAATACATGGAACATTATTATTTATCACAATAATGACATCATAGTTATTAATAAATATAGTGATAATTAATGATCATATTATAAATTACTATGTGCTAATCTATACAACTATAATAAACTAATGGCAAATAGTAAAATAACCTACTTGCTGAATTTGGATCCTAATCTTCACTATCAGACCTCTCATGTACACAGTTCTTTTGGAAAACTATAAAAAAAAAAGCATTATCTGTCCTTGTGGAACTATATTTTAATCAGGGAGTTAAGTCACTGTGTAATTTCTAGTTCCTAACGTAGCAGGACATGGAAGAAAAGGAACTGTTTTCCGGAAGTGGAATCCCACATAATATCCTGTGATGCTGTAAAACACATAGAGCAGGGAAGAGTGAAACAGATGTGCTATCTCAGAGACAGTCCGTGTGTGGTAGCTGGTATCATGTTCCTCATTGTGCTCAGATTTTGAATTGGCCTTCCAAAGATTAATTTATTTACCGCCCCCCCCCTTAAAGTATATAATTATACAGATTTGCAATAGCCCTTTTCTTTATTTTACCACAGTCATACTTTCAACAGAAATTTATGAGGACCCTGTAGCATCGTAGGCCCCATTCAAGGTTCTGGGGGATGTTTGAGTGAGCAAAGAGCCCTCTGTCATGCAGGTGACCAGTGATCCTGGTTGTTGACCAGCTGGTTTCTGGTCAAAAGAGATAATATATCTGATGATTAAAAAAAAAAAAAAAAGTGCTCTGAAGGAAAATAAAGAAAGGAGAAAGGATAAGGGAAGCCAGTGGAGACGAGAGCTAAAATTTTAAATAGGATGATCAATGAGGGCCTCCGAAGAAGGTGATGTGGGGCAAAGACCTGAAGATGTGAATGGTGGGAGTGAGCTGTGCAGATAGGCGGAGAAAGAACTTTCAAGGCAGAGGGAAGCGCTAAATACTACGGCCCTGAGGCAGGAGTATGCAGCGTATTTCAAAGAAGAGCAAGAGAAAAATCAGAGTGCCTAGAGGAGAGCAGATGGGTGAAATGGAAATAATGAAGAAGGTGTAGTTATTGACCGTGGTAAGGTCTAGGGTGCAACCGTGAAGACAGAGCAATGAAATACGGTGAAAGATAGGTCCACAGGAAAAGTGTAGTGTTGGAACCTGTGTTAGTGAGCCAGGGGTTCACGTTTCCCAGAGAAGGGTGAGGTGACTTGGAAACATGTAGATAACTGCAACAGCCATGCAAATCAGCGACACTTCCATTTCCGAACCAAGTTTTTACTTACGCACATTGATTGCTCTCACATGCCTTTCAAGGACCGTACTCAAGTGTATAGCCAGTTTAGTGTAATCACTGCATTTGCTAAAGGAGTTAAAATATTGAAAAGTGGTATGATACTAAATACTTCTATGCATCTTATTCAATAAAAAATAATCTTAAATGATTTAATTACCGTAATAGTATATTTTAGAGAAAATAACTTGATTTGACGAATGTTTTTAAAGTCTTTCCTATTAAATATTTGCATTAGCACTTATTTATCTCTATTAACATCAATATTTGTTGAACTACACATTATTACTATGTATCATTGTATTTATACATTAACATCTTTAATTATATAATTTACTATATTATAAATGATTAACAAAATATCATTTAGAATACATGCATCTATTGAATCATTTTATTCTCTGGGCTTTTTATGGCTTTTATTCTAGAATATTTAATAATAATCTCTTAAGAATTCAGCATACTAGTATATTAAGCATGGTCTATAAACATTTTTTACTTTTCCTAATTTACTGGTGAAACGTCCTTTCATATAACTGAGAAGTTGTAGCAATGTAGCATGTGGTTAATCATATAACCTTTATGAGAAACCTCTGCTTTCTCTTTACTTTCTTTAAAATTGCTTAGGGTTTTAATTCTCAATTATACATTGTTTTTAATATATAAGTATAGCTCTCTGATACTTATTCGGATAATAAAGCCTGCCCATAGCACCTTTTTCATGATAGCCATCTTATAGGGCTCTATTTTGGACATTCATTTCTTCAGTAGGCGTTCTGGCTTCCAGCAAGGGCAGAGAAATTCAAAGCCTGGCCACCGGCGGTTCCTGCATCTTCTTACCCTAAAATTGAAACTCATGAGGGTGAAACTGGGCTTAGAATTTTCAGTCTTCCTTCTAGGAGCAGGTACAAGAGTGGCCTTATTCTCTATCAGCATAACTGTATGCCGTATATAGTATGCTGAGTATTAGTCATGTATAAGAAATTGTAGAGAAACTACTCAATTTGTCATTCTTGATATTTGTATATTATCCAAATCCCTCACGTATTTATTTTCTTTTTGTTGGAATTTATTTTCATCTATCAATTTCTTTTTAAATTTTCTTTCCCTCTTATGAGTATAGCACAAATTCTCACTGGCCTTCTTGCACTTTATCTCTTTATGTGATGATTATGTCTTTCCCTCAGTTACCAAGTTTTTACGTGCGCACATTGATTGCTCTCACATGCCTTTCAAGGACCGTACTCAAGTGTATAGCCAGTTTAGTGTAATCACTGCATTTGCTAAAGGAGTTAAAATATTGAAAAGTGGTATGATACTAAATACTTCTATGGATCTTATTCAATAAAAAATAATCTTAAATGATTTAATTACCGTAATAGTATATTTTAGAGAAAATAACTTGATTTGACGAATGTTTTTAAAGTCTTTCCTATTAAATATTTGCATTAGCACTTATTTATCTCTATTAACATCAATATTTGTTGAACTACACATTATTACTATGTATCATTGTATTTATACATTAACATCTTTAATTATATAATTTACTATATTATAAATGATTAACAAAATATCATTTAGAATACATGCATCTATTGAATCATTTTATTCTCTGGGCTTTTTATGGCTTTTATTCTAGAATATTTAATAATAATCTCTTAAGAATTCAGCATACTAGTATATTAAGCATGGTCTATAAACATTTTTTACTTTTCCTAATTTACTGGTGAAACGTCCTTTCATATAACTGAGAAGTTGTAGCAATGTAGCATGTGGTTAATCATATAACCTTTATGAGAAACCTCTGCTTTCTCTTTACTTTCTTTAAAATTGCTTAGGGTTTTAATTCTCAATTATACATTGTTTTTAATATATAAGTATAGCTCTCTGATACTTATTCGGATAATAAAGCCTGCCCATAGCACCTTTTTCATGATAGCCATCTTATAGGGCTCTATTTTGGACATTCATTTCTTCAGTAGGCGTTCTGGCTTCCAGCAAGGGCAGAGAAATTCAAAGCCTGGCCACCGGCGGTTCCTGCATCTTCTTACCCTAAAATTGAAACTCATGAGGGTGAAACTGGGCTTAGAATTTTCAGTCTTCCTTCTAGGAGCAGGTACAAGAGTGGCCTTATTCTCTATCAGCATAACTGTATGCCGTATATAGTATGCTGAGTATTAGTCATGTATAAGAAATTGTAGAGAAACTACTCAATTTGTCATTCTTGATATTTGTATATTATCCAAATCCCTCGCGTATTTATTTTCTTTTTGTTGGAATTTATTTTCATCTATCAATTTCTTTTTAAATTTTCTTTCCCTCTTATGAGTATAGCACAAATTCTCACTGGCCTTCTTGCACTTTATCTCTTTACGTGATGATTATGTCTTTCCCTCAGTTTTATAGGTTCTGGCACTATTCTTTTTCATCCAACTTCTTTGTCCTGGTCTATGGAGTTTTGATATTTTAACTCCTTTTTTCTTGCTATCATTTTGATCCCACCATGTGTAAGAAAAATATACACATCCCTAGTACTGCTGCCTCTTTTTGTAGAGAGATTTCATTCCCATCATATTCTCTGAGCATTTCTTTATTATATTTTTATGACTTTTAGTTCATATATCTAATATTGCCTATCCAGACGGAATTTCTGCCTTCTGTGTGATCTCCTCCTTCCACCACCCCTCTCCCCCGCCCCAGGTATCCAAATTGTCTCATTTCCAATAAACATCGATTTTTTAACATGACCTTAAAATCAGAATGATTTGTTGGAAAAAAAATATTTTCACTATACAAATATGACACACCTCCTAGCTGGTCTTCCTTTCATTGCTAGTTGAGCAAACCTTTAAAGTGAAAGTCCCAAATGAACAACCTACTAAATTATCTGCCCCTTGATTCTTATTTGGGTCTCCCACAATTTATATGCATCCTGTTTCCTTTTTCATGGGTTCAAAATTGTTCAGTATGCAAAACTGTTCTTTTGGGTGGCTCTTTCAAGTCGTACTTTATTCACCTCAGTCATATCAGTGCCTAGGACATTGGGAAATAATAAACATTCGAAAGATAACAGTTGGATTCAATTTATTCAGACACCAAGCTTAGAACCTAGCAAAGTTCCTGGCACAGAGTAAGTGTACAATATCTCCTGTTGAATGAAATGATCGACAGTATTGAACTGAATTGATGCCATCTTCATCTGTTCATTTGTGTTTCTGAAGCCTCCTCTTTTCTTATGCTTGACCTTGAAACATATATTTATTCTTGCTTTACTCTCCCTTAGTTCCCTTACCACCTTGACCCAGACCATACAGAATTCTTTTCTGTTTGATTAGAAAAAAAAAATGTTTCTTCTGTAACTGATTTACCTTTTAAAAAAATCTATAATCTACACAAATTAATTTTTATATTATTCTATATAATTGTCACTGGAATCTATACAAACAGAATGTCTCTTTGCACAATATAGCACCAAGCTTTATTCCCTTCATATTTTATAATATAGTCCACCTCTCACTGACATCTTAATAGGGAATGGCTTTTTTTTTACTCTTATTTATCTCTCTTATATTTTCCTCCTTTCCAAACAGAAATCGTGTACTGCTACCAAACAAACATATTATTTAGATTCTCATTTTAACTTTTTCTTCAAATATTACGACATCTATTTATTTCTTTCCCAATTTTTTTCTGATTTTCAAAAATAATATATGCTCATTGTAAAGAATGTAAAACGTGTGTGTACATGTGTGTGTGTGTATGTATATATCTGTATATATA